>NC_137832.1:51717770-52072770 GCF_963921795.1 Nannobrachium achirus
CACTACTTTCGACGGCCGCTAACGGCGAAATGTAGACTTTTTGTATCCGACTAATAGTGGTATATGTAGCAACCCGTGTAAATATAGCCGACTAAACAACTAGTCAAAAATATCAAATCTAGACCTTTACAACACTGATTTTCAACGCGTGGTGTAGAAGATAAAAACACGACTATTAGGCAACTAATACACCTCAAAATGCTTACTGGGTAGTTTAAATCATTTTTAAAATGATAAATACAAAACGAACGGTATTTGGACATACTGTACGAGGTTTCCACCCGACAACGACGATATACAAAATATGATTTGAACTCTGGGAGACTACAACATGTAACCAAATGGACCCGGCCGTGTCCTTGGTCGGTAGACTTCAAGTGGAATATGGCCCTCCACCTTTTCATAGCAGACCTTTTAATGAATCACGTAATTTTAATGTATTAATGCATCACATATTGAACAACAACGTTGTAAAGCAAAGATAAATATAATGTCCACTTTGAAAATACTGGTTGACCTTTTTATGACTTCTAGTGTTTACTGGAGTAAAACAGGTGAGGGTATTTCCTTTTTTTCATTTTAGTCTAGGTAGACATTCACATTAGAATTGATCACATTTATTACATTATATACAATGTACAATAACTGAAGAAACATTTTCCTTTCTAAAAAAATTAATAGACTAAAACAGACAGAAACGTAATTATAATATAGGTTTCACACAGGCATGCATCTTATTTTGAGTGAGTGGTGTCTACATGTGAGGGGGTGGAACCAGCGTTATTTTTCATTTTTTTGTTTTCCTTAATAATTGTTGTAAACCAATTATTTCCTCCTTTTAAGCATGTGTTGTATGATTTGTCTAATATCATTTCTTTTGTGCGTTCTATAATAATGCTGTGTTCCCAGGGGCGGTTATTACAATCTGGGGGCTCCCCACAAAGGTAGTAGAAGAGGCTCCCCCAATGCGTGTGCGTGAAAAATTGGTATGCGCGAAAAACAGTATGCGCGCGCGCGAAGCACGGAAATTAAAAATGCCACCCTCCAACTCAATACCTATTCTGAAAAAGTGATGATTTAGCTTGACAAGACAATGAACTGGCCAAAGAACTGGCCAAAGAGCTGGGTCATCAGGTATAATCACTGCTGGCACTGCAGGTAACTGTGCTTCTTCCTCCTCGCTGCTAAAAGCAGCATCAATGTCTTCATCCTCACTTGTAAAAGCAGCATCACTGTCACTATCATTGAGAGCAGAAATAGAAGCCTCACTGTCACTGTCACTGTCACTGTCACTGTCACTGCTAATAGCAGTAACAGCCCTAGTACTTGTTGTCATTATGGTTGGTTTTAAATACCTAACCACAATCATTTTGGATATATTTGATTAATTTAAGAAGAGCACACACATACCTACAGCAGAACTAACTTTCAACAACTTGTAAGGAGGAGAACTGGTCAAGTGGAAAAAGGTAGGAAGAAAGAACTACATTCCAACAAATTAGCCAGATAAGATGTCTCTCATATCAGCCATTCTCATGAAAAATGTGTATCTACAAGCTCATTATCAAGGGCAGAGCTTTTCAACCTTTTTCATTCTCAGCATTTGGGCCACAGACCACCATTTGCATTTGATGACATTTAACAATAATTTGTTAATAATTTAACTATTGAGAGCATAAATGCAAATTGAATGTGCATATACAAGTACATTGCTAATGCTATAATCTAAGTTAGGGTTCATTTGGTTACCAAATCTCCATCATTTAGCTGGGAACCACCTGGAAATACCGGACTACTGTTTGAAAACCAAATAGGTCATCATATTTTATTTCATATTTTATGCCATCATGACAAATCACTGATTTATCATGATGGAATAAAAATATGAAATAAAATCACCTACTACATTTTGCAAGACCACCACCTTACATTTTTGCACAAACAACACAACAAAAGCCCATGCCACAATGTAGTCACAGCAGTTAGGGCCTCAACCTAGGGACGCTTCCCAGCACACAGTGACCTCTCTGGCCTGGGCCTCGGGGCATAGCTCTCTATAGGAACCAGCTGTATTTTCTCTGACACACACGGCACCCCAGCACACATCCCAGTTTAGGTTCGTGCGCACCGGTCAAAAAGGAGACACCCTATAGACACACGTTAGTGCATGCACGCGCATGAATTCTCGCGCACTATAAGGCGCACGTACTGTAGCTCACACCCGATACCCGAGCAAAACATGTTATTGGGTCCCTCTACACATGTGGTTCGAATCTCGGCACATGTCGAACGTAAACAACTCACCTATGTATTACTGGTAGACCAGTTGGTACCGGTTGTTCGCAGAGATGGGAAGTAACGAAGTACAAATACTTCGTTACTGTAACGAAGTACATTTTTCAGTACTTTGTACTTTACTGAGTATTTATTTTTCTGGGTACTTTTTACTTTTATCCGTTACATTTTCACACAAGTATCTGTACTTTTACTCCGTTACATTTTCAAAACAGGCTCGCTACTTTGGTTTTAAATGAATGTTGTGCCGCTGCACGGCAGATGAAACGAAACAATAAAATACTCAAGTAGAAATACCAGTAGCATTGTCGTAAGCGGATCCATGCTGGAGTTCAGGGAACTCCAGCATGTTATGCTATGTTCAGTCGTAAGACGGTGGTGCGCATCGAAAATAGCAGATCTATAAGCTCACAGCGCTGCTAACCGCGACGCATTGTGAATTTGTAAGTCTGCTGCAGGTCTGCTGACACCATTTCCGCATACAACGTCTCACAGCCAATCAATGACTCCTATTTCACGCATCCCTCTCTGTGATTGGATGGGATACTGTCCGGCTGTTGTTGTTGTTATTCAACGTGAAGAAAGTTGGGTGAAAACAGTGGCTATTTATTACGTTTCTGTTGGGAAATAAAAGCCAATAATCTGATTTAGGAACGCTGTATCTGCCTTTGATTACAATGGCAGCACTGATAAGTTTAACACCAACAAATAGGTTCAGTGGCGATTATGGAATATTTACAACATCTGAAAGGAAAACTGCACACAACACAAGGCAGAAGGAGATATGCATGATGAAGGCTTACACACGCTATTTCTACAAAACGGTAAGCAAAAGGCAGTCCTTATAAAGTGGCTTGTTTAAGCCATTGGTTCTCAAAGTGGGGTCCGGGGACCTACAGGCGTCCTTGAGGGAGTTCCAACCCAGGGGGTCCCCAGCTAAATGATAGTTAAGAAACCAAATGGACCCTTATGGATCTGTAGAGTGTACACAATTGAAATGCACCCCCTTGCAGCTAAATGCTAGTTTGGAAACAAATGTACAATGGGTCTGTAACTCTCACAGTGTACACTCCCAGAGTTAAATTAACATTGATTTTACCCAATAAATGGGGGTCCGTAGCCTAATGCATGTCAAACTGGGGGTCCTTGGAATTAAAATGGTTGAGCAGTGATGCTTGGTGGTCCATGGGCTAAGTAATAAGTGTCATTTTGGGCAGGGCCGTGCTTAGCGATTTGGAGGCCCCAGGCAAACCCCAGTTTGAGGCCCCTGGGTCGGGAGCCATATGCGGGTCGCGGACCAATTTCTAGGGGTCGCGAATAAATACTCCCTTATGTTTTGTTTCCTATATTTTAGCTTTTAATTATTTGAAAATATATATATATATTTTTTTTTTAATAACACAAGTTTAATAGCCTATAAACTCTAGCACTTTTTCAAAAGAATTCCAGAGAAAATAATAACAGGAGGAGGGAGAAAACAGGGGTTGGGTGTTTTACTCAGGGACACTGCAACACATTGCTAACCTGGCCTGGAATCGTACCTGTGACAACCAGGGATCTGGTTCCCTTGGCAGGCTCACTAACCACTCAGCTATGGATGGCCACAATGTTTGACATATAGAACATAAAGAATGAGCTTCAACTTCTCTCACCAGAAGCAACTTACACAGGACAGGTAAAGTAATAAGAATAAGAATACTGAGTTAAACATTACATTACATGACCATGTTAACAGCCTTTTGTTAAGGGCCCTTTTACTATTTATATATGAGGGTATTGAGAGCTTGAGTTTGAGAGCTGGTGGGGCACCAAATGAATTTGGGGGCCATCAAAACGTTAAATATAAATATATACAGTATAAATCTTGTTTATATTTTTAAGGAGACTAAAGTAACTTGTGACATTAAAGCTCTTTTCAGATAATCAGAGCCCATTGTTGCAGCGACAGGCCAACTTCTTTCAGGTGGTAATTAGCTGCATGTCTGTGGCAGAAATGTCATCTAAGGATGGTTGCTTCATGTTAAATAACACACTTCAGCTCAAGTTTCATACACTATTAAACCTATGAATTGAATCAGTGTTATTACTTATAGTGTTTTAAAAAAAAACGTAATTTTAATAAGAATAAGAATAACTTTTAAGTGCATGTTTTGCAGTGGTTTTCAAAGACAAAGTTTGTCTCACAGGACAGTCAGTGGGTTAAGGCTATACATATCCATTCGAAGTTAAACACATACATTACATGACTATGTTAAGGGCCTTTTTACTGTTTATTTATATTTGACGATAACTCATGGAGCCCCCTGGGTGTTTCTGTTTGAGGCGACCGAGTATTTCCCGGTGAATCTGTGCGCAACGGTGGGGGCTTGGGAGTGTGGGGGACACGAATCACTGACTATTGCTGATGATGGAGAGGTTATATAGCTTAGCTTTTATGTATTATGTTATGTAATGTAATCTTGCCGATTTAGTAAGAGACTCGTCGCCAATTGCAAGATATTTAAAAGTTATTTGGGGCCATGATGATATCCATTCTTCCCACAACAAGGATTTATATTGTCTGTGTTATTGTTTACAACCACAATTATTCACGTGTGGCAAGATCGCGGTTCACTAGTTTTAGTAGGCTATAGACTCGAGGTGGGTGAAGCCTTTTCAGAAGTTAATTTAATGTTTTCCATTTAATGATTTCCTTTATCCTCATCTAATCTTGCGCTAATGCACGCAACTGTTTTTGCCATGTTTTAAGGCCGTGTATGCTTTTCAGAAGTTAATTTAATGTTTTCCATTAAAGGATTTCCTTTATCGTCATCTTCCGCTAATGCACGCAACTGTTTTCGCCAGGTTTTAAGGTCTTATTTTAGTTGTTTCTCATAAGCTCGCAACCCTCCTTGCCCATCGGCCCCCACCTTTGCGCACAGATTCACCGGGAAATACTCGGTCGCCTGTTTGAGAGATTGAGAGGCCCCAAATGGATATATTTGGGCCCCTCAAAATGTTAAATATAAATAAACAGTATACAAACTATGCGTGCCATCTTTAAGAAGCCCCAGTAAACCCTGTGAAAGTATTTCAAGTTAAACATCACATTTCATGTTAAGGCCCTTTTTACCCTTCTTTTATATTGATCTCATCCCGGGCCCCACTTCAAACTATCTGGGGCCCCCAAAATGAAATGGAATTGATACACATATATTATATGTATATATAAATATGGGGGCCCTCAAAACTTTTTTTAAATATAAATATATACACACACTTTAGAAATAATGTATCCATTCCCTGCATCGATCCTTCTTAAAGTTAAAGTAATGTACGTGACATCACAGAACAGACACAAAAGAACCGCTTGGGTAATCAGGACCATTGTTCTCTGGTCACACCTTTGAGAGCCACACTCTTTTCAGATTCTAATGAGCTAATGTTAACCCTCACCCTCACTTCAACTGTTCTCTGTCTCACAGTTGAGAGCTCAACTGGGGCCCCCTGATGGCCATGTTGGTTAAAAAATAAAATAATAATAATAATCTCATGAGGCCCCCAGGCTGTGAGGGGGCCCCAGGCGGCTGCCTAGTTTGCCTGTATGGTAAGCACGGCCCTGATTTTGGGTGTCCTTGACATGAAAAAGGGGTGTAACTTGGTGGGCGCTGGTGCTTCTCACTTGTTTAGCCTCGGATCAAGACAGTCTTGTATCGAGGCTGGTTATGGATTGTTATGAGTAAAACGTGATTTTATTTATTTTTTGATGGGAGAACGGAAGCTGGTCGTTCTCAGCAATACATCTATTTCTTATATATGCCTACAGTACAGTATATGTACATTATACATTTGGCCATTGCTTAAAAAGTACCAGTCATTTGGATATAAAGCTATTAGTTTTTCTTTATTTTGTTAGTAGGAATACTTTTGCCTTCTGTGTACTGTGCCTGTCTATGAATAGGATGGGGAAGGTGTACGCTATACTGTATTTTAACATGGTGGTACTTGGAGAGACAAATATTTTCTGAGTGGTACTGGTAAAAAAAATAAGGTTGAGAAACTGATCTAACCTATTATATTTTCTGAACATGCAGTAGTTTGTGTGAATTACAGTATGTGTACAAGTGGACTATTGTGTTATACAGTATGTGATTCTTTAAAATTAGATATTTTATGATAAAACTGTTAACAGTCATCATAAATTGACTAACTGAAAGTAAATAGTAGTTACTTTTAAAATTGCAGTAATCGAATTGCGTTACTGACTACAATTTTTTGGGATCGTGGGATATGTATAGGCCTATATATTTTTTATATAAGTGGTACTCAGTCTAAAAAGGTAGAAAACCTTTGCTGTATTTAGATTTCACATCATAGTTTGGAAACCAATCCTGGGCCAGTTTTTGGTGGGGATCTTTTAAGTTTATTATCCTTCAAATTCTATTGGCTTTGCACAGAAACATACGGTAAAAATACTTTTACTTTTACTTTAAAAGTACTTTTCAAAGCCTGTACTTTTTACTTTTTACTTGAGTAATTATCTGAATGGAGTACTTTTACTTTTACCAAAGTCGTTTTTTTCACAAGTACTTTTACTTCTACTTAAGTACGGAATGCGAGTACTTTTCCCATCTCTGGTTGTTCGTGCACGACATGTATGCGCATTAACTGCGAGGAACCGCTGACCTCACCGGTGCACTGATTCTGTACCCCACACACACGAATATGACAACAGGGGAGACATGTATGCGCGCCGCTCAGCGTGCGCCCGATGTGCCCAGGCGTAGACACAAGTTACAGAATACAGTATAAAAGAGAGGTGCATGCATTGGTCTGGGCCTTTTTCTTGACAAACTCTCGCCACATCGAAGCTTGAAGAATTTGTGCCCGCCAACTGACTGTAACTGCTTGATTTTGTAATAAACCAGACTTTGTCCATTTGGCAAGGGAAGCTGGACCACTCTGTTTCTCTCATCTGTCTCAGCCGCCGGGGAAAGCAAGACTTCTACCACTCATAATATACTACAACAACAAGCCCACATAATATATATTATTGTTTTACATATTAACCTGTTATCAGTTCACTTTGACAAACATTCACGTCAAGTTGCATACCTATTTAAAGCTACAGGTCTTGTGGTTACAGAACTGCAAACCATGTGTTTGTAGCATCGAAACTCGCTATAATATCAACGTTGCAGTCCGACATACACAAACAAAGAAATGTTCATAAAGTTGCAGCTGCTACTCACGTTTGTTCAAAGCTGGATTCTAGTCCACCTACACGATCTATTTCCACAATAATGATATATATATTCCTTTGGCTTTGTTATTCCTTCTCCATGCTGTTTTGTTTTGACGCACTGTCTGTGACGCACGGGGAGAGAGTCGTCATATGGGCTACATTGAGAGAGCTATTTCCTCCTTCCTCTCAAAGGTGCCGGTGCGCATTTCAAAACAAGAGTCTATTTTATTTTCAATTATACTATTGATCATTCAACACACGTTTTATTTTGAAATTATACCGGAAATAGTAGTAGTAGTTGAGACTGCTTCATGCTCGGGACAGGGAGGTAGAAAAAAGGAACCTGCTGACTGAAATGTAATTATCAATCAGCCCAGCAGGGGGCCCCCTCTGCCCGGGGGCTCTACGCAGGTGCGTAGTGTGCGTAGAGCAAATGACCGCCGCTGTGTGTTCCTTTAAGAAACCTTTCCCCTGTGCCTACGTGTGAGATTGGGAGCGTGGACTGATAGGGTAACTCGTTGGCCGCGGTGGCCAATACAGAGACACTGATGTCATTGCCAGCCAATGAGTGACTGGCGGAGCGGAGGGGCGGCCCTCTTAAGCCGAGAGGGGCTCATTCTAAGGTTGAACGGCAAGGAGAGCAGACGTACGGTGTGGCGCTCTGTGAGAGCAGGTTGAGGCAGAGCAGCAGGACAGTTAACGGCTCGTGGCGCCGGCTAACTGTGTAGCCTCAGAGCAACGAAACTGAACTTGAATGAACTTTATACTGAACTTGAGCTAGACTCTATACTACAGAACAGCGATTCCAGATCGTGATCGGGGTGTCCAGGAGTGCCAGCGGTGTCAGCCATCCACCTTCGGGACCAGGCGGTGCCAGCCGAGGGGGTCCGCAGGCGAGCGAACCAGTCTACCCAGGCCGACGAGAGGGGTCCGCAGTGGCTTTGGTAGTGTCGTGCGAAACTCTCGCAACGGCAGGCCAAAAGCCTGCCTGTCTGTGAGTATTGATTCCTGGACACTACTATTATTATAGTCACTGACCTAGAAGTTGAGCGTTCCATTGGAAGCGACAGAGATACTGGCGTCTTTTCTGTATTCACAGAACGGTGGCCAGAAGAAGCAGACGGGCGGAAGATTGGCTGTGTCCCGCTGTGTGCATCCCATACCTGCTGTAGACGTTATCCATTGTTATCCATTATTATCCATACCTGCTTAATTACCGTTGCTTATTACTTAGATATTATACGCATTCTCCTTGCCAAGTATTAATTATAGTATCTATGTCCACTATAAGTTAAGGCTGTCACAGGCCGGGGAGGGCTAACGTAAAACAAGTGCACTTTAACTGTTGCAACGAATGTGATAAAGGGGGGTTAAAGAAGGTTTTATTGTTATTTTAGGTTTTTAGCTTAGTGGCGCCGTAGGATTGTTAGGGTTTATTTCTTTTATTTTAACTATTGTGTTTTATGGCGTATAGAAGCCCCTGTAATTGGCAAATAAAGAATGTTCATACTTTTCTAACTTGGTGTCCGGGTCCATTCTCTCCACAATATATTGCTCTGGTACTCCGAAAATACGAACCTGTGTGTCTTATAAGGTGTCACCGATTTAGTGCACCTTTTTCTCTTTTCCTCTTTAACAGAGGTGGCGTTGTCGGAAGTCTTGTAATGATAACATGCTAATGGTAATACTTAAATAATACACTATAATTCAAAAGGGTATAAATACAATTATTTATTAGCAAGTGAAGATATAAGGTGTTGACAAGGGTACCAGTTTTAACACTGGCTGTTAATGTGAGTGGGCCAGCGTCACATACACAGGAAGTCAGATTTTAAAGGAGAATTTCTGGGAAAAAACGGCTTTCCTACCTTTTTAAAAGTATCTATCTTTTTTTAAGAAGCAATATGCCTTTATTCCATTTTGGATCACATGTCCATACAGGACCGCACGTTAAATTGTTAATCCGGTTATTTTGGTCGCTTGAAAGTCCATTTTTCACTACATGTCTGTGGCATATTGCCTAGAGCCTGTTTGTTTACATGCAGCTCTGCCATTATTGACGTAAAGCTTTCATGGGACTTCCGTTGTAATGCAAGGGAATGGGGGTGTAACGATATAGTAACTGTATCGAAATATCGTTTTTGAGCGGTGGTCCCGCCGCTCCTGTGATTCGCTTTCAAGATGTTACTGGCTGGCTGGCTGGCTGGCTGGATGGCCGGCCGTGTATGTCTGTCGCCTGACTCGCCTGCCATACCTCTCCTGACCACACACACAGACCACACACACACACGTTAAAGGAGGGGCGCTATTGAGCAGGGCACGCAGACAACACACTCTCTCTCTCTCTCTCTCTCTCTCTCTCTCACACACACGCGCACACACACACACACACACACACACACACACACACACACACACACACACACACACACACACACACACACACACACACAGGCAGTGATGGGCAGTAGCGACCCTACATAGCTTAACTACATTTGTCAGTAGCGTCACGGTAGCGCAGCTCCTTTTGAACCAGCGTAGCTGTAGCGTAGCGTAGCTATTTTTAGACTCCAGTAGTGACGTAGCGTGCAACAAACGCTACACGTTACCATCCCGGCGAAATTTGACTGCTAAATAAAGTTTGTGAGGAAAATAATTCCCAACAGATCCCCAAACATGTTGTTCTGCACAGCGCTGCTTTCACTTCATTTCAACGAACCTCCTCTGTGTTGAGAAGCGACAGCGTAAAGCGAGACACTTCACCCTGCAACTAGAGGGATTTATGGCTCTTTGAAGTGAGACCGAGCCAAGGATCTGTCTCACTATGCGCTCTCTACTTCGCACTCTCTACTGCGCGAACCGGATCCCATCGTTCACTTCAAAGAACCGTTCAAAAGATTCGATTCGTTCGCGAACGTCCCACCTCTGCCTGCACCGTGTTCAGGGAACGTCTGAGAACAACTGACATACAAGCTCACATCGCGTTGCAAATGCCAACATTGTGAGCTTGTACATCTCCGGGGGCGGAGTATAAATCAGGCTTCAGCCAGAGATGGACAGTAGGCTACTCGACCCAAGTACTTGAGTAAGAGTACAGAGTACTCCTGGTCAAACTCCAATCCACAGTAAACTCAGTCAAAATGTTACAAGTAAGAGTAAAAAAAAAGTAGGCCTACTTAATTATATTCACTTGTAAACCTTTTGTAATAAATATCATTGCATTTATTTTGTGCTGAAGTCTCTTTTAAGTTGAAATATTAATGAAAGAACAATTGTTTGCCATAACCTTACTGTCTCTGTATCACACTCACCTTGCTTTTGGCCCCACTGCTATACCAGCACCATTTACTTCCAACATCTGGCTGACCTATACCTTCAAGTGCCTCTGTTGAGCAATCTTGAAATGCATTTATTTGACCCATAAGTACTGCAACCCCCGCTGCACCCACCCAGTAATGCTGTTGCGCAGCCTCCACAACCACCGCTCACTTCACACGGGTGTGATTTTATTAACTTAAAAAATCGAAGTATATCGAAATGAAAACAGCTAAAATCGAATCGTATCGTTTTATTTTGTATCGTATCGAATCGGCAGTGCAAAGAATCGATTGTATCGATACTACCTACTTGTCCAATGTATTTAGCATTTTTAAGAAGAAAAAATTAAAAGGGGTGGTTTAATTACTTTTCCTTTCCATATAGCTACTCTGGTCTATCGATAAATGTGTGTAATCTCTGGGTTCATGTCAAGGTGCGGGTTTGTCAATATACAATGTCCATGTATTTGGCAGATAATTACTTATTTATATTCATAATAATACATGTTTCCCTTAAAAACCTGCACTATCCACATCTTTCACACAGATTTAATTTCTTTGCTAAATAGTTACTATATCGATTTTAAATCATCGAATCGTATTGTATCGCCATGAATGAACCAATATCGTCCATGTATCGTATCGTCAACCATGTATCGTGATATGTATCGAACCGCTATTAAAATGTATCGTTACACCCCTACAAGGGAACAGGCTCTGTATGCCATATACCACAGGCATGTAGTGAAAAATGGACTTTCGAGTGAGATAAATAACCGGATTAACAGTTCAGAGCAGCGGTCCTGTATGGAGCCCGGGACATTCAATCCAAAATGGAATATATTGCTTCTTTTGAAGAAAAAAAAATGAAAAAAACAACTGCTGGAGCATCATTTTGATGACAAAAAAGATACTTTTAAAAGGTAGGAAATATGTTTTTCCCCAGAAATTCTCCTTTAACTGAAGCTGCCTTAATGCGGATGGAATGAGAATAGAAGACAAACTGGATTAAAAGCAAGATTGTGTCTGGATTTTGTTTTGTTTTGTATAGGAAATGAAAACCATCTAACTGTGGAAGTACATGACCCTTTGGATTGGTCAAGATAAATATATTCATGTCATCAGGAGGGTCTGGAGTTTTTATTTCAGAGAATTTCAAATGCTCCATGCAGTGACCATTCTAAACATTGAACTGTTCCTTATCTTCCTGTCAGGGTTGACCAGCAGAGAGCAGAGTCTCCTGAACCCAGCTGTGTCTCCATGAAGAGTGACCACTCCAAGGGAGGACAACATGATTTCAAAGATGAACACCACTCTACTGATCAGAGGTCAGTATGTAAAACTATCAGAAAACAACACATTTAGATTCATTAAACTCTACTTATCAAAGGTCAGAAGTCCTGAGATTATTGGACCCACTCTTTATATTCTTGACATTTCTTTTAGTCTTACACTGTGATTCTGCCTGAGGCGAGTCGTCTATAAGAGTAGACGACTGGCAACTGGAGTGTAGTCCACAGAATATGTTACTTGTTACTTATATGAGTGTGTGTGTGTGTGTGTGTGTGTGTGTGTGTGTGTGTGTGTGTGTGTGTGTGTGTGTGTGTGTGTGTGTGTGTGTGTGTGCGCACGCGCGCACACGTGCATGCGTGATATATGTCAGAGGTCCGTCCGACCATGGTGGAGAGAGCAGGCTGACACCAGGAGTGAAGAAGTGTAAGTGTTTATTCTGTTTTATCCCATCCCATCCCAGCACAACAACTGGGTAATGTTCGCCCATTCCGGACACATCGGTCGTGTAGGAAGTCACCCATTACGCAGAAAAATCTATAATCATGATATAAATTGAATCGGCGAAAGGGCGGATATCATTCACCCATATTTGGGTGAACGTGATGACGTCTCTCAACGAACAGTGCTCACTCAGAAGGAGGGAAGTCAAACATGGGCTAATGTCCACTCATCAATATTGACATAATACATGACATAGTCGATTGTTGAAAATTGATGTTTTTCCCCTTTAATCCCCAGACATTTTACACAATAAACGTTGTGTAAACGTGCATTTCTTTTTTACGATATATATTTCTTTTATATACAAATATATAGGTCATGACCTAATAGAAGGCTACAATGCAATGCAAGATTTCGGAGCATTTAAAAGCAATGAATAGATGAAGAACTATGACTGTTTTTAATTTTTCTCAGCAGACTGTTCTGAGACCAACGCTACTGCATCAAATAGATATACTGTATAATATCTAGTAGTAGCTTGTGGCAGCAAGACACAATACATAAATAATAGTAAAGAGAATAGAGAAAAGACTCCGGCAATGGCCTGATAATTGCACAGTAAGCGTTTTTTTTAGCTACAGCACGGGTCCCACAACGTTACTCTGGTCTAGCCAGTATGAGAGTGAGACAGATAGATTAAATGAACTACTCACATTATGCTGCGGGATTCCAAAAGTTTAACGTAGGGTACTGGGTACTTCCAAAGTCGCAGATGTTGTTTTCAAGTCACAGATGCATAGTGTTGTCTAGAATCTTGTGTTTAATCCATTTGGGTCCTTGTTTACATAGTTAAACTAGCGTTTTCATCATCATTACAACTTGTCGTATGTAAACATGCGTCATGGCAGCTGGATTACAGTTATAATAGATACGTACTTCCTCTAAAACCGGCGGATTTCAAAATAAGATCCACTCGTAATGATTAGTTACCACCAGTTTTATTTCTAAGTCTACTTACAGGAAGTATGTGCAGTCCGTGCAGTACTTGGAAACAGAGTTAGTATAAAAAAAAGAGGGAGGTAGTGCGCGAGGCGCTTCATTCCGTCTTATCTGCGACGCAACATTATTTTGACCACTTGCGCACCAGTTATGGGCACCCCTAGATAGGCCATATTTAGGCCAGATGTAGACCACACTTCAGTTTACTTAAGCCCCGAACATTTTTGCACACGTCTTTCCCATCATTTTTGGACCGGACAAAGAGTGTTGGAAAAATGTTGAATCATTTTAAATTTCTTAACATAAACCTTGTCTACAGATGGTGGTCCGTGGCCAAATATAAATTTGGGGGCATGAAAAAGATTGGGAACCATGCACTGAATTTTGATTACCAACACTTAACATGTGAAATTCACTATTTCACATCCTACTCCGAAGGAAAATGATAATAACCATAATGTTAGACTAATACAGTATGTGATATTAACAAAAGGATACCTCTAAGCACTAATCTACGCACACACACACACACACACACACACACACACACACACACACACACACACACACACACACACACACACAGAGTAGTTGTTGTTATTATGTGTGATTTTAAACTGGTTCTGTATTGTATGTTGTTCCTTCCCTCAGATTTGTGTGAACTCACACTGGATCCAAACACCGCACACAGAGAGCTCTCTCTGTCTGAGAACAATAAGAAAGTGACATGTTTGTTGTGTGAGGATCAGAATTATCCTGGCCATCCAGACAGATTTGAGGACACGCACCAGGTGATGTGTAGAGAGAGTCTGACTGAACGTTGTTACTGGGAGGTAGAGTGGAGTAGATTTGTTAATATAGCAGTGACATACAAAGGAATCAACAGACAGGGTGATGACAGTTGGTTTGGAGACAATAACATTTCCTGGAGTCTGGACTGTGATGGTGTCAGTAATAGCAGTTACACTGTGTATCACAATAAGAAGAAAACTCTCCTCCCTGTCAGTCCCTCCTCCAACAGAGTAGCAGTGTATGTAGACTGTCCTGCTGGGACTCTGTCCTTCTATGAAGTGTCCTCTGACACACTGACACACCTGTACACCTTCCAGTCCTCATTCACTGAACCTCTCTATGCTGGGTTCTGCTGCTTGTGGCATGACTCCTCAGTGTCTCTGTGTGTCTGATGAGGAGGAGGACGACAACAACAACACATGCGTTGTAAGGACACACATTGTGAATCTGCAAATTTCACTTTATTCAATTTACATTTGAGACTTAACACCATTTGCATTGAAGTTAAGCAAATTATATGTTTTATGCATATTGTTCTGAACACCTCAGTGCATTTTGTAAATGAAAAGTGTAATTTAGTTTCAGGACAGTGACCAATTAGGCCATCAGACCCCCATAAGTCTGATAGTATACAAATGGAACCAAATGGACCCGTTACAGTCCTTGGTTCCATAAAATGTTGTACACTCTGAGTTGGTTCACAACTATTGCTTTGCTGGGAAACCTCTGCAACCCCCTCAAGGACCCCTCTTTGAAAACCCCTCTTGTAAAATACACTTCTGTTTGGAGAAATATGCTCAAGCAAAAAAAAAAAAAAAAAAGTTTTATTAAAAAATGTAATTTAATTTTCTTTTATGTTCATTGTTTTGTAACAGCTTTTTACTGTGGTGTAAGAAGTACTCAGATTGTTATTGTTATTATAAAAAAAATACTATTATTGTTACTATAAAGGCATTCCCATATGAAGTCCTTTTAGATATGAGCTTAATATTGATGACATCAGGGATATCCATATATGGGCATAAAAGGGATTCTGTTAGTGTGGTTCCCCTGACATCAGAGTGATGTCAGTTTTTATCCACACGGGGGTGCTACTGTACCATGTAATGTAGCATGGGTATAGTCAATGGGAGGCTCAGGCTGTAATAAAACTGCAGATATTCTCAGAGTTTCCTTATGATTGGGCCTTATGGGCCAGAATGAAACCATTTGTGGAGGTATAATTGCATAAGCCAACAGATTGAGGGTTGGTCATGTTTGTGTAGCTTGATGCCTTTTAATTGAATGTGCATGTGACAGCCTCAGAGCAATATGTAAACACTGCATCTTAAACGTACTGTACACATTGTACCTTACCTGGGGGAGCCTGGTCTGAAAAGCCAGTTTTGTGCACAGAACAGGACTATTAACCCATTAAGAGTTGAGGTTGATTCTGCAAATGCCCTCTAAATCGATATTGGCTAAAAAAAAACATGGCAAGGTTAACCTGATGGCATCAATACAAGCAAACACTACAGATCCATCTACAAACATATATATTGTGTAAAAGTAAATTTTCTTCTGTAATGTTTTAATTTAGATTTTTATCTATCCAAATCCATATCCCAAAATATAGAATATTACTTATAATGTATGCACTCAGTACTTGGTCCTTTGAACAAATGTCTCCATCAATGGGGCGTGACATGAAGGTGGTCAGCCTGTGGTGGTACTGCTGAGGTGTTATGGAAGCCCAGGTTTGCTTTGATAGAGGCCTTAAGCTCATCTGTGTAGTTGAGTCTGGTGTCTCTCATATATTCTTCTTGACAACGCAACACAGAACCCCTGTGGGGTTCAGATCAGGCCAGTTTGCTGGTCAGATAAGCCCAGTAATACAATGGTCAGGTCAGTACACCAGTTACTAGTTACTAAAGAAAATCATCATCTCCATAAAGCTTGTCAACCTATGGAAGCACAAAGTGCTCTAAAATCCCAGTAGTCGGGGGCGTTAGGGAGATGACATGGTAATTTCAAATCTTGCACAGATGTAGCCCAGGTTATGCTCTAATGATTTAGCTAGGGCGCCCGAGTCTGCGACATTCGGGGTCGCCACAGCGGCCAAATCAAGTTGGACTCAATGTTCCCTCTAAACTGCGCGCATGCGCGCCCGCGCGCAACTCAGGACGCTGTCGCGCACGACAAATCTTTGTAGCGCACGGCAGATTAACACCAATAGATTTGTGAAACGCAGCAGTTGATTATTTTGTGTACTCAGACTCTGTCTGCAGTGCCTGCATATGCATAGGCATAGGCAGCGCTAGGTCTCTCTCTCCCTCTCCCTCTCTCTCTCTCTCTCTCTCTCTCTCTCTCTCTCTCTCTCTCTTTCGGTGCCTCGGCTGCCTCCCCCCTCTCGCCAAATTATCTCCCTCTCGCTCTCTGTCTCCGTCTCTCGAGTCGATTCTCGCTCGCCTCCCCCCTCCTCTCTATCTCTCTCTCTCACACACACACGCACGCAGGCACGTGTGGTAAACAGAGACTTCTTCGCCTCGGACTAAATTGTTTTATTGCCGTCATAAAAATTACATTTTCAATGTGTTGATTGACTGACTGATTGATTGATTGATTGATTGATTGATTGATTGATTGATTTTATTAGAGGGTTGCATAGGAAAAAGTACAGTTTCATGACTGTACAGTTCACTGCTACAGGCTCAACTAAAAGGAGATCATGGTAAGCTCATTTATACAGGATCCCTTTATGTATCTCATATAACATTTAAAGACAGACGGATAAAATGCAATACTTTGCATAGGATATCTTCAATGACAAAAAAGAAAGAAGCAGTTAAGAAGAAGATAAAAAAAAAGATAAAAATAAAGATAAGGATGGGCTTAGTCAATTACAGGTTTTGAGTTACAGCCGTCTGTAGGTGACTTTTCAGGTCGATTTTGAAGGAAGCTAGGGATTTGCACTCCTTTAGGGCCTGCGGTAGGACGAATTAGAGCCTTTTTTAGAGTCAAATCTGGATTGAACGTGATTTGTGGAGCTGCCTATGTCGTAATTGTGGACATCCTTGATGTTTAGGAAGTATTTTGTCAGGTACATAGGTATCTTGGTGGAGTAGTGTATCTTGTACACCAGGCCCATTAGAAGATGCTGTATACTGTCAGCTACTGTGAGCCACCCCACGCTTTTATAGTGATAAGCGGTGAGGTGGGCCCGAGAAGGAAGGCCAAGCAGGACCCTAATCAGTTTATTTTGGGCTGTTTGGAGTTTTGACTTTAAGGCAATTGGGGCATCGCGATACCATATGAGGACTCCAGAGTCAAGGAAGGGAAGAATAAGTACTCCTGTTAGAGTTTTCCGTGTTTTGCTATTGATCAGTGGGGCGACCCTCTGCAAGAAACAAATTCGTTGGTTGACTTTTTTGATTACCGTGGTAGTCATTTTCTCACTGGAAAGGTTTGCCTCTAGGATGCAACCCAGGTGTTAGATTTGTTCTTGTTATCACAGTATCACCTACTTTCATTGTGAAGCTATCGACTTTGCTGAGTTTATGCCTAGACCCAAAGATGATGGATTGCAGGGGTACAGCCATGAGAAATGCAACTCTGTATTGATTGATTGATTCAATTATTTATTAGCAGTTTGTATAGGAAAAGTCATGACAGTTCAGATATGAGGTCTACTAATAGGATTTAAACCCAAGAAAGCACTATGACTTGTTTACATTGGGGTCCTTTGTATGCAATTCATTGAGAATGTACATTTTATAAATATTCTTCACTAAACCCATTCATCGTTACCACCATAGCTTTTTGACTAGTGAAATGAGGCCAACAATGGAACGCTGATCCCAAAACTCTTCAGGAATAACACAGAGATTGATATTGATGGCCTAGGGGGGAATAATTCTGGCATACAAACGGGAGGTATACTGGCAGAGGTGGGTACGTGGGTTTGGTTTTACGGGATAAAGGTAGAGAATTACACATAGTGAAACTGAAACTTTGCAACTGCCATACGGGCTGATAGGGCTGTACCTGATGAAATCCAGTATAAATACAGGGGACTCAGACCTACTTTCTCCACACAACACCTCTCTCTCACTCTCAAACACACCTGCAGGAGACAAGCAGCAGATCTCACCTACAAGACATGACATCCAAAATAGCAGGACTCCTTCTGGTGGCAGTTGTCTGCATCAGCTTTGCATGCAAAGTAAGGAGCAACCATGCACCGTGCACACACACACACACACACACACACACACACACACACACACACACACACACACACACACACACACACACACACACACACACACACACACACAGAAAATCAGAGACATAGGCCTATTTGTAATTGTTGTTAGTCATGGCTCATGGTTGATGATGCTTACAAGGTCTAACCTCAGACTACAGGTGTATGGTTTGCATCTCTCATTTTGTAACAGAATCCACTGTACACTTCACGTTAATATTGAGCCTTAATATTTTCGCTCTTCAGTAGATAGGCCTTCCTTTTATTTCCATATCTCAGAGTAATAATATTAAGTAACGAATATAGTATAGGTATATTAGATAAAATAATCTACCATTCAACCGTTCTATATGTGGGTGGGTGACGTGACGTAACGTTTTCGCTGTCCTCGGTGTCAAACATGTATAAATAAACAATATATTTGTCAAAAACCTTCTGAATATTGTGCAGGACATTAAGCTTTATGTGAACTTACTCAAGATTAAAGCATTTCATTCCTCATTTCTTCAGAATGTTCAACCAAACATGGCAAAACTCATATGGTGTGACTGTCCTGACCTTGTTTCTCAAAGTGGGAACTTGAATAAAACTAAGAAAAAGAATTGCTAAAAATCATTTGAAAATGAATTTAGGCTAAAAAAATGTCTATTTGTGAGCCTATATCTTTTCAAAGTCAAAGCATAATGTTTTCAGTCATTTCTGATCAAAAACATTTTGTCCCCCAAACCAAAATCATTTGGTGTGACACTAGTTTGGACAAATTAAACAGGCAATTATTTGGACACCTATTGGCTAGAGAGGTCCTTCTTCTGTAAGGCTATTCAGCACTCCCAGCACAACTGCAAGACAGGTGTCTGAGGTGAGTTATGATTTTAACATTTTCATGAAATGCCATCTTGTTGAAACTTTGACAAACTCACCACTTTGGATGTCTGTTGGTGTGACACCTTTTCATTAAAAAAAGCTTAAGTTATTTGAAGTTTTGGTCATATTTCCATGTAGATCTAGGTTGCTTTGTTATAGCTAGCATGCTGTTAGCATGCTAATGTGTACATAGTAGCCTCAAGGTAAACCTAAATGCAGAAAAACGTAATATGGTGTGACACTTAATCATAATGGTGTGACATCTGCTTGTCACGCCATATGACTTGATTGTCACACCATATGATTTATACTGTATTTAACTACAGATATAACAATAAATAACAAAGTTCCATGTTTCTTTTGTACATTTAAACATTTGTTTTAAACATTTCTACATAAAATGTAATTTAGCTTCATTCAGTGATACTTCAAATTCATCAGACAGAGCAGAAACCCCTTCACAGAAACCTTAACATATTGTTTCAATCTAAACAATATTTTCTCTTTGTCTTAAACTATACATTCCATTTTCTTTAGTCAGCTGGAAAATGACAAGTGCTGAGAGAACGAGAAAGTACAGGGAGAAACTAAACAATGACCCAGCAAGGAGAGAGGAGCCAAAGGGGCGAGACTGCATTTTCTACGAAGAGCAGGAGGTTGTCTGTGGCATAGCAGAACCGCAACAAGGCAGCCGGTTTGCTACCCTCACCAAATACGACTGGCTGATGTACAATACAGTCTAAATGTATAATCTAATCTGATCTAATACTTTTGTACTTTCACTCACTGGACTGGACAGTGGACAGTGTTAAGGTAGGACCCGAGACAAAACTAGCGAAAATAGCTGATCTACAAGCTCTCAACACGTTGTGCTGCGAGAGCTTGTAGATCAGCTATTTTTGGAGTTGCGCAACCCAGCACTCTTTAGCTAGTGGAGATGTGGTGTAATGTCATGATTCCTAATTACATTTGTTCAACACAAAATGCTGTGTTCAAGTTCAGGAGACTTCGGAAAAAAGCAATTTACCTGAATGCTGAGTTCTGTTTCCACTAATTGGTGTTAATAAAATGTTGCCTTGGCTCCAAGTGTGGCTATGCGCCTTATTGTCTCTTTAGGATCCTTCTGCCGTGGGCCGGCAGAAGACTATGTGCGTAGCATTCCTGTGCACATCCTCATCATCCATCTACTACTACAATTCTTTCTTATCCCATGTTAAAGCCCTACAATAATATCCTGTTCAGAAATATTAAGGCCATGTTATCCTGGGTAATTGTTTAATCAATCAGTAAAGTTCAGTACTCACTAATAGGTAGGTTAAAACACAGTTTGCTTTGACACATGAAGATATGATCATACGGTGTGACACTAAATAATTTGGTGTGACATTCCAAATAGTGAAAAATCATACCTTTATTAATGATTAAACCAAAAAAATGTTTATGGATTACATAGAGAATATTATCAGGAAGAGTCACAAATATTTGTGTAATTTTAGACAAAGTTTTGACAGAATACATTTAAAATATGTTGTAAGATCATGAACATGGGCCTCACACAGAGTGTCGATTATGAAAAAAATATACAGATATAATTAATTTTCAAAAAACTATAGTGGATCACTGGTTAGTTATGATAAAGGACTTTGATAAAGTGAGTAACTTAAGAAAGATGTACTCCATTTTCATTTTATAAACAATTATTTTCATGTCACACCATATGACGATTTTAGGCACAAGTACAACAAACTGCTGAATAAAGTCTGATTCCAATAAAATATCTAAAAACAAAATGTATTTCCATAAGGTTGAGAGTGAGTAGAACAAAAGTAAATCACTTTTATGCCTGCATTTTAAAGTTTTTTTAAAAACAAATTTTTTGGGGCGTCACGTCACTGACCCACGTATAATGGTGTCCTTTGTCTCTCTCTCTCTCTCTCTTTCTCTTGCAGCTCAAATGGACCCTCTTTTTGATTGCTGTCCTGAGAGAACAGACAAGCCCCCTGGTCGTGGATTCAACCCCAAGTCCTACACCATCATCGAGGCGGGGGAAGGCTGCAAAGAAGGCGCCACTGTGTATGTGACACATTTTCCACTAAATATTTGTCATGGAACTGTTTCTTGCTACTTGCTAGTGATGTTACTACATGTACATCCTAGCTACTTGCAAAACAATCCAAATAAGAGTGAAATAATAAGTCTTCACAGTTACATGAAAATGTTAAATGTCCCTGGATTTGGACACTTGTCATTAACAGCTGCTCTCTTGGTTGTCTTGCTTGCAGGAGGGAAAAAACACACAACTGAGGCAGATCATTTCAAAAGTGTGACCACTGAAGATAAGGATGAATCTATGACCACCCTCGTGCCTGCAAGGAACACTGTACATCCACAGCATTCATTTGAGTGTACTTTGAATACTAGTCATATGAAAGCTACTATCTGCATAATGGAGCCAATATGATGCATTATTAAGTTATATCTATAAGTTGCTATTAAATTATGTGTTTGCTGTCGGTTGTGTGGTAAAGCAGTTCCTTTGCAAGAGTACACTATATGTAGCATACTCAGTCTTTTAAGCTCATATTTTTACTACATCAATGTACTGTATTTGTCTTCCTTTTGCCAGGGATTACATGTTTTTTTTTTTTGTTTTTTTTAACTTTGTTTATTTGATTTTCAAATGAAGCATTTAAGGCAATGAAGTGGTACAATAATAAGAGTAGCAGCTTCTTTTTGTACAAACATCAAATATACAACAGTACATGTTTTTAATGTTTATAACTGTACTGTATGTATGTGTTGTGTATACATTTCAGGAAACTATTGTCAAAATTGTTGTTTTATTTTTTATTTTTTTACTTTGATATTCAGTTTTAAAAGATGAACCTATTAAGTGAGTCTGTGGTGAGTGTTGCCTTGTACTTGAAAAATAAAATGATATAAAAAAGATGAATATCTTATTTTTTTTTAATCACAAGCACGTATTGCACAAATGTATAATGTCCAAAAGTAATGAGACTATGATAGGAAATATGCACATGATTCATGATAGCAAATATGAAATATTCTTGAAATGAAATATGAAATATATACTAGCATGTATGATTTCATCATGCAAAAGCATGCAGTTCACCTGTACTAGCATCTCATGGTGTGCAGAACAGACAGGTTTTGATGACAGTGTTTTGATGACAGAGGTTTCCTTATTATACAGGATAGGATATGATATTGATTATTAATATGAATAATTCATTAAAGATTTTTTTTTTATAGATATTTTAAATAGCAATTGTTGCTACACCATCTAGGCATTTTTAGAGCATCCAGGCGAGCACCAGCAGGATATTTGACAGCTTAAAACAAAGCAGATGTACATGCTCGTAGCGCGGCACAGAGTGCTGCGCTACGAGCTTGTAGATCTGCTATTTTTGAAAAACTTGAAAATGTTTCAAATCTGAATATATATATATATTCTTTTAAGTGTAACGCAGATCTTTCTTTCTCTGGGTCCCTGGAATAACATATTTTTGAGATGGGGTCCGCAGTCAAATACATATAATTCTAGGGGTCCTTGATATTAGGTTTGAGCACCACTTATGATAGAAACATGAGTTTTTCAAAAACCTTAGAATGATTTAGAAGACATTTAGAGAATTGTGTCAAAATATTCAAAGACGTGCACAAATTGTCATGATTTTTCAAAAATAGCAGATCTACAAGATTTTACAAGCTCACAGTGCGGCCACGCTGTTAATAGCTAAAGCATACAATAATGGTTCAAGTAATAATGGGTCCAGGTCTTAATGGGTTTTAAACTGCATTCATTCACGTTCTAGTGAGCATGCCATGAATAGATGATAAACCAGTGTTGGTCGTTGCCCCTCATGTCCAACTTCAGGCATCATTTGGATGTGCTCAGGTGACTATTTATTTACACTGTTTCTAAATAGTAATAAATACAAATGCAGCTACATGTGTACACAAGGCATAAATATTTCTAGTTTCTAGAGGAAACACTCTTCAGTTTTTTCCCCTCCTTTCTGTGTAAAATGTGGCCCTTTTTTTGGGAACTCTTGATCTCGGTATTAAACACCGGTTTCCCAAGTTCAACACTTACTGTAAATCAGGGGTCTTCAAAGTTTTACTGGTCAAGGACCCCTTAGCTGGGGACCAGCTCAGTGGCCTTGCGGTTAGAGTGTCCGCCCTGAGACTGGGAGGTCGGGGTTCGATCAGGTTATACAAAGACTCTGAAAAATGGGACCCAGTGCCTCCCTTGGCGCTCAGCATCAAGGGTTGGATTGGGGGCAACTGGGCAAGACCCTGTGACATACTAGCTTCATGTCCAAGGGGTGTACCTTTACATCAAGCTGCCTCACACTATAGATACATGAGATGGGCTCCTGCCCTGTGGGCCTCATGGCTCGGCAAGGCTTACAGTACTACCACTTAGCTGAGAGAGAAATTTAGATAGAATTGGGTTGCAGATCAAATCATAGACTTGTTTGACAGCACTATCGTTGTATAGTGTTGTGTTGTGTTCATGTTCATGTTAATGTGTATTTTCAGACAGTTAGCCACTTAGCAAATACTTTACTTGGCCTTCAAAACTACACACTAAGTGGACAATGATATTAAAGAGGTGGGGCCATAGTTTTGTACGTTTTGTATGTGGAGTTAACATTTCTCCAATAGACCCCCTGGTGAATATGCAAATATCTCTTCCCTGCGTATTTTTGGTTACTTCATGAAAGCTTCATAAAAATGTATACATCATAAAATCATCCCCTCCCCTCTTTACCATGCAGCAACACTGTGGGTGCGGCTAACTTCAGCTGGGTCGCTACACACACCTGAAAGCCAGGTATACTTAAATAGGTGGGTGTGGCCACATAAAACAATATTTTAACAATTTCTGTACACTTTTTTGAAAAATAAATCTTCCTCCAAGTATAATCATAATACCTGATGATTATGTTGAAGGGGGGAACACAAATCCCGGCACCCTGCCTTTAACAGAAACACATAAAGAGATAGCCCTGAATGACCATGTTCAAATGGAAACAAATGGACCCGCAAATAAAATGTTTGAGAAGCACTGTCCTAGTGGACTCATAATGTGCCATAGTGGCGCAAACCTGGAGACTTGACATTCAGTAATTGGGGATTATGATCAAAATAACATTATAAAGTTGTGTAAAACAGAAAATTCCAACGGACAAGGCCAAATACGGACATTGATTATGACCCCTGATTATGACGTATGATAAGGACGCTAGGGTTCATGTGGTTAAGGAGACTGAACCCATGGGGTTTCAGGTCCAAGGTTCAACAACATTTTATCACTCTGCTCCAGCAGTTTTTTTAATGATGTTGGCTCCGTGCCAGTCTGATACTCATCTCTGGCACTGGTTGTACGTATTTCCTATTTTGTTTGCTCATCATGAACGGTAAACACAGTGGGGAAAATCCTAAAAGGAAATAACTGAAACCTATCGCGCATGATTTACAAGAAAACAAATCTTCATCTGTAACATGCACCTTGTGTAGGCCTATTTTGCAACGTCCAGCCACTTCAAAGCTCCATTTACCACCTAGTCAAATATTTGCACAACATGCCTATTTAAATATTTAGCTCCTGTTATCCTCCTAAAGTAAGTTGTTTGTAGGCACAAATAATTATGTCAATAGAAGCTCAGATCCTGTTTAATTTATAATAATAATTAACTTAAGTGAGGCTGGCAGTGACCACGGACCGTTCCAGTAAATTCAGAGGTTTCAATTTTAGTTTCTTATCAATCCTCCACACTAGACTCTTATGAGAATTCATAGTAATGCATTATGCAGTGTTTCCCAAACAATGGGTCACGGCCAATTTTGACTCGCAGACCCTTTATGGTCTAAAGAATTCCATACATCTCAAAAAAAAAACATTTAAGAAATAGTGTAGCAGATGTACAAGCTCACAACACGTCATATCGCAATGTGACAGCTATTTTCACTATATTAAATAGGGCTTAAGTGGTTAGTTAATTCAGAATGTGTTATTGTACGTTTAGGTCCCGGGGTAGACTGACAAAGTTTGGGAACCCCTGGCATGATGTGTGGAAGTGTTTGGCTTGTCTGTTTTGCAGTAGTTTGGAAAACTGAATGGCAGCAAATAAGTATGAGCAAAATGCGTGGCAAACTGTCAATCAGTCATATGAAACACTTAAGCCCTAGAATAATTTGTTAGCTCTGATATGCAATCGTCCTCCTCGAACAAATCAAATATCGGTTATAATATTGGTTTTACGTCAATAGACGCTCATGTCATGTCAACGTCAGAGTGGCTGACCACGAACAGTTCCAGTAAATCCAGTGGTTTCAATTTGTTTTTCTTACTAATCCTCCGCTCAAGACTCACGTGAGAATCCATAGTAAGGCAATATGCAGTGTTTTCCAATGTACTTCGTTTGGGGTCTGTACTGGGCCTCTCAGTTTCTCCCTCTACAGTCTATACCAAATCTCTTCGGCTCACGCCCCCTCATTTGTGAGCTTGTATCATTCGTTAAAGTTTCTGCATTATAAAATACTCATAAAGACAGTATAGTGCTTTATGAGTGTGTGTGTGTGTGTGTGTGCGTGCGTGCGTGCGTGCGTGTGTGCGTGTGCGTGTGTGTGTGTATGGGTGTGTGTGTGTGCTGGTATTCAGACGGTAGCATTGTGCCGATGGGGCCCCTGGGGCCCCTGGCTGTGGGCCACACGTGAACCCTGGTGTGACTATTCTCCAGTGTTGGAAAAAAGTACTCATATTTCTTACTTAAATAAAAGTATCAATACTGCAGTATAGAAATACTGTTATACTTGAGCTGAGTAAAAGTTGATCATCTCTTTTCAAATAGCCTAGGTCTAAAATAGAACTAAAGTGATTAATGTACGTTTTCTAATAGTATAATCTATATCTTCAAAGTAACTAGTAACTAAAGTTTTCAAATAGTTGTAGTGGAGTAAACATACAATATTACTGTACTGAAAACTGGGAATATACCTCAAAATTGTACTTACAGTAAGTACAGTACTTAACCATTCTCATCACAGTGTTTGTGCCAAATGTGGTGTATTTTGTTTGTAACTCCCCCCTCCAGCACCCCCCCCAGCCTCCTTGGAAGTCCCCTGAGGAGTGTAATTCCTTGAAAGAGGAGTGTCACTTATGGCAAATAAAAGAAGGCTAAAGCCTTTATAAGCGGTGTTGCACCAGCTGCAGGCAGCATCCCTCTGGTCAGACCTTTAACTGTACACTGTTGAGTGCAGGACGACAGGCAGCATCACAGACATTCATTCCACCTCGTTCAGCAGCCATGGCTCTCGGACCCCCTACCAAGACACTGCTGTGTCTCCTGGTCGTGTACTGCTGCGCCGCAGGTGAGTTCTCTCACACAGTTCTCTCTCAAGATATGGACGCCCGAGTACATTTTTACAGGCTTTCAAAAAATGCTGTGCTCCAGTGTTTTCATTTATATGTTATATCTTTGACATTAAGACTTGCATCTTGTGAATGGAAGTATTTCTTGCAGACAGTTGATTCTAATGTTTATATCGAATATGCAATTAAGAATTCGTATTATAATTCAATTTACTTTATATTCATTATATGCCATTTATAGTGTATTTTAATGCTGTACCTTACTTGATGATGAGACACATTTTGTCAGATGAAACTGAGCAGAACTTGTGACTTGTGAGTCCGGGCCCGATTCATCAATCTGGTCGTACATTTAGTGTAAACAAAGTGACTAAATCTGGTTTATAATTCTGTTTTACATTCAAAATCCCTTCAAAGATCAAAATATGGGTGTAATTTGTCTGTAAAGTGCTTGATTAATCGGGTGCAGTGTCCTTACAATACTGTTATTGCGGATGCACGTTGTGGGCGCTTAGTACTGTTAGTGTTTGTTGAAGAAAAGTGTTGTTTAATACTGGACCACTGCCAATATGCCTTCTCTTCAGCCATGTGTGATGCCTGGTGTAATTTGTTAATGTTTAACAAATCATCAGAATAGCTATTCCACTTGTATGCAACCGTTTTTCTCTCTCTCTCTCTCTCTCTCTCTCTCTCTCTCTCTCTCTCTCTCTCTCTCTCTCTCTCTCTCTCTCTCTCTCTCTCTCTCTCTCTCTCTCTCTCTCTCTCTCTCTCTCTCTCTCTCTCTCTCTCTCTCTCTCTCACTTGACCCCATGGGCTGGAACATGTCTTGACTGTTCTGTATCAGGCAAGCCAAAGTAATCTGAAGCAAATTGACACTCCTTCTAAATGTTTAGAGTTACAGCAAAGGACATATTGTGTTCCATATTATGTTTCTAAATCTCACCGGCCACATGTTGGAACACTGTGGTGACATACAGTACCGGTACTGAAATTCAGCTTTTGAAAGCGAAACAATCAGTCATTCACTCACTCATGGTCTTGTGTGATTGAGCACACGCATGCACACTAAGGAATGGGTTGATATCTCTGTCAACAACTACAACAATGATAATAATAACAACAACAATAATAATAATGCCATTGACGAATGCTTTGTTAAAAACAAATCTCTTTAACCTGCTTATGGATTGACTTGATGCTATATGTGCCAATTTGTCTTATGAATACATATGGTATTCATAAGACAATATGTGTAACACCCGGAATCCGAACCCGTGTGGAAGTCCAATATCTTAACCACTAGACCAAAGGAATATCCTTATAGACTGCGGGAGACGTTAGACTTTTAATTCATCAGGCTGAGGCAGTGAGTCACTCTGCTACATATACAGTATAGTCTATTAACAATGAGTGTTTGATAGAATAAATGCATAGCCGATCAATCAGTCAATCAGTATTTCAGTAAGTAATCAGCTATTTCTGTCTCATCATGTGTCTTTTCACAGTGACAGAAGGCGAACAACTGATTGACTGCTGTACAAAGGTCGGGGACAAGCAGATTGGCAAACGATTGGTTAAAGACTACAGACACCAGGTTGCCGGACAGGGCTGTGACAGAGATGCCACCATGTACGTATTTTACTAATACATACAGTTTTAAGATAATGGTAAACTCGTAAGACACCTCAGGGTGACATGAGACCTGCCCTAAAGGGCGAGGTCGCGCCAATTCTTGGCCATCTGGCCAGTGATGTATATTGGACCAGTTACCCATATATGGAGACCCCTGCATGATAGTCAACAATGTGATGTCAGAACATGCCCTTATATGGGCATTAACAAATATGGCCATTCCCAGATATGCCCTTAATATTGATGACATCGGGACAGGGATCTCCATAATGGGCATAAAAGGGACATCAAGTCAGAGCGTGATGTCAGAGCGACAAACCCATACTGTTAAGAGTGGTTACCCTGACATCACAGTGACATTAAAGCATGATATTAGAGCGACAAACCCATAGAACCACAGACAAACCCATAGAACCACAGTGTCAGATGTGACGTACAGAGATACGTGGACAAGATGTGTCGTTTTCATAGTTAACTTGTGACCTATGGTCGCAATAATCACACAATTGGCCTTCGGGTGGCGCAATCTCTGCCCACCAGCGTGAAGGTTGTGGGTTCAAATCCACCATGGTGCATCCGGCTTTGTCAGGTGTCTACACAAACACAATTGGAAACCGCGTTCAGGCCTCCCCTGAACGCGGGTGGGGAGGAGGGTGATAATTGTCACTGCGGTACTGCTACAGGCTGGGCGGCACCTGTCAGCGAGGGAGTGTTGGGCGGGAGGAGTAGGACGAAGGCTCTGCGTCCTCCCGGTGGGGGCTCCTCACTGGCAGGTGAGCCAGTAGGATGCATCAGCAGACAACACAGAAAGGAGGAATCAATTGGCATAAGGACTAAATTCGAGAAAAATAATTGGTTACTCTTAAAAAAAAAAAAAACTAACCCCAATGGTCTAAATGTGCCCTTAAATTCCAATTGTCATACTCGCTGATGATTAACTGTAATTATAGCCCCGGCTGGGAAGCAAACCCGGGACCTAAGAATCCAATGGCTCGTAATGTATGTTACAACTCGACTAAAGAGCCTGGCTCGCTAGTGAGCAGCAACGCTCACACCGTATAGCCTACAGTTGCGTCCACGTGCGGCAGGCAGGAGCTAGGCTCGACTGACCGGGCGGACCTCCGCAACTAGGCAAGTAACGCGCTGTCGACTACCAGGCTTTAGGTCTACAACGCCCGAGGAACTGACAGGGTACTCCGACAGAACCTATTTGTACCACTGCCACCAATGTAGCCTCAGCCAGGAGGTGAACTGAGGACCTAATGTATCCGATGGCGTGTACGGTACATTACCACTCGACTAAAGAGCCAGGCTCGCTAGTGAGCAGCAACACACATATTGTATAGACTATAATTAACACTGATGATTGTGATGACTGTCCTCAGCTTCACGACCAGAAGGGACTTAGTGCTGTGTGCACCACCAAATGAGACTTGGGTCCACGAGCTGATGAAGCACGTGGACGCGCTGAAGATAAAGTGCACCAACAACAACTACAAGGTATTAATGGTTTAAATGTGACGTATAACATTACAGAGGCGTAGTTGTTAACTGACCTTTCAATTCAATATGTTCCTGAAACAGGAGCTTCACTGTGGCTAACGTGTCATTCGCAGCTTTGGTTTAGGCCCCTATGTACCATTTGTAGGGACTATAGGGAGTGAAGCAAAACCCTGCTATACAGAAATGACATAATGATGCTGGGGCTTCTAGATGTAGTCACAAAATACCCCAGTGTAGTGTGAGATGCTTCCTATATTATGCAAGTCGGATTCCACTCATTTATGTTTGTCCGTTTCAGCACAGTTTCCTCTGACACAGTTTGCACTAAATTCTCAATTATGCGCATCAATTGGCGCATTGTGAGCTTGTAGATGTAGAACTGCTATTTCCGCTATTTGGGGAAAATGGCAAAAATCTTTCAATGTGGAAACGATACGGACGGTCATTCAAAACAATTGTGATTATCTCAAATAATTGCGATTATGTAATAATTGTAACAGACATAATGTAATTCATGTGGGACAAACTCAGATAATGAGAGAAAAGAGAAAGAAGCGGTAGTAGAAAAGTAAAATTATATATTGAACCACCTCCTCTCTCTCTGCCTGCAGGGTAAAGCGTGCCACGGACTGAAGCCCAACTGAAGTGAAACTGATCCACCATCATTGTCCAGTTCACCATAACTACAGAGTCTCACATAGTGATTTGATTGCAGATATAGCCTAAAGGCAAATGCAGAAGGGCACCTTTTTCTATTATCTATTTATTTTCTATCTATCTATTTTCCTTGAATCGGGAATGGCAAACATTAGACATTGTTAATAACTACCACTCTGACTAGTACATTTCCAGCTGTTTGAAGTTTATTTTCTTTCCACATGGGAGCGCTATACTGTACAATGTAATGTAGCACATGCATATCGGCGTTGTCGGGTGGAAACCTTGTAGGATATGTCCAAAACCGTTTGTTTTGCATTTATCATTTTAAAAATTATTTAAACTAGTGAAAACAGCCGATCTACAAGTGCGAGGCGTTGTGTGCTTTAGATCTGCTGTTTTCACTACTTTTGTGCGACGGCCTTGTATGATGAAGCAGGGCTTTACTTTGCGAAAAAACGTACAAAACTTCGGGATACAAGGTTTTCTACCTCCGTGAAGTTGGCACCCCATATGTTGAAAACATATATAAAAATGGTGTCATTATTTAGTGCTGGATTTGTGCTGAATTGTGCCTTAAATTTTATAATTTGTGCTGCTATCATTATTGAGATATTCTACAAAACACCACTGTTCTGCTCCTATCTTCTACCATGAAACACTGCTGCTCTACACCGCCCTCTGTAGGTCAATCAGTATACTGCTGCTAAATCTGCTAATTCAACCATATAAATATGTATATATATAAATATATATAAAAGCACATTTGATGATTTCAATGGCACAAATTAGAGCACATCCAGCACTAAAGATTGAGCCCATTTTTTTCCCGATTTGGAGCCAAAAAATTCGGGGTGCAAGCCTCAGCAAGACTATAACTTTTTAAATTTTTAACTTTACGGCACAATTCAGCACAAATCCAGCACTAAATAATGACACCATTTTTATATATGTTTTCAACATATGGGGTGCCAACTTCACGGAGGTAAGGTAGCCTTCCTGCTCGACAGCGACGATATGTGAGGCCGTAATAAAACTGCAAATATTTTCAGGGTTTACTTATGATTGAGCCAGAATTAAAAATGTCCTATCCATCTTGGAAATAAACATTGGACATTTTGTAAAACAATTCTCCAATCATTGATCTGTCCAAATCACTGCCCAAGTATTAAACACGGGACATGCAACATAACAATTAATCAGGGTGACTTACACTGCAATGCTTAGCTCCAAGAACCTGCTTGTGAACTAAACGATAATAGTTTCAGTTTACCTGTTTTCAGACAGCTTTTGTCTCCACCAGGCCGAAGGCATGGGGAGAATATGTTTTCGCCCCTGTCCGTCCGTGCGTGTGTCCGTCAGTCTGTTCGTGTGTCCGTCCGTCCGTCCGTCTGTTACCAGCTAATCTCCGGCCCGGTCGCTGCCAAACTGTGCAGACACACTCCCTGGATGCCAATTCAGAACCTCATCTTCATTATTCGGTCGATCGAGGCCTATTTGTGACCCTCAAATAAAAGTCATAGCAATTTGTAGCTTGTCTTCTTTTTGTTGTGCTGGGAAAAATAAAATGGAAAAAGTGATTTTCAAAAGAACATAATGGCACAAATAACCAAAGAATAAATTAGGGCTTAAGTGGTCAATGATCAATAATCACATAACATGATGTAGGCCTATATATGATTCTGACATTCTGTATAATGAGTACTTTTACTTTTGCTACTTTTAGTAGGCTACATTTCTGTGCTAATGCTTTTGGCACTTTCTTTTATACTTCTAACAAAAACTGTGGTAGGCCTAAATCGGCTACTTTTTACTTTAAGTCCACAATCTGAGTACCTCTTCCAGTGCTGCTGTTGGTGTCATGGTCAAGGTTCCAAGAAAGTTGAACGGCACTGGTTCTTGAACCAAGGTTCTTTTGGTGGAAAAGGCCCCAGAGAGTGTACACATTTGTACACTCTCTGGTGTACATAGTGCATCATTCATAGTGCTAGTAGTGTACAGTCAAACACACATTTTCACCTCAGAATTGTGTCCAGAGTTGGAGTCAAACTAAAGAGATTACAGGCTGAGTAACCAGATGCTTTCATTCCACTAGGTGGTGGTGTTGACTTGGTATTGAGAACTGTTTGAGCGCCCCAAGGTGAACTAATCTATTTACTATAAAAGTAATGGTTTGAAATTATGCAACTCTAATGATAAATGGCAGTAGTCATCAATACCATAGATACCAGAAATGTGTGAACAAGTGTGGAAAAATAGTAGTACAATTGAAAAGTATGGAATAGATGTAGTTTTGTGATTTTTGTGAATAAAAAGTTTAAAGGCACAGATAACACAATGAACCTTATTCAAACACATTGAACATAAGTCTTTGGATTCATGATTTCAAAAGCACAAATGCTCATCATCATCATCATTTAAAATTGTTAGAACTCATTGTGCTGCTCATTGCAATACGTTTTCATCTTCAATTAAGAGGTCTGAATGAATCTACTGTATGAGACAACTAAAATGTTGTCAGGGGTTGGCACTGTAGCCTACTATGGGAATGTGCAATGTGCATGCATTAAGTGAATGGCAAATCGAGTAGCAAAGTGAGTGGCTAAGTGAATTAATGCTGTTTAACGTTAACGGATGCAACCAGATAGGACTTTTCTGTTTGGATGTATGAGCTGTCAAGGCCAGAAAGCCATTTTTGGAGCTGTGTGGAACACAAGCTCCCTATACGTGGCCGTGTGTGTGGGTCTCCGTCCGTCCGTCCGTCCGTCCGTCCGTCCGTGTCTGTATGTAGCATAAACTTCGGCACGCTACTAGTCCCGCACCATTTACGCCACCCCCGCAATATATACATCAAAACGTGCGGCCGGGAATGGTGTGCTAGTAACTTTCTTTCCGATCCGCCTTACAATGGCGACATAATCGGCAAAAAACGACGCTGAATTGTCCCCATTGACTTATAATGGGACAATGCAAGACATCACATTCAAGTATTTTTCTCTCGCAAAGCATAGGAGCTACAGTTTCAAACCTCGGAGAGGAGATTCATAATGATTTTAAGAATGAATCGAAAAATAATTACATCACTCGGCCTCATGGTGGCGCTATAACGGCCCACTTTGCGTTTTGCCCCGTAACTCTTGAACCGTAGAACGGAAAATGAAAATTATTTTTTCCCTGGATTCCTTGGGTCAAGACGCATCTCCCCATATAGGCCTAAACCCTAACCCTTGCGCCAGGATAGATTTTCCGCCATCTTGAATTTTCTCCAAAACACACTTTTTGCTCCTTTTCCTACATATTTTCTTCAAATGTCACAAAAATCGGTACACATGATCCTGGGTGACCAGAGAGGTGCTGTTGAGTCTAGCCTGCCCTGAGCATCAACTGCAATACACACACACACACACACACACACACACACACACACACACACACACACACACACACACACACACACACACACACACACACACACACACACACACACACACACACACACACACACACACACACAGCTCCACTTCGAACAGAGGTTCGATTTTTTTAACCACTTATGCCTCATTCACATACAGAAAAGCCAAGCTAATGGTTTGCTTGGTTATTCAATGTATTCTCTATGCAAACCAGCTTTTAAAATTTTCAAGCTGGAAAAAAAAGCTTGGACATTTTTAAAGATGGTTTGCATAGAGAATACATTGAACTAGAAAAATATTGTTCCTTCGAAACAATTGTGGGCTCGCTTCAAGCCAGAAAACAATGGCTATAAAAGTACAAAATGTCAAGATCGCAGGCAGTGCTCTCTTTGACGTTACTGACGTCAAAGATTGGTCCATTTTGTTCCAAAAATGTGTTGTGCAAAAGTTGACCCGCTGGTGGCGCTATAACAGGCCAATGTAAGAAGGGTGGTATCCGTTCCTTGACCTATTGGGAATGTGCTTGCAAGATTTCACGCACATTGCAGGCTGTGTTCATGATTTGAGGTGTTTTTGGCTTTGGCCACTTTATCGCTGCTTGCAGCTATATTCATTATTATTTATTTTTTTGTGTGTGTGCACTTCATAGGCATATTAGATAAAGGTCCTTAGATTGTGTGTAGAATGTTTCATGCAAATTGCAAAAAAAAATCCGGGTTTAAGCGTTTCACAAACTGCTCAAAATGATATAGCGCCCCCCTTTGGCCAATTGGGGTAAGATTGGTTTTAGTGATATTTGGACTAACACTCTACATCTTTGCCAAATGCCATGAACATGTTACTTTGCATGTATGATTTAGAGGCAGAAGAATAATTTGCATAAAACTGCAATATTCATTGAATTTATTTAAAAAAGCATGTTTCAATTTTAAAGAAATCCGATCTGACAGATCTTTAGATATCGGTCCAAAGTTCACGTAAAAAAAGTTTTGTGCACGTGGAGCGAAAATTCCAGAATAAAAGCGGGTTTACGCGTTTTACAAACTGCTCAAAATGGCGGAAAATCGAAGGGCGGAGCTTACTTAACAAAGACACAGATGTCTTCCGCTCGAGTCAAAGCACGCGTGTAACAAGTTGCATGTCTTCAAACGAAACGAGGCATGACTTATGCCCGTTTAAAGTTTGAATTTTCAAACGCTTCGTATAGCGCCCCCCTTTGGCCGATTGGAATAAAATTGGTTTCAGTGATACTTTGACTAACCCTCCACATCTTTGCCAAATGCCATGAACGTGTAACTTTGCATGTATGATTTAGAGGCCGAAGAATAATTTGCATAAAACCGCAATATTGATTGAATTATTAAAAAATTATATTTCACTTTAAAAGAAATCCGACCAGACAGTCTGACCGTATTGGTCCAAAGTTCATGTGAAAAAAGTTTTGTGCACTTGACGCAAAAATCCCAGGAGGAGATAGATTTTTACTGTTTTTCATATAATTCCGAATTGTGGGAGACCTAAAGGTCAGAGGTCAAAAGTTAGAGGGTAAAAGTTGTTCGGCATGAGGAGACGCATACGTCTATACAGGTTTCATGGCTGTATGTATAACACAGCATGAGCTATAACTGTTCAAAGATCGCACTTTCGAAGGCTTCCTACAGCGCCACCATTTGGCCGATTGCTTTAAAAAATAATAGCACACTTCGCCACTGTAAACCGAACACATTGATGTTTTTATTTTCATTTTCTCACTAAGTATGTAGGAGTAGAAAGGAACCGAAGTTTTGAGGAGAACTTGATATAGTATAGCATAGTATAGAAACTAGAAAATATTGTTCCTTCGAAACAATTGTGGGCTCGCTTCAAGCCAGAAAACAATGGCTATAAAAGTACAAAATGTCAAGATCGCAGGCAGAGCTCTCTTTGACGTTACTGATGTCAAAGATTGGTCCATTTTGTTCCAAAAATGTGTTGTGAAAAAGTTGACCCGCTGGTGGCGCTATAACAGGCCAATGTGAGAAGGGTGGTATCTGTTCCTTGACCTATTGGGAATGTGCTTGCAAGATTTCACGAACATTGCAGGCTGTGTTCATGATTTGAGGTGTTTTTGGCTTTGGCCACTTTTTCGCTGCTTGCAGCTATATTTATTATTATTATTATTATTTTTTGTGTGTGTGCACTTCATAGGCATATTAGATAAAGGTCCTTAGATTGTGTGTAGAATGTTTCATGCAAATTGTAAAAAAAAAAAACGGGTTTAAGCGTTTCACAAACTGCTCAAAATTATATAGCGCCCCCCTTTGGCCAATTGGAGTAAGATTGGTTTTAGTGATATTTGGACTAACACTCTACATCTTTGCCAAATGCCATGAACATGTTACTTTGCATGTATGATTTAGAGGCAGAAGAATAATTTGCATAAAACTGCAATATTCATTGAATTATTAAAAAAGCATGTTTCAATTTAAAAAAAGAAATCCGATCTGACAGATCTTTAGATATTGGTCCAAAGTTCATGTAAAAAAAGTTTTGTGGACGTGACGCGAAAATTCCAGAATAAAAGCGGGTTTAAGCGTTTTACAAACTGCTCAAAATGGCGGAAAATATAAGGGCGGAGCTTACTTAACAAAGACACAGATGTCTTCCGCTTGAGTCAAAGCACGCGTGTAAGCAAGTTGCATGTCTTCAAACGAAACGAGTCATGTCATATGCCCGTTTGAAGTTTGAATTTTCAAACGCTTTGTATAGCGCCCCCCTTTGGCCGATTGGAATAAAATTGGTTTCAGTGATACTTTGACTAACCCTCTACATCTTTGCCAAATGCCATGAACGTGTAACTTTGCATGCATGATTTAGAGGCAGAAGAATAATTTGCATAAAACCGCAATATTTATTGAATTATTAAAAAATAATGTTTCACTTTAAAAGAAATCCGACCAGACAGTTTGACCGTATTGGTCCAAAGTTCCTGTGAAAAAAGTTTTGTGCGCGTCACACAAAAATCCCAGGAGGAGATAGATTTTGACTGTTTTTCATATACTTCCAAATTTTGGGGGATCTAAAGGTCAGAGGTCAAAAGTCAGAGCGTAAAAGTTGTTCGGCATGAGGAGACACATACGTGTATACAGGTTTCATGGCTGTACTTATAACAGAGCATGAGCTCTACCTGTTCAAAGTTCGCACTTTTGAAGGCTTCCTACAGCGCCCCCCTTTGGCCGATTGGAATAAAATTGGCTTCAGTGATACTTTGACTAACCCTCTACATCTTTGCCAAATGCCATGAACGTGTAACTTTGCATGTATGATTTAGAGGCCGAAGAATAATTTGCATAAAACCGCAATATCGATTGAATTATTAAAAAATTATATTTCACTTTAAAAGAAATCCGACCAGACAGTTTGACCGTATTGGTCCAAAGTTCATGTGAAAAAGGTTTTGTGCACGTAACGCGAATATCCCAGGAGGAGATAGATTTTTACTGTTTCTCATATAATTCCAAATTGTGGGAGATCTAAAGGTCAAAGGTCAAAAGTTAGAGCGTAAAAGTTGTTTGGCATGAGGAGACGCATACGTGTATACAAGTTTCATGGCTGTACCTCAAACACAGCATGAGCTATATCTGTTCAAAGTTCGCACTTTCGAAGGCTTCCTACAGCGCCACCATTTGGCCGATTGCTGTATAAAGTAATAGCACACGTCGCCACTGTAAGCTGAACACATTGATGTGTTTATTTTCATTTTCTCACTAAGTATGTAGGAGTAGAAAGGAACCGAAGTTTTGAGGAGAATCTTGATATGTATAGTATAGTATAGAAATAAACTAGAATTGACAGAGTCAATTTTTACAAGTGTGCCTGCAGCTCGCTAAATGCGCGACCTTGTGTAGCGGTTTGGACTGTGAGACCATCCGCCAAGTCGTCTGCGTTTCGTTGTGAGAGGGTCGTTCCCCGTGAAAAACGCGTTCTGGCACGAAACGGTTACGTTTTGCGCGTTTGTGACGCCCCCTAGGGGTCGAAGTGGAAATGCTTTTGGGGATTCGTTGAGTATGCCACCCCCGACCAGTGGTTGAAATTCAGTGTTGACTCGACCTATTGTTTGTGATTTATGGCTATTGTTTGCGAAACGTGCCCCTCCCGCTAACTTTGGAAACGCGTTACGAACGAATGGTACGGACTATCGAAATATCCTTTGACTATGTTTATCGCATGGCTTCATAGATCATGTGTACCGGTTTTTAAGACATTTGAAGAAAATATGTAGGAAAAGGAGCAAAAAGTGTGTTTTGGAGAAAATTCAAGATGGTGAAAAATCTTCCCATGTGCAAATTGGCGTGTCCTATATGGAGAGATGCGTCGTGACCCAAGGAATCCAGGGAAAAAAGAATTTTAATTCTCCGACCTACGGTTCAAGAGTTACGAGGCAAGTGGTCCGTTATAGCGCCACCATGTGGCCAAGTGGAAATGCTTTTGGGGATTCGTTGAGTATGCCACCCGCTACTTGTGTTTAAAATTCAGTGTTGACTCGACGATTTGTTTGTGATTTATGGCTATTGTTTGGGAAACGGGCCCCTCCTGCTAACTTTAGAAGCGCGTTACGAACGAACGGTATGGACTATCAAAATATCCCTTGAGTATGTTCATTGCGTGGGTTCCTAGATCACGTGTACCGCTTTTTGTGAGATTTGAAGAAAATATGTGGGAAAAGGAGCAAAAAGTGTGTTTTGGAGAAAATTCAAGATGGCGGAAAATCTATCCTGGCGCAAATGGGCGTGGCCTGTATCGGGTGATGCGTCTTGACCCAAGGAATCCAGGGAAAAAAGAATTTTAATTTTCCGACCTACGGTTCAACAGTTACAGGCCAAAACGTAAACTGGGCTGTTATAGCGCCACCATGAGGCCAAATGAAACTATTATTTTTTTATTTAATCCTTGAAATCATTATGAACCTCCTCTCCAAGTCTTGAAACTGTAGCCCCTATGGTTTGCGAGAGAAAAATAATTGAATGTGAGTTTTTGCGATTCCCATTATAAGTCAATGGGGAAAATTAATTCACTAATAAATTAATATCAATTAAACTATAGAACCTTTCTCTTAGCAAGTTAATAGCACACGATTCCCGAGTAAGCCGGTCGATTTGACATATGGCGCGAGTGTGTGGTGCAAAAACTGTGGGAGGAGTAGCGTGCCAAACTTTGGGGAAAAGTATGGACAGAAAGAAAGACTGACTTAAATAAATATGAGCGATAACAATAAGTTGCCCATGCTATGCATAGGCACACTTAATAATGACAACATCTAGAGTGTGCTCGCCTTACAGGCGAGCCCACAACTAGAAAATATTGTTCCTTCGAAACAATTGTGGGCTCGCTTCAAGCCAGAAAACAATGGCTATAAAAGTACAAAATGTCAAGATCGCAGGCGGTGCTCTCTTTGACGTTACTGACGTCAAAGATTGGTCCATTTTGTTCCAAAAATGTGTTGTGCAAAAGTTGACCCGCTGGTGGCGCTATAACAGGCCAATGTGAGAAGGGTGGTATCTGGTCCTTACCTATTGGGAATGTGCTTGCAAGATTTCACGCACATTGCAGGCTGTGTTCATGATTTGAGGTGTTTTTGGCTTTGGCCACTTTATCGCTGCTTGCAGCTATATTCATTATTATTTTTGTGTGTGTGTGTGTGTGTGTGTGCACTTCATAGGCATATTAGATAAAGGTCCTTAGATTGTGTGTAGAATGTTTCATGCAAATTGCAAAAAAAAAATCCTAACGGGTTTAAGCGTTTCACAAACTGCTCAAAATGATATAGCGCCCCCCTTTGGCCAATTGGAGTAAGATTGGTTTTAGTGATATTTGGACTAACACTCTACATCTTTGCCAAATGCCATGAACATGTTATTTTGCATGTATGATTTAGAGGCAGAAGAATAATTTGCATAAAACTGCTAAGATTGGTCAGATCGGATTTTTTTTTTAAATTAAAAATGCATGTTTCAATTTAAAAAAAAAATCCGATCTGACAGATCTTTAGATATTGGTCCAAAGTTCATGTAAAAAAAGTTTTGTGGACGTGACGCGAAAATTCCAGAATAAAAGCGGGTTTAAGCGTTTTACAAACTGCTCAAAATGGCGGAAAATCTAAGGGCGGAGCTTACTCAACAAAGACACAGATGTCTTCCGCTTGAGTCAAAGCACGCGTGTAAGCAAGTTGCTTGTCTTCAAACGAAACGAGTCATGACTTATGCCCGTTTGAAGTTTGAATTTTCAAATGCTTCGTATAGCGCCCCCCTTTGGCCGATTGGAATAAGATTGCATGTATGATTTAGAGGCAGAAGAATAATTTGCATAAAACCGCAATATTTATTGAATTATTAAAAAATAATCTTTCGCTTTAAAAGAAATCCGACAGTTTGACCGTATTGGTCCAAAGTTCATGTGAAAAAAGCTTTGTGTGCCTAACGCAAAAATCCCAGGAGGAGATAGATTTTTACAGTTTTTCATATAATTCAAAATTCTGGGGGATCTAAAGGTCAGAGGTTAAAAGTCAGAGCGTAACAGTTGTTCGGCATGAGGAGACGTATACGTGTATACAGGTTTCATGGCTGTACTTAAAACAGAGCATGATCTATACCTTCGCACTTTCGAAGGCTTCCTACAGCGCCACCATTTGGCCGATTGCTGTACAAAGTAATAGCACACGTCGCCACTGTAAGCTGAACACATTGATGTTTTTATTTTCATTTTCTGTCGAAGTATACAGGAGTAGAAAGGTGCCAAAATATTGAGGAGAACTGTCTGACTGACCTACTAGATAAATAAATAATGACAATATCTAAATTGTGCTCGCCTTACAGGTGAGCCCACAAATACTGTTCCTACGAAACAGTGTGGGCTCGCATGCAACACCATGTATGGGCACAAAGATCTACCCTTTACATCATTTTGAGGAGAACTTGATTGACATATTACGTCATTTTGAGGAGAACTTGACTGATAGATTTCCGACTTATTTCCGATTGGAAATGCATTGGATGCTTAAAGTTAAATATTTCAAAAACTACAAAAGATTTCATGTGGGTGTTGTTATTTATCTCAGGTCGCACTTGTTGGTGGTGATGTCACCAAGAACGCTGCTACCTCATTGGCTAAACCTTGTACTGTCGGCCAGTTTTGAGGAGAATAACCTTACTATATAAATATTTGGGAGAACATACTGGTCTCGCTTTCAGCGGGCCCACAATTAAAGAGAATTAGATCACAATATATTAAAGGTCATTAGTGCTATGGTTATTCTGATATTCCTTGTGTTACAGCAGATCAGTGGTCCAAGGTACAGCAACACCATCTCATACTGTATGTTGTCGTTAAAATGGCCTGTCTTGGTTTAAAGCCCACTCACCACGACAAGGTTCAGGCCGAGAGTGGGGGACACACGGGGGAGAGGGGACACAGGACAGAACACATGGGGAGGGGTGACAAGACAAGACAAACTCTGGCGAGACAACATGAAACAGATATGTATACAACATGGTTACAATAAGATACATATTTACACATATCCATCCAAACATTCATGTACATGAGATTTCAAGGAAGGTGCATGAGACAAACAATACAAACAATTAACTTAAGTGGCTGTCTCACAGATGAGGCACATCTTGTCAAAGGATCTTTCCAGTGTGGTTTGTCTTTGTATTATCCTGCACACATCTGACACGCCCCTTTGCATCAGGTATCATCTGTGTGACTACTCTGTCTCTTCCAAAACAAGTCAGCAAGACACTTCACTTGCTTCCAACTTTAGCGTGCATCCTTTGTGAACATTCCAAGCGGCATGACAGTCTGTTCCTTCATTAGCAATAGTTAGAAGTCAATGGCTCAAGATCTGTTGGATGATCTGATGACTTGGTAAGTGGTCTGCCATTTAATATTGATTCCACTACGCAAAACAATGTTCATAAACGTTCATTGTCGATGCTTTGCTCCTTCAGAACATACTATTATTTTCCTCTCAGAACAAATCTGTCTCTCCCAGATCCCTCCAAAGTGATACCTGGCAGGTGGATTGAACACAGAAGAGCTGGCAGGAGGATTGAATAGCCACTGTATTGCTTTTTGCATCATGAGTGTGTCCTGGATCTTCTGCTGGTTCCACTGATGAAGGGTTTCTCGCAGCTCACACTCGGTATTGATTAGTTTGATTATCAGAAAGCATGATGGATACTTACCTTGTCTGCACAGAAAGTGACGGATAGCGTTCAGGCAAGAATCAGCGTGCAATGTGTGCACTACTTCCAGATGTCCTGCTCTGGCCGAGAGGCATGTCAAAAGAACTCTGCACCCTTTCACAGTACCGTGACGTTGCTTCACATCTAACGGTCCAAAATAGTCCACCTCCATGTTTGTGAACGGTGACATGCAGGTAATAATGTGTCTTGAGGTATGTTTGCCATATTCAATCCTAGTGCCTTGCCTTTGATTATTCTCCAGGTAATACATCCTGGTTGCCGGAACCTCCTCACTACAGAGTTTGCTGAGGGGGACATATATCTCTGACACAGTTGTGAGAGCATAAAAGTTAGTTCCTTACCTAAAGTCTGATTTTCTCATGGATGTCTTGCAGAATTAGCATTGTGATGTGCAAGTCTTTCGGAATGATAGCTGGATGCTTTCTATGTTGGCATGGCATATGCATGGAGACGGTCTCCAACTCTCAATACTCCATCTTGTATTATTAGACCAAGCTCCGTCAATGGATGACTCTACGCATGACTTCCTCTTTTCGAACTTGAGTCAAACAAAGTGTAAGAGCATTTTTTCAGGGCTGACTGGTCACGTCTTTTCTCCATCAGAGTTGTCTTTTGAAAGCTGGGATCTGTCTGAACATCTCCATGATTCTGCAACATTGTAGAAGTAGACCCAAGACATAGAATCCAGGCCACAGCTCTCAACAGGCATCAACTGGAGTAATGGTTGATGAGCTTGCTCATAACATCCGTCTTCAGCTGCATGTGTGACATGTATGTAGGCCTATTGTCTCAGCTTGTGGTCATCTTCAATTTGAACTTGTCAGGTCTATTTGGCCACCAACTCTCTGGTTCCTGCAGGATCAGTCCTCTTGGTGCACAGTCAGATGGATTTTCGGAGGTAATGACGTATTTCCGTCTTGGTTGGTATGGGTGTTACATCGTGCAGTGAAGAAGCTTGGGAGCTCTTTTGGGTCAAACAGCCTCTAGAAGCCCATTGGCTCTGTGTCTCTACATTTGCTGATGTTTGGCTGAAACACAAATCCTTGTGTTGGCAGTTGAAGTCTCCTGCATAGATGGCAGGTGCAGGTACCAGTGGGAGTGGCGAGTTCACATTGTCATGTGTCTTCTACAGACCATCTTCATCCACCTCCTTCTAAGACCTCATGGAAAGAGGAGTTAGGAGGTGTTAGGAGGTGGTGTTAGAAGGTGGTGTTAGAAAGAGGTGTTAGGAGGGGGTGGTGTTAGAAAGAGGTGTTAGAAGGAGGTGGTTTTAGAAAGAGGGGTTAGAAGGTGGTTGTGGAAGGTGATCTGTAGAAGACACATGACAATGACAAGTTCAGCCAAACATCAGCAAATGTAGAGAAAACAAAATAACAGCATTATCTATTCAATCTTCTTTTGCGTAACGTCAGAGGTCCAACTCTGTGTTGCATAGCCATGCCCGCATCTCAGGTCCTAGGTTGATGAGGCTTGCTTCCAAGGGTGGTCTGTATAAGGGGCATGTGGTGATTATATGGTCGGCAGTTTGCTCAGGGTCACCGCACTCGCATGCCGCACTCTCCGCCAGGCCCCACTTCATTGATGTTTTAAAGCGACCAACCCCAGTTCGTAGGCAGTTCAGTGTGGTTCATTTCCGGCGTGGTAGGTCGTCTCCTCCTATGGCGCCACCTCCTAGGTCCCTGATGTAGCGATGGATGCGGGAGGGCCCGGCTGGCTCCCACTCCTGCTTCCAAGCTGCTGCCAACCATGCATCTCTGGATATGTCCCCAGAGGTGGAGTTGAGCATCTCATGTCTAATGATCTTTACAGAATGACGCACAAACAACCTTCATCATGAAAACAATCAACTTAAGTGTCTGTCACACAGATGAGGCATAGCTTATAAACAAGTCCTTCCAGTGTGCTGTCGTTGGCTTGTCCTGTACAAATCTGACAAGCTGCTTTGCATCAGGTTTCATCGGTTCACTTTCATGCGTTGCACCTCCCTTGTTCACACACAGTCTATTAAGTGACTTCCAGACTGTCCAGCCAAGGTTGTGGCCACTATAGCGAGGCTTTCCATTGGTGTGATTCCCCTGTCCAACCATTCAGGAGCTTGTGTGTCGTTGACTTGCCAGTCATCTTCCCAGATGTTGGCCCTTGCTTCTTCTTTGATTGTCTGGAGGGCAGGACTGTCTGCATAAAACTGAGCCTGCGTGGGGGGGCTACCTGGTAATGCAAGGCGTGTATAATACCCCTCTCCTGTGTTCTTCCTTCATCTTGAGCAATATGCATTCTTCTGATGTGTGGGGGAGAGATGCCAGCTATTCCCAACCGGCCCTTCTTCACGCAAAATGCAAAAAAAGAAAGAAAATAAATGAATAATTTGTTCAAATTGCATGGGGGGTTGAATTCATAAGGCCGGATGACTCTTGAGGTCTTCTAAGTCCACTGTATGTGCAATGTATTCTTCCAGACTTCCTCAACCTTGAGGTTTGAGATCCATACCGTCTGTCGGATATCTATGGACATGTTCATTCCTGTAGGTCATTCAGGGGTCAAAGCAGTAGGGATCCATGGTCAAAGAGGAATATATGCCAGTAAAGCATTGTTTGATATTATTTGCGATTTGAGATTAACATAAAGCCAGTAGGTCAGTCAGGGGGTCAAACGTATTCGCTGACAGCTTCCACAGGTGGTTCTTCTTCGACTTTGAGTTTTAGTCATGGCATGGCTTACGATTCAAAGCAGTAGGGATCTATGGCCAAAGAGGAATACATGCTAGTAAATTATTGTTTAATATTATTTGTGATTTGAGGTTAACATAAAGCCAGGTAGTCTTCAATTCAATTCAATTTGCACTTGTCAGGTCAATTTGGCCAGCTCAGGATATTCAATAAGTGAGAAGGCATCAGTCTTCTTGATGCACAGTCAGATTAATTATCTGAGATGCCAACATATTCCCTTTGCTGACGGCATATGCCAGGTCTGGGTTGGTGTGGGTGTTACATTGTGCAGTGAAGAAGCTTGGGGGCTCTTTTGTGTCAAACAACAGCCGCTAGAAGCCCATGGGCTCTGTATCTCTACATTTGATGTTTAGCTGTAACCCCAATCCTTGTGTTAGCAGTTGAAGTGCCCTGCATAGATGGCAGGTGCAGGTACCAGTGAGAGTGGCGAGTTCACATTGTCATGCGTTTTCTACAGATCAGCTTCCACCACAACCACTAAGACCTCATGGAAAGAGGTGGTGTTAGGAGGTGGTGTTAGAAGGTGGTGTTAGAAAGAGTGGTTAGAAGAGGTGTTCGAAGGAGGTGTTAGAAGATTTGGGGTTAGAAAGAGGTGTTAGAAAGAGGTGGTGGAAGCTGATCTGGAGAAGACACATGCCAATGTGAACTCCCCACTCCCTCTGGTACCTGCACCTGCCATCTATGCAGGGAACTTCAACCGTTAACACAAGGATTGGGGTTACAGCTAAACATCAAATGTAGAGAAACAGAGCCCATGGGCCTCTAGAGGCTGTTGTTTGAACCAAAAGAGCCCCCAAGCTTCTTCACTGCACAATGTAACACCCATTCCAAAGAGTAATATATGCCAGTAAAGCGTTGTTTGATATTATTTGCGATTTAAGCTTCTCTTCTTCTTTCGTGTATCATCCTCAAATGTCCAACTCAGTATTGTGTAGCCACGCCCTTGTCTCTGGTCCCACTTGGAAGAGGCCGGCCTCAGAAGGTGGTCTGTACAAGGGGCAGGTGTTAATTATGTGCTTTGCAGACTGCTCAGGCTCGCCACACTTGCATGCTGCACTGTCTGCCAAGCGCCACTTCTTCACAGCTGATTTGAAGCAGCCGACTCCAGTGCGCAGGCAGTTCAATAGAGTCCATTGCCGGTGTGGTAGGTACTCTCCTTCAACGCCTGCTCCCGGATCCCAGATGTAGTGGTGATGATGTGGACAAGTCCTCCAGGATGGAGCGAAGCAGCTCTTGTGCAGCCTTGTTGTAAAGGTGGCAGGACTTGTCTGTTTGGAGGCTTTGTATCCACTTTAGTGTTGTGCAGGATATGCCAGTTGTGTATCTGGGCTTTCCTTGCCAGCGGGAGGGTAGCGTCCTCTCGTCTGAGGTGGCAATTCCTGCAAGGACTGGCAGGTAGGACACAGGAGTAGGCTTCAGGCGGCCAGTTATGGTTCAGAGAGAGTTGTTGATTACAGTGTCAACCTTTTTGACATGTGGGATTTAAGCTTAACATAAAGCCAGTCCAAGGTCTGTTGTGCCAAATGCATTGCAGGAGTCAAATTGGATTTGATTACGGGTTTGAAAGATGGAATGAAGATGGTTCTTCTTCGACTTTGAGTTCTAGTCATCTCATGGCTTAAGAGGCAAAGCAGTAGGGGTCTAACTTCACCTCCATCTTGGTTGTTGTTCTCATAAGCCCATGATGTTCTCTGGGCATTGAAGTCGCAGATGCTGATGTGAAATTTCCTCTTGCATCTTTCTGGTAGTTCTGTGTACAGAAAGGGGGTTGCGGGTGATGTGAGAGATTTGGGAGGGCAACCGTGATGGTTTCCATGTGCACTTCCATAGTTTGAGTCCAGACCTCCTCAAGCTTGAGGTTTGGTTTGCCGAGAACAGCTGATCCATACCGTCTCTGTCGGATATCTATGGCCATTGTCATTCCAGTAGGTCATTCAGGGGTCAAACGTTTTCGCTGACGGCTTCCACAGATGGTTCTTCTTCGACTTCGAGTTCTAGTCATCTTATGGCTTACGATGCAAAGCAGTAGGGATCAATGACCAGAGATGAATATATGCCAGTAAAGCATTGTTTGATATTATTTGCGATTTGAGGTTTAACAAAGCCAGTCCAATGTCTGCTGTGCCAAATGACACTGCAGGAGTCAAATTGGATTTGATTACAGGTTTGAAAGATGACAGGATCTTACTGCATACTCCAGACAAGACTTACTTATGAATGAACCCGTCATGCAAATTGATTCCTGAAAGAGAAATCTCATGGATACCCCCCACCCCCAATCAACACCAACAAACAACTGATTTAGAAAGCAACACATTTGCACTGCTTTTCATATCAAATAAAAGCTGCACAACGCACTGCTTTCCTCAGCTTCAGCTAGACAAATTTTGAACGCAATTGCGCAGTTGCACAACCGCAAAACATTGTTCACTAAGTAATGGAGGCCTAAAATGACTAAAATGCCACTTACACAGTTGCGCAATGGCTGGTAGGTGAGGGCTAACAGTTAAATTACCTCAGCTACACAAATTATTTCCTTTGCTGACACGGCATAGGCCAGGTCTGGATTGGTATGGGTGTTACATTGTGCTGTGAAGAAGCTTGGGGGCTCTTTTGGGTCAAACAACAGCCGCTAGATGCCCATGGTCTCTGTTTCTCTACATTTGATGTTTAGCTGTGACCCCAATCCTTGTGTTAGCAGTTGAAGTCCCCTGCCTAGATGGCAAGTGCAGGTACCAGTGGGAGTGGCAGGTCACATTGTCATGTGTCTTCTACAGACCATCTTCCACCACCACCACTAAGACCTCATGGAAAGAGGTGGTGTTAGAAGGTGGTGTTAGAAGGTGGTGTTAGAAAGAGTGGTTAGAAGGAGTTGGGATTAGAAAGAGGTGTTAGAAGGAGGTGTTAGAAGGAGGTGGTGGAAGCCGATCTGTTGAAGACATGACAATGTGAACTCGCCACTCCCACTCGTACCTGCACCTGCCATCTATGCAGGGAACTTCAACTGCAAACACAAGGATTGTGGTTACAGCTAAACATCAAATGTAGAGAAACAGAGCCCATGGGCCTCTAGCAGCTGTTGTTTGTCCCAGAAGAGCCACACAAGCTTCTTCACTGCACAATGTAACACCCATACCAAAGAGTAATATTATGCCAGTAAAGCATTATTTGATATTGATATATTGATATTTTTATATGATGCCAATGTAATGGAGGCCTAAAATGACTAAAATGCCTCTTGCACAGGCTGGTAGGTGAGGGCTAACACTTAAATTCCCTCAGCTACACAAATTTAGAATGCATTTGCACAGTTGAGCAAACGCAAAAGCAATGGAAGCCTAAAATGACTAAACTGCCTCTTGCACAGTTGCGCAATGGCTGGTAGCTGAGGGCTAACCGTTAAATATAATGTACTTTTAAAAAAGACCCGTCTTCCATTTGTTAAAATTGCATGACGGGTTGAATTCATAGGGCCGGATGATTCTTGAGGTCTTCTAAGTACACTGTGTATGTATGTATGTACAATGTATTCTTCCAGACGGCGTCATGCAATTCTGCAAGATCAAAAAGGCCAACAAGCGGCAATCCTATGCATAGAGTTATAAGAAGAATAGAGAGGACACAATTGTATTCTATAAGCGCGAGGAGGCGACGCCGGGTCCCGTCGTTGTCCACTACGGAGGCGGCCGCGGGGAGAGGCTGGTCGAGAGCCTTGCGAGAAACGTCAATTCAGACGTCATAATTGTGACAGCCCTAAATGGGGGTCCTACCAAGAGCCGTGTTCAGAAGAAACCCCCGGCGGGCACCAAGGTCAACGGGCACGAAACCACCGAAGACCAGACCGGCGGCACAGAGGAATCCTCCACTCCTCCCACGCAGACCAATCCACGGTTGGAGAGAGATCTCCAGATCTCCATCTCTAAGGGCATCCTCGGGTGTAGTGGATAAATCTTATTCGCTCTGTAGTGGCACATCCTCCTTGCTCTGGCTGCGGCCACTCAGTAGGATTTGTAAAGAGTGGATCTCTGCTTTGTACAGATGCAATTCCTGCCGTACCTTTGAACTTTGACTATTGAGCGGCTGATGGGAGGGCTCAACAAAGTGCCAGTTCTTATACCGGCATTTAGGTCTGTCCCATTGGTTAGTGTCTATCACTGCCGGGTGACAGTTGAGTGACAGTTGAGCAGTGCTGTATTGTCCTCTCGTCTGAGGTGGCAATTCCTGCAAGGACTGGCAGGTAGGACACAGGAGTAGGCTTCAGGCGGCCAGTTATGGTTCAGAGAGAGTTGTTGATTACAGTGTCAACCTTTTTGACATGTGGGATTTAAGCTTAACATAAAGCCAGTCCAAGGTCTGTTGTGCCAAATGCATTGCAGGAGTCAAATTGGATTTGATTACGGGTTTGAAAGATGGAATGAAGATGGTTCTTCTTCGACTTTGAGTTCTAGTCATCTCATGGCTTAAGAGGCAAAGCAGTAGGGGTCTAACTTCACCTCCATCTTGGTTGTTGTTCTCATAAGCCCATGATGTTCTCTGGGCATTGAAGTCGCAGATGCTGATGTGAAATTTCCTCTTGCATCTTTCTGGTAGTTCTGTGTACAGAAAGGGGGTTGCGGGTGATGTGAGAGATTTGGGAGGGCAACCGTGATGGTTTCCATGTGCACTTCCATAGTTTGAGTCCAGACCTCCTCAAGCTTGAGGTTTGGTTTGCCGAGAACAGCTGATCCATACCGTCTCTGTCGGATATCTATGGCCATTGTCATTCCAGTAGGTCATTCAGGGGTCAAACGTTTTCGCTGACGGCTTCCACAGATGGTTCTTCTTCGACTTCGAGTTCTAGTCATCTTATGGCTTACGATGCAAAGCAGTAGGGATCAATGACCAGAGATGAATATATGCCAGTAAAGCATTGTTTGATATTATTTGCGATTTGAGGTTTAACAAAGCCAGTCCAATGTCTGCTGTGCCAAATGACACTGCAGGAGTCAAATTGGATTTGATTACAGGTTTGAAAGATGACAGGATCTTACTGCATACTCCAGACAAGACTTACTTATGAATGAACCCGTCATGCAAATTGATTCCTGAAAGAGAAATCTCATGGATACCCCCCACCCCCAATCAACACCAACAAACAACTGATTTAGAAAGCAACACATTTGCACTGCTTTTCATATCAAATAAAAGCTGCACAACGCACTGCTTTCCTCAGCTTCAGCTAGACAAATTTTGAACGCAATTGCGCAGTTGCACAACCGCAAAACATTGTTCACTAAGTAATGGAGGCCTAAAATGACTAAAATGCCACTTACACAGTTGCGCAATGGCTGGTAGGTGAGGGCTAACAGTTAAATTACCTCAGCTACACAAATTATTTCCTTTGCTGACACGGCATAGGCCAGGTCTGGATTGGTATGGGTGTTACATTGTGCTGTGAAGAAGCTTGGGGGCTCTTTTGGGTCAAACAACAGCCGCTAGATGCCCATGGTCTCTGTTTCTCTACATTTGATGTTTAGCTGTGACCCCAATCCTTGTGTTAGCAGTTGAAGTCCCCTGCCTAGATGGCAAGTGCAGGTACCAGTGGGAGTGGCAGGTCACATTGTCATGTGTCTTCTACAGACCATCTTCCACCACCACCACTAAGACCTCATGGAAAGAGGTGGTGTTAGAAGGTGGTGTTAGAAGGTGGTGTTAGAAAGAGTGGTTAGAAGGAGTTGGGATTAGAAAGAGGTGTTAGAAGGAGGTGTTAGAAGGAGGTGGTGGAAGCCGATCTGTTGAAGACATGACAATGTGAACTCGCCACTCCCACTCGTACCTGCACCTGCCATCTATGCAGGGAACTTCAACTGCAAACACAAGGATTGTGGTTACAGCTAAACATCAAATGTAGAGAAACAGAGCCCATGGGCCTCTAGCAGCTGTTGTTTGTCCCAGAAGAGCCACACAAGCTTCTTCACTGCACAATGTAACACCCATACCAAAGAGTAATATTATGCCAGTAAAGCATTATTTGATATTGATATATTGATATTTTTATATGATGCCAATGTAATGGAGGCCTAAAATGACTAAAATGCCTCTTGCACAGGCTGGTAGGTGAGGGCTAACACTTAAATTCCCTCAGCTACACAAATTTAGAATGCATTTGCACAGTTGAGCAAACGCAAAAGCAATGGAAGCCTAAAATGACTAAACTGCCTCTTGCACAGTTGCGCAATGGCTGGTAGCTGAGGGCTAACCGTTAAATATAATGTACTTTTAAAAAAGACCCGTCTTCCATTTGTTAAAATTGCATGACGGGTTGAATTCATAGGGCCGGATGATTCTTGAGGTCTTCTAAGTACACTGTGTATGTATGTATGTACAATGTATTCTTCCAGACGGCGTCATGCAATTCTGCAAGATCAAAAAGGCCAACAAGCGGCAATCCTATGCATAGAGTTATAAGAAGAATAGAGAGGACACAATTGTATTCTATAAGCGCGAGGAGGCGACGCCGGGTCCCGTCGTTGTCCACTACGGAGGCGGCCGCGGGGAGAGGCTGGTCGAGAGCCTTGCGAGAAACGTCAATTCAGACGTCATAATTGTGACAGCCCTAAATGGGGGTCCTACCAAGAGCCGTGTTCAGAAGAAACCCCCGGCGGGCACCAAGGTCAACGGGCACGAAACCACCGAAGACCAGACCGGCGGCACAGAGGAATCCTCCACTCCTCCCACGCAGACCAATCCACGGTTGGAGAGAGATCTCCAGATCTCCATCTCTAAGGGCATCCTCGGGTGTAGTGGATAAATCTTATTCGCTCTGTAGTGGCACATCCTCCTTGCTCTGGCTGCGGCCACTCAGTAGGATTTGTAAAGAGTGGATCTCTGCTTTGTACAGATGCAATTCCTGCCGTACCTTTGAACTTTGACTATTGAGCGGCTGATGGGAGGGCTCAACAAAGTGCCAGTTCTTATACCGGCATTTAGGTCTGTCCCATTGGTTAGTGTCTATCACTGCCGGGTGACAGTTGAGTGACAGTTGAGCAGTGCTGTATTGTCCTCTCGTCTGAGGTGGCAATTCCTGCAAGGACTGGCAGGTAGGACACAGGAGTAGGCTTCAGGCGGCCAGTTATGGTTCAGAGAGAGTTGTTGATTACAGTGTCAACCTTTTTGACATGTGGGATTTAAGCTTAACATAAAGCCAGTCCAAGGTCTGTTGTGCCAAATGCATTGCAGGAGTCAAATTGGATTTGATTACGGGTTTGAAAGATGGAATGAAGATGGTTCTTCTTCGACTTTGAGTTCTAGTCATCTCATGGCTTAAGAGGCAAAGCAGTAGGGGTCTAACTTCACCTCCATCTTGGTTGTTGTTCTCATAAGCCCATGATGTTCTCTGGGCATTGAAGTCGCAGATGCTGATGTGAAATTTCCTCTTGCATCTTTCTGGTAGTTCTGTGTACAGAAAGGGGGTTGCGGGTGATGTGAGAGATTTGGGAGGGCAACCGTGATGGTTTCCATGTGCACTTCCATAGTTTGAGTCCAGACTTCCTCAAGCTTGAGGTTTGGTTTGCCGAGAACAGCTGATCCATACCGTCTCTGTCGGATATCTATGGCCATTGTCATTCCAGTAGGTCATTCAGGGGTCAAACATTTTCGCTGACGGCTTCCACAGATGGTTCTTCTTCGACTTCGAGTTCTAGTCATCTTATGGCTTACGATGCAAAGCAGTAGGGATCAATGACCAGAGATGAATATATGCCAGTAAAGCATTGTTTGATATTATTTGCGATTTGAGGTTTAACAAAGCCAGTCCAATGTCTGCTGTGCCAAATGACACTGCAGGAGTCAAATTGGATTTGATTACAGGTTTGAAAGATGACAGGATCTTACTGCATACTCCAGACAAGACTTACTTATGAATGAACCCGTCATGCAAATTGATTCCTGAAAGAGAAATCTCATGGATACCCCCCACCCCCAATCAACACCAACAAACAACTAATTTAGAAAGCAACACATTTGCACTGCTTTTCATATCAAATAAAAGCTGCACAACGCACTGCTTTCCTCAGCTTCAGCTAGACAAATTTTGAACGCAATTGCACAACCGCAAAACATTGTTCACTAAGTAATGGAGGCCTAAAATGACTAAAATGCCACTTACACAGTTGCGCAATGGCTGGTAGGTGAGGGCTAACAGTTAAATTACCTCAGCTACACAAATTATTTCCTTTGCTGACACGGCATAGGCCAGGTCTGGATTGGTATGGGTGTTACATTGTGCTGTGAAGAAGCTTGGGGGCTCTTTTGGGTCAAACAACAGCCGCTAGATGCCCATGGTCTCTGTTTCTCTACATTTGATGTTTAGCTGTGACCCCAATCCTTGTGTTAGCAGTTGAAGTCCCCTGCCTAGATGGCAAGTGCAGGTACCAGTGGGAGTGGCAGGTCACATTGTCATGTGTCTTCTACAGACCATCTTCCACCACCACCACTAAGACCTCATGGAAAGAGGTGGTGTTAGAAGGTGGTGTTAGAAGGTGGTGTTAGAAAGAGTGGTTAGAAGGAGTTGGGATTAGAAAGAGGTGTTAGAAGGAGGTGTTAGAAGGAGGTGGTGGAAGCCAATCTGTTGAAGACATGACAATGTGAACTCGCCACTCCCACTCGTACCTGCACCTGCCATCTATGCAGGGAACTTCAACTGCAAACACAAGGATTGTGGTTACAGCTAAACATCAAATGTAGAGAAACAGAGCCCATGGGCCTCTAGCAGCTGTTGTTTGTCCCAGAAGAGCCACACAAGCTTCTTCACTGCACAATGTAACACCCATACCAAAGAGTAATATTATGCCAGTAAAGCATTATTTGATATTGATATATTGATATTTTTATATGATGCCAATGTAATGGAGGCCTAAAATGACTAAAATGCCTCTTGCACAGGCTGGTAGGTGAGGGCTAACACTTAAATTCCCTCAGCTACACAAATTTAGAATGCATTTGCACAGTTGAGCAAACGCAAAAGCAATGGAAGCCTAAAATGACTAAACTGCCTCTTGCACAGTTGCGCAATGGCTGGTAGCTGAGGGCTAACCGTTAAATATAATGTACTTTTAAAAAAGACCCGTCTTCCATTTGTTAAAATTGCATGACGGGTTGAATTCATAGGGCCGGATGATTCTTGAGGTCTTCTAAGTACACTGTGTATGTATGTATGTACAATGTATTCTTCCAGACGGCGTCATGCAATTCTGCAAGATCAAAAAGGCCAACAAGCGGCAATCCTATGCATAGAGTTATAAGAAGAATAGAGAGGACACAATTGTATTCTATAAGCGCGAGGAGGCGACGCCGGGTCCCGTTGTTGTCCACTACGGAGGCGGCCGCGGGGAGAGGCTGGTCGAGAGCCTTGCGAGAAACGTCAATTCAGACGTCATAATTGTGACAGCCCTAAATGGGGGTCCTACCAAGAGCCGTGTTCAGAAGAAACCCCCGGCGGGCACCAAGGTCAACGGGCACGAAACCACCGAAGACCAGACCGGCGGCACAGAGGAATCCTCCACTCCTCCCACGCAGACCAATCCACGGTTGGAGAGAGATCTCCAGATCTCCATCTCTAAGGGCATCCTCGGGTGTAGTGGATAAATCTTATTCGCTCTGTAGTGGCACATCCTCCTTGCTCTGGCTGCGGCCACTCAGTAGGATTTGTAAAGAGTGGATCTCTGCTTTGTACAGATGCAATTCCTGCCGTACCTTTGAACTTTGACTATTGAGCGGCTGATGGGAGGGCTCAACAAAGTGCCAGTTCTTATACCGGCATTTAGGTCTGTCCCATTGGTTAGTGTCTATCACTGCCGGGTGACAGTTGAGTGACAGTTGAGCAGTGCTGTATTGTCCTCTCGTCTGAGGTGGCAATTCCTGCAAGGACTGGCAGGTAGGACACAGGAGTAGGCTTCAGGCGGCCAGTTATGGTTCAGAGAGAGTTGTTGATTACAGTGTCAACCTTTTTGACATGTGGGATTTAAGCTTAACATAAAGCCAGTCCAAGGTCTGTTGTGCCAAATGCATTGCAGGAGTCAAATTGGATTTGATTACGGGTTTGAAAGATGGAATGAAGATGGTTCTTCTTCGACTTTGAGTTCTAGTCATCTCATGGCTTAAGAGGCAAAGCAGTAGGGGTCTAACTTCACCTCCATCTTGGTTGTTGTTCTCATAAGCCCATGATGTTCTCTGGGCATTGAAGTCGCAGATGCTGATGTGAAATTTCCTCTTGCATCTTTCTGGTAGTTCTGTGTACAGAAAGGGGGTTGCGGGTGATGTGAGAGATTTGGGAGGGCAACCATGATGGTTTCCATGTGCACTTCCATAGTTTGAGTCCAGACTTCCTCAAGCTTGAGGTTTGGTTTGCCGAGAACAGCTGATCCATACCGTCTCTGTCGGATATCTATGGCCATTGTCATTCCAGTAGGTCATTCAGGGGTCAAACATTTTCGCTGACGGCTTCCACAGATGGTTCTTCTTCGACTTCGAGTTCTAGTCATCTTATGGCTTACGATGCAAAGCAGTAGGGATCAATGACCAGAGATGAATATATGCCAGTAAAGCATTGTTTGATATTATTTGCGATTTGAGGTTTAACAAAGCCAGTCCAATGTCTGCTGTGCCAAATGACACTGCAGGAGTCAAATTGGATTTGATTACAGGTTTGAAAGATGACAGGATCTTACTGCATACTCCAGACAAGACTTACTTATGAATGAACCCGTCATGCAAATTGATTCCTGAAAGAGAAATCTCATGGATACCCCCCACCCCCAATCAACACCAACAAACAACTAATTTAGAAAGCAACACATTTGCACTGCTTTTCATATCAAATAAAAGCTGCACAACGCACTGCTTTCCTCAGCTTCAGCTAGACAAATTTTGAACGCAATTGCACAACCGCAAAACATTGTTCACTAAGTAATGGAAGCCTAAAATGACTAAAATGCCACTTACACAGTTGCGCAATGGCTGGTAGGTGAGGGCTAACAGTTAAATTACCTCAGCTACACAAATTATTTCCTTTGCTGACACGGCATAGGCCAGGTCTGGATTGGTATGGGTGTTACATTGTGCTGTGAAGAAGCTTGGGGGCTCTTTTGGGTCAAACAACAGCCGCTAGATGCCCATGGTCTCTGTTTCTCTACATTTGATGTTTAGCTGTGACCCCAATCCTTGTGTTAGCAGTTGAAGTCCCCTGCCTAGATGGCAAGTGCAGGTACCAGTGGGAGTGGCAGGTCACATTGTCATGTGTCTTCTACAGACCATCTTCCACCACCACCACTAAGACCTCATGGAAAGAGGTGGTGTTAGAAGGTGGTGTTAGAAAGAGTGGTTAGAAGGAGTTGGGATTAGAAAGACGTGTTAGAAGGAGGTGTTAGAAGGAGGTGGTGGAAGCCGATCTGTTGAAGACATGACAATGTGAACTCGCCACTCCCACTCGTACCTGCACCTGCCATCTATGCAGGGAACTTCAACTGCAAACACAAGGATTGTGGTTACAGCTAAACATCAAATGTAGAGAAACAGAGCCCATGGGCCTCTAGCGGCTGTCGTTTGTCCCAGAAGAGCCACACAAGCTTCTTCACTGCACAATGTAACACCCATACCAAAGAGTAATATTATGCCAGTAAAGCATTATTTGATATTGATATATTGATATTTTTATATGATGCCAATGTAATGGAGGCCTAAAATGACTAAAATGCCTCTTGCACAGGCTGGTAGGTGAGGGCTAACACTTAAATTCCCTCAGCTACACAAATTTAGAATGCATTTGCACAGTTGAGCAAACGCAAAAGCAATGGAAGCCTAAAATGACTAAACTGCCTCTTGCACAGTTGCGCAATGGCTGGTAGCTGAGGGCTAACCGTTAAATATAATGTACTTTTAAAAAAGACCCGTCTTCCATTTGTTAAAATTGCATGACGGGTTGAATTCATAGGGCCGGATGATTCTTGAGGTCTTCTAAGTACACTGTATGTATGTATGTATGTACAATGTATTCTTCCAGACGGCGTCATGCAATTCTGCAAGATCAAAAAGGCCAACAAGCGGCAATCCTATGCATAGAGTTATAAGAAGAATAGAGAGGACACAATTATATTCTATAAGCGCGAGGAGGCGACGCCGGGTCCCGTCGTTGTCCACTACGGAGGCGGCCGCGGGGAGAGGCTGGTCGAGAGCCTTGCGAGAAACGTCAATTCAGACGTCATAATTGTGACAGCCCTAAATGGGGGTCCTACCAAGAGCCGTGTTCAGAAGAAACCCCCGGCGGGCACCAAGGTCAACGGGCACGAAACCACCGAAGACCAGACCGGCGGCACAGAGGAATCCTCCACTCCTCCCACGCAGACCAATCCACGGTTGGAGAGAGATCTCCAGATCTCCATCTCTAAGGGCATCCTCGGTTGGAGAGAGATCTCCAGATCTCCATCTTTAAGGGCATCCTCGGTTGGAGAGAGATCTCCATCTCTAAGGGCATCCTCGGGTGTAGTGGATAAATCTTATTCGCTCTGTAGTGGCACATCCTCCTTGCTCTGGCTGCGGCCACTCAGTAGGATTTGTAAAGAGTGGATCTCTGCTTTGTACAGATGCAATTCCTGCCCTACCTTTGAACTTTGACTATTGAGCGGCTGATGGGAGGGCTCAACAAAGTGCCAGTTCTTATACCGGCATTTAGGTCTGTCCCATTGGTTAGTGTCTATCACTGCCGGGTGAAAGTTGAGTGACAGTTGAGCAGTGCTGTATTGAACCCTTGTGTATGTGGACCAGAGTTGGGATCCGTTACTCAAAAAAGTAGTGCACTACATATTACATATTACCTTTGAAAAAAGTAGTGCCTTACACTACTTCATTACTCCATGGAGAAAGTAACTAGTTACACTACTCGTTACACTACTTTTGCGTTACTCCATAAAAAAAGTCTGAGATGCATTGCCAACATATATTAGACATATTAATATTTATTAGATATAATAATATCTAATACAATGCATTATATTGTTCAATGAATTGAGTCCCAGGGCTTACTGGTGGTCATTTGAATGAGTTTAATTATAATAATAATAATAATAAAAACAATAAATAAAAATGATAATGTAATTATTTCGGAGCCTCTGGTGCCTTGTTGTAATTTAGGACTCCCATTGTGCAGCAAAAAAAAACAGCTGCCATACATTCATCAGTTTATTCATTTATCCACCTGACATTATATAGCCTATATATGGTTCTGTTCCGTTTGTCAATTGTCAGTAAGTTTAAGCAGATTTCATTCCATTTGGCTCCTATGTATTTTACAGGCCAGGGGGGGTGCACCCTCATTTTGGCGAGGGAGCACCCCCACCTCTCAGTAATTCCCGAAATTTACATTATAAATTATACAGTAGATCAGCATTGGCTGGCCACAACAGGTTTGGCACACACTCCCATTGGTATGCAAATTTAGCCTTTTGTTTTCACCTGGCCGATTTGAGATGGGTAGTCTATCCTTCACTTAAAACATAGCACCCTCAGCCATTGTGGGCACCCTCAGCCATTGTGGTCTGCCGCCGGCCCTGACCTAACCACTGCGCAGCACAGCAGCTGGGGAGAATGACCAACGAGGCGATTGATTTACTGTGTAGGCCTACACTCAAATAGTTCAAACAGTATCAAACTGATTGTATAGCTGCTGAAACTTCATGCTTAAAAAAGCGATATCACCGACGTTTTTTGCATAAGGATTAAGGATTATATTTATTCCGTCATCACAAGGACATCATGTCAGAGTGAGTTCACTTGTCGTGTCGTCAGAGACAGAGTTCTCTCTTTCCCTCTCTCTCTAGGCTATCTCTCTCAGCCTACATGGATTAGTAGGCTAATTCATTCCTTTGGCTTGCTTATTTCGGGGTTTTGGGTTATTGTATCACATGTAGGATATTAATCTAGGTTGTTAAAGCAACTGTCGGGTTTGCGCACCGTATTATGCGCTGCCTGCTGTGTGACTTTTTTTCCCCTCTTCTCTCTCTCTTTCTCTCTCTCTCTTCCTAAAGTAGGCTAATTCATTTCTTAGATTGATGTTATAAATATCCTTAGTTGGGGTTTTTGTTGTATTTAGTCTTTTTATTAATCTATAAGGGTGACTGTTATCAAATGTCGCGTGCCTGCTGGCTGCTGCTGTTGATTGCAGGCAAGTCGCCGTGACCTGCTGCACTGACTGACTTGTGTTTGATTACCTTTTCTCTGGATAGTTATTTTAGTGAAATGACAGTTCCAATGTTCTAAAAGACAAGTGGTGATGTTTACAATCGGTTCCTGCTGAAGGCATGAAGCAGGAGCACGAAAGTAGCGAGTAGCGAGTAACGCAACCAGGCAGTATTTGTAGTGTTATTACTATTTCGGAGGAGTAGTACCGTTACACTACTCGTTACTGGAAAAAGTAGTATTATTACAGTAACGCGTTACTTTGTAACGCGTTACACCCAACTCTGATGTGGACCCTGTAACAGCACAACGACGCTCCGGTCGTCATCCTAACACCACTTCCTGGTTATCTCCACCGCACAGATGACTTCTTCTTGTCAACTTCATGTTCTGTAAAGAAAAAAAAGAAAGAAGATCTTAGTAGCTTAATGACTAGTATGTAGTATTAAAATGTATATATTTTTTTATGTCCAATGTATTTGTATTTAGGTTCATAAAGATAACATGAGTATATAACTAAAAACGTTTGAAATGAAAACAAAAGGTTAGATTTCAGGATTACTGTTCAAAAATAAAAATAAATATTCAGGATTCCAATTCAAAAGAAGCAAAAATAGCCGATCTACAAGCTCAAAACGCACCGCAGCGCGATGCGTTTTGAGCTTGTAGATCTGCTATTTTTGCCTTGTTTGTATAAGATACTAGAATGACAAAGTAGAACGTAGCAATGTGGCCCTCTGGAGTGAAGGTGGAAATATAGTGGCCCTCGCCATCATCAAAGTTGCCCACCCCTGAATTAAAGGGTGATGTCATAATATTGAGGCATACAATATATAAGGGCCATGAGAGGGGCCGTCTATGCCCACGATAACAAGGTATATATGGGGAGATTGTGATGTCTTATTGGCTGAAGGGTTACAAGGGATGATGAGTAAAAACGCAGGGAACAATAGTGTGTTGCCCACACTAATAAACACATGTTATCTTCATTATTTATCTATCAGTCAAGTTCTCCTCGACAGTACAAAGGCAGGGCCCTTAGCCAATGAGGTGCAGCCAAAGGGTAGATCTTTGTGCCCATACATGGTGTTACATGTGAGCCCACACTGTTTCGTAGGAACAGTATTTCTGGTGGCAGGTCACATTGTCATGTGTCTTCTACAGACCATCTTCCACCACCACCACTAAGACCTCATGGAAAGAGGTGGTGTTAGAAGGTGGTGTTAGAAGGTGGTGTTAGAAAGAGTGGTTAGAAGGAGTTGGGATTAGAAAGAGGTGTTAGGAGGAGGTGTTAGAAGGAGGTGGTGGAAGCCGATCTGTTGAAGACATGACAATGTGAACTCGCCACTCCCACTCGTACCTGCACCTGCCATCTATGCAGGGAACTTCAACTGCAAACACAAGGATTGTGGTTACAGCTAAACATCAAATGTAGAGAAACAGAGCCCATGGGCCTCTAGCGGCTGTTGTTTGTCCCAGAAGAGCCACACAAGCTTCTTCACTGCACAATGTAACACCCATACCAAAGAGTAATATTATGCCAGTAAAGCATTATTTGATATTGATATATTGATATTTTTATATGATGCCAATGTAATGGAGGCCTAAAATGACTAAAATGCCTCTTGCACAGGCTGGTAGGTGAGGGCTAACACTTAAATTCCCTCAGCTACACAAATTTAGAATGCATTTGCACAGTTGAGCAAACGCAAAAGCAATGGAAGCCTAAAGAGCAGTGCTGTATTGAACCCTTGTGTATGTGGACCCTGTAACAGCACAACGACGCTCCGGTCGACATCCTAACACCACTTCCTGGTTATCTCCACCGCACAGATGACTTCTTCTTGTCAACTTCATGTTCTGTAAAGACAAAAAAGAAAGAAGATCTTAGTAGCTTAATGACTAGTATGTAGTATTAAAATGTATATATTTTTTTATGTCCAATGTATTTGTATTTAGGTTCATAAAGATAACATGAGTATATAACTAAAAACGTTTGAAATGAAAACAAAAGGTTAGATTTCAGGATTACTGTTCAAAAATAAAAAAAAATATTCAGGATTCCAATTCAAAAGAAGCAAAAATAGCCGATCTACAAGCTCAAAACGCACCGCAGCGCGATGCGTTTTGAGCTTGTAGATCTGCTATTTTTGCTTCTTTTGTATAAGATACTAGAATGACAAAGTAGAACGTAGCAATGTGGCCCTCTGGAGTGAAGGTGGAAATATAGTGGCCCTCGCCATCATCAAAGTTGCCCACCCCTGAATTAAAGGGTGATGTCTTAATATTGAGGCATACAATATATAAGTGCCATGAGAGGGGCCGTCTATGCCCACGATAACAAGGTATATATGGGGAGAGTGTGATGTCTTATTGGCTGAAGGGTTACAAGGGATGATGAGTAAAAACGCAGGGAACAATAGTGTGTTGCCCACACTAATAAACACATGTTATCTTCATTATTTATCTATATCAGTCAAGTTCTCCTCGACAGTACAAAGGCAGGGCCCTTAGCCAATGAGGTGCAGCCAAAGGGTAGATCTTTGTGCCCATACATGGTGTTACATGTGAGCCCACACTGTTTCGTAGGAACAGTATTTCTGGTTAGAAAGTTGCAATTCTGGGAAATTGCAAGTGTGGTTGCCTGACCAACAGCTTAACTTTTCTGTGCAGCCTTACAACCTGGTTAACATTACTCAAAATGTTTACAAAAAAAATCACACCCAACGTGAAGTGAGCGGTGGTCGTGCTTGCATAACGTCTTCATACTAGGATTTGAGTCAAGGATGTACAGGCTATGCTACACACACACGTTTTGCTATGGCAAAACGCTGAGGAAAAAGGCTACAGACATACGACACATGACATCACTAGACAAACATGATGCTACGTACACACATTTTGCTATGGCAAAACGCTGAGGAAAAAGGCTACATACACATGCACAGCCACTCTATGGAGCGGTTTACCACCGCTCAAAAACAGTTTTCACGTTGCTGGCAGGAGGAATCTAAAATCAAATATCGTTTTAAACGGTCAATTAAATGAAGTCACCTAATTTGCAACAAATTACATCTTGCATATAATTCTACATTGACTCAAATTCTGAACTTTGACATGCGGAGGGAGTCGGGGAGATAGGTGGGTTATTGCTAATTGAGTCTAATGATCATTATAACAATGTCCTGACAATCAAAATATGTCTGAATATTTGATGGGGTGTCATTAAAATCTATGTTGACAATGACGTGGCACACTGCCTATCTACAAAATAAAAACATGGCACTTCATTTCAAAAAGGTTGCTGACCCCTGCAATAGTGTGTTGCCCATAGCAACCACACTATCTAACTATAAACTAAAAAAATCACACCCAATGTGAAGTGAGCGGTGGTCGTGCTTGCATAACATCTTCAGACTAGGATTTGAGTCTAGGATGTACAGGCTATGCTACACACACACGTTTTGCTATGGCAAAACGCTGAGGAAAAAGGCTACAGACATACGACATATCATATGACATCACTAGACAAACATGATGCTACGCACACACATTTTGCTATGGCAAAACGCTGAGGAAAAAGGCTACGGACACACGCACAGCTACGGACACACACACATTTTGCTATGGCAAAACGCTGAGGAAAAAGGCTTAAGACATAGCCTACGACATATGACATCACTAGACAAACATGATGCTACGCACACACATTTATATGGCAAAACGCTGAGAAAAAAGGCTACAGACATACGACATATGACATCACTAGACAAACATGATGCTACGCACACACATTTTACTATGGCAAAACGCTGAGGAAAAAGGCTACGGACACACGCACAGCCACTTATAGGAGCGTTTTGCACCGCTCAAAAATACTGTTCCTATGAAACAGTGTGGGCACGCATGTAACACCATGTATGGGCACAAAGATCTGCCCTTTGCAAGTGTGGTTGCTGACGTGACTTCTGCAGCGTGCTGTCATGCGAAGCTCAACCAATACTCCAGCTACCACCACTCCCAGATGTTTTCCCACCAATTTCCAATTGCACCTCATTGGCTAAGGGCCCTGCCTTTGTACTGTCGGGGAGAACTTGATAGATACACAAATAAATAAATAATGAAGATAACATACTGGTCTCGCCTTTCAGGCTAGCCCACAATTAGCCAAATCTATGTCCGTCTGTGTGTCTGTCTGTCTGCGCTTACACCCATCCAATGGGTTAAACCCCTGAACGCAGAGTGACGTCATTCAATGGGACCAGCATTGCGGTTCTTGGTGACGTCACCATCAACAAGTGCGGCCTGATATAAATTACAAGGCCCGCTCTGCTGGAGCATAAGCAGGTCATACAAATCTATGCATGTCTGTGTGTGTTTTAGGGCATTAACAAAAAAGTCGACAAGTTGACTCAAGCCTGTATCAGAGTCGGGTCCGCGGTGGATAGCGGTGTAGTGCGGTGTAGTCTTTTTGAGTCATAAAACTACAACGTTAACGCTCAAAAAGACTACACCGCACTCCACCGCGGACCCGACTCTGATACGGGCTTCAGTCGTCTTCATTACATAAGTCGAAAGTCAAAGTAAAAAAATAAAAACATTCCATTGTGAAAATAGCAGATCTACATGCTCACAACGTTGTGAGCATGTAGATCTGCTATTTTCACAATTTCTGCCTCTATATATTTGACAATTTGGACAATGTTTAATTTGTCATTTTAGAGGTATTAAAAAGTCCTTAAAAGTCCTTAAATTGTCACTTTAGAAATGAGCAGATACCCTTTTATACACTTAAACTTTATGTTGGTTTGTTTACTGTTGAGTGAGAAAAAAATGTTGCACATTAAGTTAATCATCTGGGGACCCCCCAAAATAATTGGGGGGGGGGTCGTGTGTGATGTGATGACATCATCAAACGATAAAGTCGGCTTCAACTCAACTTTTTACTGAGTCGAGTCGACTTGCAAAAATCACAAGTCGTTAATGCCCTAGTGTGTTTATGCCTGTGCGTAGCCAATCATCAAGCTACAGCTGACAGCCTTTAAAGCAATGACTGTAAATAAGGACAGTAAAGAGTTTTAAATGTGATGTAAAGTGTCATGAATGAAACACTCATCTAAAGTGCTGTTCCACTCATTTTGGAGCTGCACCCTCTAGCGGACTCAAATACAACAAAATACCAAAACATACCCAGTCAATGTATTCAAGGCTGCCACTGGAATCAAACACCTCATGCTTCCAGGTTCACAACAAACATTCAAAACTTCTGGCCAAACAGTATGGCTGACAAAATGGCCTGCCTCTTGTATGGCCTGCCTCTTGTATGGACTACCCTTAAAGGGCCAGCGCAGGCAGCGCTACAGGTCTGTCAATGGTAGAGCAGGGACGTGCAGAGAATGTTATAGAGGCAGGGGCTGCCATTTCTAAAAGGGCCTTTTGGTGGAAATATCGAAAATAGCAGACCTCCAGGCTTGGAGGTGGGCTATTTTGGGTGCTTGATACCACACTGAACTAAGCATATATACAGGAGTCAATACTAGAGTCCATACTGGCATAGAGCATGGATTTCTACAAAGACAGGGCAATTATTTAAAGATTGTTTGGACAAGGCAATTCACTTGAATGCTGCCTTCAGGTATGGCATGGAAAGAGGGGCATTTGCATTTATTTCACCATACTAAAAACTGCATTCATGATGTGGAGAGGGTACTTTTTTACAGAAAGATAAAAGGGCAGGGGCTCAAGCCCCCTTTGGTGTCTATGTGTGCACATGCCTGATGGTATGTGTTGCAAAACTAAATTCAACATATTAAAAACAAAAGAAGAAACTTGAGTTGCAATGTGAGGCTTTTAACCCATTTAGAACGGGTACACATTATTGTGTATCATTATTTTATGCTTTAACTATTGAAAAATAGCAGATATACAAGCTCACAGCGCGGCACCGAGTGCCGCTGCGTTTCTATGTCAGCAATCTGGCCAGCCATCGTCAAAGAAAAGGTCCTTTTCACTTAAATGGAGCTCAGTTAGTCTGTTCTTGAGAGACTATATGTCAGTGGTTCTCAAACCTTTTCTTGTTAAGGACCCCCTAAATGATATTTATTTGGCCACGGACCCCCCATCTCAAAATATTTATTTCCAGGGACCACCCAGAAGCAAAATTTGAGTTACAAACGTTCGCTTTGAAAATACATAATATTATCATGACTTTGTCAAAAATAGCAGATCTGCAGATCTGCTAAATAGCAGATCTGCTATTTTTCACTGGTTAAAGCATATGTGTTTGTGTTCAATGACAGTTCAATGACAGTCTGTTTCACTCTATGTTGTGGTATTGATACGAGGTGTGAGTAGCCTACTTGTTCCACCACTGTGTGGAGCTCTTATTGCAAAAGGCCCGTATTTTTCTTTTAACCCAGGGGTCTTCAACAGGGGGTCCGGGACCCCTAGGGGGTCCCCAGAGTTACTACAGGGCGTCCTCCAAATCTTTGAGTGATAGAAACTTTATTTCCTTCCTTTTTTATTTGCGACTGTCAGGTCGCAGTTACTATCAAAACCTCGACCAGCTGTCCGTCAGTCCGTCTGTCCATCAGTCCGTCAGTCCTCAATTCTCACTTGACCCTCTTCTAGCGTTGTGAGCTTGTGGATCGGCTATTTTTGGCAAAGAGGTTTGGTGTATAGGGGAAGAAGTGCAGACTAATCACAGAGTGAAAGGTGAAGTTTTGACGGTTCAAGTGGTTAAATAACTGAAAACTCAAATTGACATGAATCCAAAATACACTGATGATTGTGCTGTCAAACAATGAAACTATATTGAATCTATGAAGAGGTTGTGGGGGGTCCCTGCTTCATCTCTCGTCTCCTCTCAACTAAGGGGTCCTTGACCTGAAAACGTTGAAGACCCCTGTTTTAACCCATTAAGACCTGTAATTATTTTATACTTTAGCCATTGAAAAATAGCAGATATACAAGCTCACAGCGGGCCACCGAGTGCCACGCTTGTAGATCTGCTATTTTTTTTTTTAAATCATGAAAATATTAGCAAATCTTTGAATGTATATTTTTCAAAGCAAACTTCTGTAACTCAAATCTCTGCCTCTGGGGGCTCCCTGGAACAACATGTTTATTCATGACCACATGAAGAGAAGTACAAGAATGCCTCGTAGGCCTACAAAAGACATAAACAATGCCAGTGCAGTCAGTTGATTAGGGAAACAGCCAAGTGCATGTAGGACACAACAATTACATACAATACTGATAACATAGGCCTACATGTCAAACACAGCAGACACTTTCACAAAAACATAATTTCATGCTTTTACACTGATTAGTGTAAAAGCAAAATATTTACCTAATGCCCTGCATGACAATAATAAGTTGACGTTTTTTTAACGTTTCTTAGTTTGTCATAACATATTTAAATTTGACATGTCATAAACCTAGAGGTCCCCCTAAACATTGGTCTTCTGAATATTTCCAGCGAAAATGTGTAGCCCCAACGGTTTACAAGATAAAGCCATGTTGGAAGTTGTGGTCATTTTTAAAAGGGTGTGGTCATTCTGGGTATTTTGTCCCGGATAAAGAATCTTCTCACAGTTTACAGTTTAGCAGACGCTTTGAATCCAAAGCGACTTACAACAAGCAGGTAATGCATCACTATAATAAGCAAGTCAACAATGCAACAAATGCATAGGAATATCAATCTAGAAAAACAATAACATAGGTAGACCATGCACCCAATCAGTAAAAACGTTTCTAAAACCTAAAAATGCTCCCTAGATTCATGTGTGGTCACCGAAGGAAGGGAAGTGTTACAGTAGTTGTAACGCTCCGGCTTAGGGGAAACCAGAGCACCACATAATATGGTGTGGAACACCGACCTTCCCAACTCCCAAGAACCAGTTTACTTTCGACTTTTGAAGTATTTTTATTACATTTTCTCGGATTGACAGACCTCCGGGGTGGAGGACAGGGTACAACAAAACCAAAACTAGAACCGAAAAATATCTTACCTATCCAGAACAAACAAAAGACAAAATACTTCCCCTCCTTAACTGAAAAACAAAGTATATAACAAGAACCGAAATAATCAAAAGAAAAACCCAGCCCCCTCCCCTTTAGCTGAGAACAATAGATCGAGAGGTGTTAAACAGCGGCAATCGCTCAAGTGGAATCAAGTGTTTGTTCGAGCTCACGTACGACTATCTGTTCCGGCTTCACATGCACAAATGGCTAATACAACAGCGAACAGGCAGACAGACGGGTTGGGAGTCAGGAAGGCACGGGTTCGCTGACGCCGGCTCACTGACAGCCTTTTAAAGATGGCGCTGTCCTCTGGGCACCAATCCGGACTGGCTGCTGGGAACTCCCCTCCTATGATCATCCAATCAGGCTCCACGCTCTCATATACGCACTCTACCACACACGCACACACAGACCCACGCAGCCACAGAGAGGAGAGAAACCTATCCGCGAGCATAACGCATAATCCCACCTTCAATATCATAACAGTAGTGCTTAGTTGGAGTTAGGGAGTGAGTCTGTAGACGCATTTCTGGTCCATGTTACACTGATAAGAACTAGATGCGTGCGCAGGTCGGTACCAAAATTAGCCAATGAAACCAGCGCTCCCCAAAACAACAGGTTTGGGGATTGGTGGGAATTGATTACATGATACAGTCACCTGTGCATTTAGTCTCAATGTTTGTAAACAAGAAACGGGTCTGTAGTTCTAATTCAGGGAGTTGGAAAGGGGGGGATACATTTTGGCTGGTTGAAGACCAGTCGTGCCGCGACATTTTGGATCAGTTGGAGAGGCTTAAGTGCACATGCTGGGAGGCCAGTGAGGAGTTCTTGCATTGTTCCTTGGGGTCATATTAGTCAAGAGCAGTTGAGATATTCTCTCCTAAATGAAGTGCATAGGCCTACATATCTTAGCCAGGTCCTAGACTACTATCTGACAATGCTTTTCAATGGGAAAGGAGTGTACAATGGATCTACAAGCTCACAATGGCTTTAACCTTAGCCTACAGTTGGCGGACCCCCTGTGGTATAACTCTGAGGACTCCCTGGGGGTCTGGGACCCCCTATTGAAGACCCCTGGGTTAGTATACGCAGCGTGAGAGCAGGTATTGCATAAGGTGGTGTTTTATGTAAGGCAGGGGCTTTAATAGCTGACTGGAGCACAGTCCTTTGAATTCCTATTAATGTCTGCTCAGCTGAGAGGAGTGGAGCCAACAATCTATGTGAATCACTTACCTGTCTGTCTGTCTGTCTGTCTGTCTGTCTGTCTGTCTGTCTGTCTGTCTGTCATTACAGGTAATGCAGTTTATGAACTGTATTAACTGTTTCAAATGATACATAAAAACTAATAAAACCAAGTCAAACCTAAACATATCCAAAGGAAGTGCAGGTATTTATTTCAGATTGACCAGAAGAAGGGATTGATTGATTGATTGATTGATTGATTGATTGATTGATTGATTGAATCATTTATTTAGACAAACATGAGTAACATGACAAGTACAGACAACACAAACACATATGCAGTGCAGCCCAGGCCGGTTAAAACATCCTGTCCAAAAAGGAACATCCCAAATAAGACCTTTTACGGCTATGTTTACGTTGGAAGTCCTTGGCATTCAATTCATCGCAAATAGTAACAAGAACAACATTTAATGCAATTATAAAAGACCATTATATGCACAGAGTAAAGAACTACATTCAATGCAATGATAAAATATAAATAAATAAACGGGGGGTGGGTGATGACTACCTTCGCCTCTGGCCTCCTGAAAGGTGGATTTTCAGAGCCCATTGACAAGAGATTTCAAAGGGGAGGGGATTTAAAATGTGAAATTCCCAATCACAAGAGATCTGGTGGGAGGGGTTGTGTTTGACTTGTGTACACAAAACATTCCCCCCTCCCCCTCCCCTCTATGACAGGCACCAAACAGGTAATTGTCTTTGATGTTTCATGGATTAGAGAGAAACACTAGAAAATATTGTTCCTTCGAAACAATTGTGGGCTCGCTTCAAGCCAGAAAACAATGGCTATAAAAGGACAAAATGTCAAGATCGCAGGCAGTTCTCTCTTTGACGTTACTGACGCAATCGGACGCTGCATGCATGATTTGAGGCATTTTGTTCCAAAAATGTGTTATGCAAAAGTTGACCCGCTGGTGGCGCTATAACAGGCCGATGTGAGAAGGGTGGCATCTGTTCCTTGACCTAGTGGGAATGTGCTTGCAAGATTTCACGCACATTGCAGGCTGTGTTCATGATTTGAGGTGACCTAACAATGGCTACTGTCTATGACGGTAGTCCCATATGACATGATGTACTAGACTATCTCCATATATAGTGTTATCCACATCTCCATGTTTAGGCCAAACATATTCGCTCCATTTCTCCATGTATAGGTCCAAATGCCCAACATTGAGCTTGACAACGAAACGTTCTTAACACAGCAGCCCCCATATTTACTTTAGAAAATATGTTAAATTCTAAGTACGTTTCGAGTACCGGTTTGATACAAGAATCATGTGCGTCGACTTAAAGTTGGATCCAGGCCTAATAACTTTATCTGGCCACCCCGTTGCCACCTCCTTGTTACATTTTCTTTTCTCCAGGTGGATGGACATTCTTTCATGGACATCCTTTCATAGGTGATCTAAGTCCAGCCGCCCGTATCAGATCAGAGGAGGATACCGCACATTGTACCTCATCCACCCTTTCTTCTCTCTCCTTTTGGTATCTTTATCCTCCTCCTTCTTTTTTTCTTTTTTATTCTTCTCTTTTTTTGTCTTTCTTAATCTTGTGTATCCTTCTCTTTTTTTTTTTTTGTCTTTCTTAGTCTTGTGTAGCCGCCCCGTACAGGAAGAGATGGGGACTTGAGGTCGCAAGTCAGGACTTGAACCTGTGACGCTGCAAAAGCTGGATTATCAGCCTAGATCTTTGGAACACTACCCTGTGTTCCAGAGCAGTTGATTTTCAGTACTGTGTGGTTCATTTGTTTCTCATTTTGGTATGTTGTCACCTTGACTTTGATTATGAAGACATGACTTGTTGAGATTACTTTATTCAATATGTCTTCAAATGCAATTTTGTCATTCTCTTTGAAATTTTTCAGTGATTCCTGAGTCATGTTGTGACCCAGCAGTACCTCAGCTGTTTCGTGGAAGCATGTCACCCATTGAACATCTCCAGATTCTTCAATTTTTACCTTCAGCCGAAGTCTGTATTTAACGTTTGGAGAGGTCTTTTCGCATTTGGGACAATAGTAGGATCCCTTTTCCAGGTCTCTAAGTTTCCTGTTGCATCTGTCAGTGGTACACGCTTCATATATGTCCTGTTCAATGTCAACATACCTTCTCCAAAAACATCAATATTGAACTCCATATGTATATGGATACATATATGGCATTTTTATTTTATTTTATCCTTTATTAATAAAAATACATGTATGTATCCATATACATATGGAGTTCAATATTGATGTTTTTGGAGAAGGTATGTTGTAAATGTATGCTACTTAGTAAGGGGCCTCGGGTTAGATACTCTTTGTATGGCCTCTGGAGGTCCTTGGCGTCGGTTAGTAGTATGCCCAGCACATAAGATGTGGGACGTCACAAAGCCTGCGGCCATGTAGCATTTTCCATCAGGCCTGTTGGTTTTCACGCTCCAGTGCGGCGTTCATGCGCTGCAAGTCCTTGTCCACAGCCCTACGGTCCTGGTGGCCCCTTGGTATTGTTGATATTCTGGAAACGCTGCCATTGACTTGCACCAATTTTGTGAGGATACCAGTAAGACTCCCTAATCGGGAGATAAGCGACCGTAGGTGGCTTATCTCCACAAATAGGGCAAAAATGTGTTTTTCCAAAATCTTCCTGATCCATGTTGATGACATGAGTGTAGACATGCTGTGTAGTGATATTCGTGATTTTAGGGCAAAAACTGTAGGAGCAGTGTCCAAAAATGTGTTTTAAAAATCGGCCTGAAGGTGGCGCTACAATAGGGCCATGTGAGAAATGAGGGGTGGGGTCTCCGCGTTGCCTTGGCGGACAAATAGGTACCGGCCCCGGCTCTCCCGGACGCTCCTAGCCCGAGTTACGGCATTTTATGTGCGCTGCAGTGGCAGGGGGTCCTCCACTGGGGGCGCCACCACTTTTGCATCCGTTCTGGAGCACCAGGAGCAAGCAGCGATAAAGTGGCCAAAGCCAAAAACACCTCAAATCATGAACACAGCCTGCAATGTGCGTGAAATTTTGCAAGCACATTCCCAATAGGTCAAGGAACAGATACCACCCTTCTTACATTGGCCTGTTATAGCGCCACCAGCGGGTCAACTTTTGCACAACACATTTTTGGAACAAAATGGACCAATCTTTGACGTCAGTAACGTCAAAGAGAGCACTGCCTGCGATCTTGACATTTTGTACTTTTATAGCCATTGTTTTCTGGCTTGAAGCGAGCCCACAATTTTTCTAGTCTATCAGTCAGACAGTTCTCCTCAAAACTTGGGTTCCTTTCTACTCCTACATACTTAGACAGAAAATGAAAATAAAAACATCAATGTGTTCAGCTTACAGTGGCGAAGTGTGCTATTACTTTTTACAGCAATCGGCCAAATGGTGGCGCTGTAGGAAGCCTTCGAAAGTGCGAACTTTGAACAGGTAGAGCTCATGCTCTGTTATACGTACAGCCTCTGACTTTTGACCTCTGACCTTTAGATCCCCCAGAATTTTGAATTATATGAAAAACAGTAAAAATCTATCTCCTCCTGGGATTTTTGCGTTACGCGCACGAAACCTTTTTCACATGAACTTTGGACCAATACGGTCAAACTGATCAACCAGATTTTTTTCAAAGTGAAACATTATTTTTTAATTATTCACTGAAGATTGCACTTTTATGCAAATTATTCTTTTGCCTCTAAATCATACATACAAAGTCACACATGGCATTTGGCAAAGATGTAGAGGGTTAGTCAAAATATCACTGAAACCAATCTTATTCAAATTGGCCAAAGGGGGGTGCTATACGAAGCGTTTGAAAATTCAAACTTCAAACGGGCATAAGTCATGACTCGTTTCGTTTGAAGACATGCAACTTGTTACACGCGTGCTTTGACTCAAGCGGAAGACATCTGTGTCGTTGTTAAGTAAGCCATTTTGAGCAGTTTGTAAAACGCGTAAACCCGACTTTAATTCTGGAATTTTCGGGTCACGTGCAAAAAACTATTTTTTACGTGAACTTTGGACCAATATCTAAAGATATGTCAGATCGGATTTCTTTAAAATTGAAACATACTTTTTTAATAATTCAATGAATATTGCAGTTTTATGCAAATTATTCTTCTGCCTCTAAATCATACATGCAAAGTAACATGTTCATGGCATTTGGCAAAGATGTAGAGTGTTAGTCCAAATATCACTAAAACCAATCTTACCCCAATTGGCCAAAGGGGGGCGCGTTGTGACATCACCTCCTGTACAGGGCGGCTACACGAAATGTGGATAACACTATATATGGAGATAGTCCAGTCCATCATGTCATATGGGACTACCGTCATAGAAAGTAGCCATTGTTAGGCCGGAGTCATTGGCTGTCTAAACATGGAGATGTGGATAACACTATATATGGAGATAGTCTAGTCCAATATGTCATATGGGACTACCGTCATAGACAGTAGCCATTGTTAATCCGGAGTCAATGGCTGACTGTCTGTACAGGAAGTGATGTCACATGACATACTTTTTATGCCCATATATGAGTCCTAACATGGAGATGTGGATAACACTATATATGGAGATAGTCTAGTCCAATATGTCATATGGAACTACCGTCATAGAAAGTAGCTATTGTTAGGTCGGAGTCAATGGCTGTCTGTCTGACTGTCTGTACAGGAAGTGATGTCACATGACATACTTTTTATGCCCATATATGAGTCCTTCTGTACCACATCTCCATGTTTAGGCAAACTCCACACAGAAAGGCCCTATCGCCAACCCTTACTAAGTAGCATACATTTACAACATACCTTCTCCAAAAACATCAATATTGAACTCCATATGTATATGGATACATACATGTATTTTTATTAATAAAGGATAAAATAAAATTAAAATGCCATAGATGGGCATTCCCAAAAGCAAAATCCCTTTATGCCCATATATGGGGATTTCTGATGTCATCAATCTCTGGCCCTAACTAGCTCAAAAGCCTGCTTTACTCTGATTTACACCCTACCTTTCCAGATGATGACCTATTGGGTATACACTCATGTCCAAATATAGAAATCCCAAGGCATCAAACCCAAGCTTGGCTTTACTAATTAACATACGTTTTATGCCCATATATGGAGATCCCTGTCCCAATGTTATCAATATTAAGGACATATCTGGAAATGCCCATATTTGGTAATGTCCACATATGGGCATGTTTTGACATAACATAGTCAGGGCCCTATCGCTCACACCCTAGGTTGGGTTGGCGTGTTCTCCCCGTGTCTCCTAGGGTTGATTGCGACCGTCAGGGAGCAGTTTACTATGAAAACCTCCACCGGCCGTCCGTCCGTCGGTCGGTCACACGTCACACGTCACACCTTTGCCCTGCTCATATCTCCGCATCAGTATATAGGGCTTGTTTGTTTATTGTATGACATCACGCCACATCATCAGCTGTGGACTCTGTGATGTCATCGTATCGCATCAGTATATAGGGCTTGTTTGTTTATTGTATGACATCACGCCACATCATCAGCTGTGGACTCTGTGATGTCATCGTATCTCCATATATGGCCATCTCCGTATATGGAGATATAAGTCGTCCATGCCCAAGTATGGGCTGGTGAGGTCAGACTTTGTGTGATGCGTAGGTTATCTCCATATATGGAGATTCAACATTCCAGGCAATGCTCTCTTCCCTGGTGAGAATTGCCCCTTTATATAGGGCTTGTTTGTGTATTGTATGACATCACGCCACATCATCAGCTGTGGACTCTGTGATGTCATCGTATCTCCATATATGGCCATCTCCGTATATGGAGATATAAGTCGTCCATGCCCAAGTATGGGCTGGTGAGGTCAGACTTTGTGTGATGCGTAGGTTATCTCCATATATGGAGATTCAACATTCCAGGTGTAACTATGGCTACCCGTATGACGTGAGAGGTGGAGGTTGTGATATTTGTGGAGATAAGCGACCAACGGTCGCTTATCTCCCGATTAGGGAGTCTTACTGGTAATTTACTACCAAAACCTCCACAGGCTGTCTGTCTGTCTGTCTGTCTGTCTGTCTGTCTGTCTGTCTGTCAGTGAGTGAGTCCGTCACACTTTTGCCCTGCTCATATCTCCACAACCGTTGCCCCCATCCATGGCAAATTTTGCACACATACTCCTTGACTGCCAAACTACAACCTCCAAGGACCCCCGGAGCCCCAGGGACCCCCAGGTCCCTGGGGGACCCCCAGATGTAAAAAATGACCAAATGTGCTCACACGTCACACGTCACACTTTTTCCCTGCTTATATCTCCGCACCCGATCCATGCCAGATTTTATACACACACTCCTTGCCTGCCAAACTACAACCTCCAAGGACCCCCGGAGCCCCAGGGACCCCCAGGTCCCTGGGGGACCCCCAGATGTAAAAAATGACCAAATGTGCAAAAATGACCAAATGATCACCCCAACGGGGCTGCTCACGGGGAATTCCCGGGGACCACCGACTCCTGGTGCTCCAGAACGGATGCAAAAGTGGTGGCGCCCCCAGTGGAGGACCCCCTGCCACTGCAGCGCACATAAAATGCCGTAACTCGGGCTAGGAGCGTCCGGGAGAGCCGGGGCCGGTACCTATTTGTCCGCCAAGGCAACGCGGAGACCCCACCCCTCATTTCTCACATGGCCCTATTGTAGCGCCACCTTCAGGCCGATTTTTAAAACACATTTTTGGACACTGCTCCTACAGTTTTTGCCCTAAAATCACGAATATCACTACACAGCATGTCTACACTCATGTCCTCAACATGGATCAGGAAGATTTTGGAAAAACACATTTTTGCCCTATTTGTGGAGATAAGCCACCTACGGTCGCTTATCTCCCGATTAGGGAGTCTTACTGGTATCCTCACAAAATTGGTGCAAGTCAATGGCAGCGTTTCCAGAATATCAACAATACCAAGGGCCACCAGGACCGTAGGGTTGTGGACAAGGACTTGCAGCGCATGAACGCCGCACTGGAGCGTGAAAACCAACAGGCCTGATGGAAAATGCTACATGGCCGCAGGCTTTGTGACGTCCCACATCTTATGTGCTGGGCATACTACTAACCGACGCCAAGGACCTCCAGAGGCCATACAAAGAGTATCTAACCCGAGGCCCCTTACTAAGTAGCATACATTTACAACATACCTTCTCCAAAAACATCAATATTGAACTCCATATGTATATGGATACATACATGTATTTTTATTAATAAAGGATAAAATAAAATAAAAATGCCATATATGTATCCATATACATAGGGAGTTCAATATTGATGTTTTTGGAGAAGGTATGTTGACATTGAACAGGACATATATGAAGCGTGTACCACTGACAGATGCAACAGGAAACTTAGAGACCTGGAAAAGGGATCCTACTATTGTCCCAAATGCGAAAAGACCTCTCCAAACGTTAAATACAGACTTCGGCTGAAGGTAAAAATTGAAGAATCTGGAGATGTTCAATGGGTGACATGCTTCCACGAAACAGCTGAGGTACTGCTGGGTCACAACATGACTCAGGAAGTACTGAAAAATTTCAAAGAGAATGACAAAATTGCATTTGAAGACATATTGAATAAAGTAATCTCAACAAGTCATGTCTTCATAATCAAAGTCAAGGTGACAACATACCAAAATGAGAAACAAATGAACCACACAGTACTGAAAATCAACTGCTGCTCTGGAACACAGGGTAGTGTTCCAAAGATCTAGGCTGATAATCCAGCTTTTGCAGCGTCACAGGTTCAAGTCCTGACTTGCGACCTCAAGTCCCCATCTCTTCCTGTACGGGGCGGCTACACAAGACTAAGAAAGACAAAAAAAAAAAAAGAGAAGGATACACAAGATTAAGAAAGACAAAAAAAGAGAAGAATAAAAAAGAAAAAAAGAAGGAGGAGGATAAAGATACCAAAAGGAGAGAGAAGAAAGGGTGGATGAGGTACAATGTGCGGTATCCTCCTCTGATCTGATACGGGCGGCTGGACTTAGATCACCTATGAAAGGATGTCCATGAAAGAATGTCCATCCACCTGGAGAAAAGAAAATGTAACAAGGAGGTGGCAACGGGGTGGCCAGATAAAGTTATTAGGCCTGGATCCAACTTTAAGTCAACGCACATGATTCTTGTATCAAACCGGTACTCGAAACGTACTTAGAATTTAACATATTTTCTAAAGTAAATATGGGGGCTGCTGTGTTAAGAACGTTTCGTTGTCAAGCTCAATGTTGGGCATTTGGACCTATACATGGAGAAATGGAGCGAATATGTTTGGCCTAAACATGGAGATGTGGATAACACTATATATGGAGATAGTCTAGTACATCATGTCATATGGGACTACCGTCATAGACAGTAGCCATTGTTAGGTCGGAGTCAATGGCTGTCTGTCTGACTGTCTGTACAGGAAGTGATGTCACATGACATACTTTTTATGCCCATATATGAGTCCTTCTGTACCACATCTCCATGTTTAGGCAAACTCCACACAGAAAGGCCCTATCGCCAACCGAACCTAGGGTCTGAGCGATAGGGCCTTTCTGTGTGGAGTTTGCGTGTTCTCCCCGTGTCTCCTAGGGTTGATACCCTCACAAAAACATGAACAAACTCCCCCCAGAATGACAACAACTAGAATCGTCAGAGAAACGCTGTGGTTGGCCAGATTGTCAAGAATTGGCGCGACCTCGCCTTTTAGGGCGAGGTTGCATGTCACCCTGAGGTCGCATTCCACCCTTGGGTGTCTTACTAGTAATAAATATAGCTACAAGCAGCGATAAAGTGGCCAAAAACACCTCAAATCATGAACACAGCCTGCAATGTGCGTGAAATCTTGCAAGCACATTCCCACTAGGTCAAGGAACAGATGCCACCCTTCTCACATCGGCCTGTTATAGCGCCACCAGCGGGTCAACTTTTGCATAACACATTTTTGGAACAAAATGCCTCAAATCATGCATGCAGCGTCCGATTGCGTCAGTAACGTCAAAGAGAGAACTGCCTGCGATCTTGACATTTTGTCCTTTTATAGCCATTGTTTTCTGGCTTGAAGCGAGCCCACAATTGTTTCGAAGGAACAATATTTTCTAGTGTTTCTCTCTAATCCATGAAACATCAAAGACAATTACCTGTTTGGTGCCTGTCATAGAGGGGAGGGGGAGGGGGGAATGTTTTGTGTACACAAGTCAAACACAACCCCTCCCACCAGATCTCTTGTGATTGGGAATTTCACATTTTAAATCCCCTCCCCTTTGAAATCTCTTGTCAATGGGCTCTGAAAATCCACCTTTCAGGAGGCCAGAGGCGAAGGTAGTCATCACCCACCCCCCGTTTATTTATTTATATTTTATCATTGCATTGAATGTAGTTCTTTACTCTGTGCATATAATGGTCTTTTATAATTGCATTAAATGTTGTTCTTGTTACTATTTGCGATGAATTGAATGCCAAGGACTTCCAACGTAAACATAGCCGTAAAAGGTCTTATTTGGGATGTTCCTTTTTGGACAGGATGTTTTAACCGGCCTGGGCTGCACTGCATATGTGTTTGTGTTGTCTGTACTTGTCATGTTACTCATGTTTGTCTAAATAAATGATTCAATCAATCAATCAATCAATCAATCAATCAATCAATCAATCAATCAATCAATCCCTTCTTCTGGTCAATCTGAAATAAATACCTGCACTTCCTTTGGATATGTTTAGGTTTGACTTGGTTTTATTAGTTTTTATGTATCATTTGAAACAGTTAATACAGTTCATAAACTGCATTACCTGTAATGACAGACAGACAGACAGACAGACAGACAGACAGACAGACAGACAGACAGACAGACAGACAGGTAAGTGATTCACATAGATTGTTGGCTCCACTCCTCTCAGCTGAGCAGACATTAATAGGAATTCAAAGGACTGTGCTCCAGTCAGCTATTAAAGCCCCTGCCTTACATAAAACACCACCTTATGCAATACCTGCTCTCACGCTGCGTATACTAACCCAGGGGTCTTCAATAGGGGGTCCCAGACCCCCAGGGAGTCCTCAGAGTTATACCACAGGGGGTCCGCCAACTGTAGGCTAAGGTTAAAGCCATTGTGAGCTTGTAGATCCATTGTACACTCCTTTCCCATTGAAAAGCATTGTCAGATAGTAGTCTAGGACCTGGCTAAGATATGTAGGCCTATGCACTTCATTTAGGAGAGAATATCTCAACTGCTCTTGACTAATATGACCCCAAGGAACAATGCAAGAACTCCTCACTGGCCTCCCAGCATGTGCACTTAAGCCTCTCCAACTGATCCAAAATGTCGCGGCACGACTGGTCTTCAACCAGCCAAAATGTATCCCCCCCTTTCCAACTCCCTGAATTAGAACTACAGACCCGTTTCTTGTTTACAAACATTGAGACTAAATGCACAGGTGACTGTATCATGTAATCAATTCCCACCAATCCCCAAACCTGTTGTTTTGGGGAGCGCTGGTTTCATTGGCTAATTTTGGTACCGACCTGCGCACGCATCTAGTTCTTATCAGTGTAACATGGACCAGAAATGCGTCTACAGACTCACTCCCTAACTCCAACTAAGCACTACTGTTATGATATTGAAGGTGGGATTATGCGTTATGCTCGCGGATAGGTTTCTCTCCTCTCTGTGGCTGCGTGGGTCTGTGTGTGCGTGTGTGGTAGAGTGCGTATATGAGAGCGTGGAGCCTGATTGGATGATCATAGGAGGGGAGTTCCCAGCAGCCAGTCCGGATTGGTGCCCAGAGGACAGCGCCATCTTTAAAAGGCTGTCAGTGAGCCGGCGTCAGCGAACCCGTGCCTTCCTGACTCCCAACCCGTCTGTCTGCCTGTTCGCTGTTGTATTAGCCATTTGTGCATGTGAAGCCGGAACAGATAGTCGTACGTGAGCTCGAACAAACACTTGATTCCACTTGAGCGATTGCCGCTGTTTAACACCTCTCGATCTATTGTTCTCAGCTAAAGGGGAGGGGGCTGGGTTTTTCTTTTGATTATTTCGGTTCTTGTTATATACTTTGTTTTTCAGTTAAGGAGGGGAAGTATTTTGTCTTTTGTTTGTTCTGGATAGGTAAGATATTTTTCGGTTCTAGTTTTGGTTTTGTTGTACCCTGTCCTCCACCCCGGAGGTCTGTCAATCCGAGAAAATGTAATAAAAATACTTCAAAAGTCGAAAGTAAACTGGTTCTTGGGAGTTGGGAAGGTCGGTGTTCCACACCATATTATGTGGTGCTCTGGTTTCCCTAAGCCGGAGCGTTACAACTACTGTAACACTTCCCTTCCTTCGGTGACCACACATGAATCTAGGGAGCATTTTTAGGTTTTAGAAAAGTTTTTAGTGATTGGGTGCATGGTCTACCTATGTTATTGTTTTTCTAGATTGATATTCCTATGCATTTGTTGCATTGTTGACTTGCTTATTATAGTGATGCATTACCTGCTTGTTGTAAGTCGCTTTGGATTCAAAGCGTCTGCTAAACTGTAAACTGTGAGAAGATTCTTTATCCGGGACAAAATACCCAGAATGACCACACCCTTTTAAAAATGACCACAACTTCCAACATGGCTTTATCTTGTAAACCGTTGGGGCTACACATTTTCGCTGGAAATATTCAGAAGACCAATGTTTAGGGGGACCTCTAGGTTTATGACATGTCAAATTTAAATATGTTATGACAAACTAAGAAACGTTAAAAAAACGTCAACTTATTATTGTCATGCAGGGCATTAGGTAAATATTTTGCTTTTACACTAATCAGTGTAAAAGCATGAAATTATGTTTTTGTGAAAGTGTCTGCTGTGTTTGACATGTAGGCCTATGTTATCAGTATTGTATGTAATTGTTGTGTCCTACATGCACTTGGCTGTTTCCCTAATCAACTGACTGCACTGGCATTGTTTATGTCTTTTGTAGGCCTACGAGGCATTCTTGTACTTCTCTTCATGTGGTCATGAATAAACATGTTGTTCCAGGGAGCCCCCAGAGGCAGAGATTTGAGTTACAGAAGTTTGCTTTGAAAAATATACATTCAAAGATTTGCTAATATTTTCATGATTTAAAAAAAATAAATAGCAGATCTACAAGCGTGGCACTCGGTGGCCCGCTGTGAGCTTGTATATCTGCTATTTTTCAATGGCTAAAGTATAAAATAATTACAGGTCTTAATGGGTTAAAACAGGGGTCTTCAACGTTTTCAGGTCAAGGACCCCTTAGTTGAGAGGAGACGAGAGATGAAGCAGGGACCCCCCACAACCTCTTCATAGATTCAATATAGTTTAATTGTTTGACAGCACAATCATCAGTGTATTTTGGATTCATGTCAATTTGAGTTTTCAGTTATTTAACCACTTGAACCGTCAAAACTTCACCTTTCACTCTGTGATTAGTCTGCACTTCTTCCCCTATACACCAAACCTCTTTGCCAAAAATAGCCGATCCACAAGCTCACAACGCTAGAAGAGGGTCAAGTGAGAATTGAGGACTGACAGACTGATGGACAGACGGACTGACGGACAGCTGGTCGAGGTTTTGATAGTAACTGCGACCTGACAGTCGCAAATAAAAAAGGAAGGAAATAAAGTTTCTATCACTCAAAGATTTGGAGGACGCCCTGTAGTAACTCTGGGGACCCCCTAGGGGTCCCGGACCCCCTGTTGAAGACTCCTGGGTTAAAAGAAAAATACGGGCCTTTTGCAATAAGAGCTCCACACAGTGGTGGAACAAGTAGGCTACTCACACCTCGTATCAATACCACAACATAGAGTGTCTGTCACCAAGAAAGCTCAGAAACGCCTGTACTTCCTGCGAAGACTTAAAAAATCACACCTTGTTGTGAACTGAGTGGTGGTCAAATAAAAAGAGTCAAATAAAAAGAGTCAAATACATGGATTGCAAGGTTGCTCATGCTCAACAGTGGCGGGAGACAGACGGACGGCCGGACGGACGCATTGTGATCTTAAATCCAACTATTATTTGTTTATTATTATTTTGACCTGCTTTAAGAAACTCGGCTAATGATGGACGGGGTGGACGCATTGTGAGCTTGTAGATTAGAGCTGGGATCGGGCCAATTTTTTCTGTCCGTTCTGAACCCGTGTGGGCCGTGTCCGACAGTTTTTTGTCCGATCCGAATCGACGTCCGAGCATTAATCATTAAAATGCGTCCGACCCGCGCCGAGGCCCGAACCTTATGTTTCCAACGCTTTTTCCCCTCCCTTCTTTTTCTTTGAGGAAGCCACTGATTTACACTCACAAGCAAACTTGTTCTAATGTGCAGTGCATGGCATGCAGCGTGCCTGCTTGTTACCCTTAATGTGAATATTAAGCCACAATGTGGCTTGTGAAAGTATTTAAATAGTAGGCTATGTTAGATTATTAAATAATACAAATAATAACGTGCGCTGCAAGTTTCTGCGCCTGGAAAATAGCAGATCTACAAGCTCACAACGCGTCGCGGATGCGAGGCGTTGTGAGCTTGTAGATCAGCCACATTTTGTCACGGAACACGCCGTGATGAAGAAGTATAAACCAGGATTTACTTGGGTGATGTGTGTTGAACGGACGGACGGACGGAGCTGCAGTGCAGAGTGCACACAACAGCGCCGAAAAATAATAAAAATCCAATGCGAGGTAAAGTAGTGGGAACACAAGCAGGGAGCTCCATTCAGCGGCACGCCACTTCCAATCAGAGTTGTCTCCGGCTGCAACATTAGCGCGAGCAGCCACACACACACACACACACACACACACACACACACACACACACACACACACACACACACACACACACACACACACACAGGAGTTGCACGCTGCGTGCATCATCAGAGAGAGTGAAAAAACGTTGTGCGTGCTGTTGCAGCCACCCAGTCGCGGACATTTGTGTGTGTGTGTGTGTGTGTGTGTGTGTGTGTGTGTGTGTGTGTGTGTGTGTGTGTGTGTCTGCGCGCGCGCGCGCCCTCCTTGCTACGCGTGTGTCTACAGTGTGTGTGTGTGTGTGTGTGTGTGTGTGTGTGAGAGAGAGAGAGAGAGAGAGAGAGAGAGAGAGGGTGTTGAGTCTGCCTGCTCAATAGCGCCCCTCCTTTAACGTGTGTGTGTGTGTGTGTGTGTGTGTGTGTTTGTGGTCTGTGTGTGTGGTCAGGAGAGGTATGGCTGGCGACAGACATACACGGCGACAGACATACACGGCCAGTAACATCGTGAAAGCGAATTACAGGAGTGGTGTGACCACCACTCAAAAAGTGAACTCCCCCCCCTCTACAATGACATCGTTCTACAGAGGAACCATCGAGAGCATTCTCACATACGGTATCACTGCCTGGTATGGGAGCTGCACAGACGCTGACCACAAGACCCTACAGAGGATTGTGAGAGCAGCGGAAAAAATCATTGGTGTCTCACTCCCCCGGATATCGGACATATACACCGACCGGTGTGTCAGGAAGGCCACTACCATAATGTCTGATCCCTCCCACCCTTCCCACCATCTATTTGCACTCCTGCCATCTGGCAGGAGGTTCAAAAGTCTAGGGGGAAAAACCAGCAGGTCTGCCAACAGTTTCTTTCCTAAAACCATCAGAACACTGAATGCTCTTCACATATTGCCACCAAAAAACAATACTGTGAACAGGGGACAATAGCACTTTATCTATTTGCACTTGAATGCATCAGCACTTTTTTACCTACAATGTTGTCTGCTCTTTTTTACCTTTTAATGCTTTTAAAGGCTGTGCCTCTTTTTAATGTGTCTATTGTTTTAAGCAACATGAGTCGAGGAGAACGGTATTTCGCTCCCCTGTATGCTGTAGTGTGTATTGTGGAAGTGACAATAAAACCTGATTCTGATTCTGATTCTGAACAGACTGTCATTGAACTGTCATTGAACACAAACACATATGCTTTAACCAGTGAAAAATAGCAGATCTGCTATTTAGCAGATCTGCAGATCTGCTATTTTTGACAAAGTCATGAAAATGTGTGCAAATCTTTGAATATTATGTATTTTCAAAGCGAACGTTTGTAACTCAAATTTTGCTTCTGGGTGGTCCCTGGAAATAAATATTTTGAGATGGGGGGTCCGTGGCCAAATAAATATCATTTAGGGGGTCCTTAACAAGAAAAGGTTTGAGAACCACTGACATATAGTCTCTCAAGAACAGACTAACTGAGCTCCATTTAAGTGAAAAGGACCTTTTCTTTGACGATGGCTGGCCAGATTGCTGACATAGAAACGCAGCGGCACTCGGTGCCGCGCTGTGAGCTTGTATATCTGCTATTTTTCAATAGTTAAAGCATAAAATAATGATACACAATAATGTGTACCCGTTCTAAATGGGTTAAAAGCCTCACATTGCAACTCAAGTTTCTTCTTTTGTTTTTAATATGTTGAATTTAGTTTTGCAACACATACCATCAAGCATGTGCACACATAGACACCAAAGGGGGCTTGAGCCCCTGCCCTTTTATCTTTCTGTAAAAAAGTACCCTCTCCACATCATGAATGCAGTTTTTAGTATGGTGAAATAAATGCAAATGCCCCTCTTTCCATGCCATACCTGAAGGCAGCATTCAAGTGAATTGCCTTGTCCAAACAATCTTTAAATAATTGCCCTGTCTTTGTAGAAATCCATGCTCTATGCCAGTATGGACTCTAGTATTGACTCCTGTATATATGCTTAGTTCAGTGTGGTATCAAGCACCCAAAATAGCCCACCTCCAAGCCTGGAGGTCTGCTATTTTCGATATTTCCACCAAAAGGCCCTTTTAGAAATGGCAGCCCCTGCCTCTATAACATTCTCTGCACGTCCCTGCTCTACCATTGACAGACCTGTAGCGCTGCCTGCGCTGGCCCTTTAAGGGTAGTCCATACAAGAGGCAGGCCATACAAGAGGCAGGCCATTTTGTCAGCCATACTGTTTGGCCAGAAGTTTTGAATGTTTGTTGTGAACCTGGAAGCATGAGGTGTTTGATTCCAGTGGCAGCCTTGAATACATTGACTGGGTATGTTTTGGTATTTTGTTGTATTTGAGTCCGCTAGAGGGTGCAGCTCCAAAATGAGTGGAACAGCACTTTAGATGAGTGTTTCATTCATGACACTTTACATCACATTTAAAACTCTTTACTGTCCTTATTTACAGTCATTGCTTTAAAGGCTGTCAGCTGTAGCTTGATGATTGGCTACGCACAGGCATAAACACACTAGGGCATTAACGACTTGTGATTTTTGCAAGTCGACTCGACTCAGTAAAAAGTTGAGTTGAAGCCGACTTTATCGTTTGATGATGTCATCACATCACACACGACCCCCCCCCCAATTATTTTGGGGGGTCCCCAGATGATTAACTTAATGTGCAACATTGTTTTCTCACTCAACAGTAAACAAACCAACATAAAGTTTAAGTGTATAAAAGGGTATCTGCTCATTTCTAAAGTGACAATTTAAGGACTTTTAAGGACTTTTTAATACCTCTAAAATGACAAATTAAACATTGTCCAAATTGTCAAATATATAGAGGCAGAAATTGTGAAAATAGCAGATCTACATGCTCACAACGTTGTGAGCATGTAGATCTGCTATTTTCACAATGGAATGTTTTTATTTTTTTACTTTGACTTTCGACTTATGTAATGAAGACGACTGAAGCCCGTATCAGAGTCCTGTCCACCGCGGTGTAGTGCGGTGTAGTCTTTTTGAGCGTTAACGTTGTAGTTTTATGACTCAAAAAGACTACACCGCACTACACCGCTATCCACCGCGGACCCGACTCTGATACAGGCTTGAGTCAACTTGTCGACTTTTTTGTTAATGCCCTAAAACACACACAGACATGCATAGATTTGTATGACCTGCTTATGCTCCAGCAGAGCGGGCCTTGTAATTTATATCAGGCCGCACTTGTTGATGGTGACGTCACCAAGAACCGCAATGCTGGTCCCATTGAATGACGTCACTCTGCGTTCAGGGGTTTAACCCATTGGATGGGTGTAAGCGCAGACAGACAGACACACAGACGGACATAGATTTGGCTAATTGTGGGCTAGCCTGAAAGGCGAGACCAGTTTGTTATCTTCATTATTTATTTATTTGTGTATCTATCAAGTTCTCCCCGACAGTACAAAGGCAGGGCCCTTAGCCAATGAGGTGCAATTGGAAATTGGTGGGAAAACATCTGGGAGTGGTGGTAGCTGGAGTATTGGTTGAGCTTCGCATGACAGCACGCTGCAGAAGTCACGTCAGCAACCACACTTGCAAAGGGCAGATCTTTGTGCCCATACATGGTGTTACATGCGTGCCCACACTGTTTCATAGGAACAGTATTTTTGAGCGGTGCAAACCGCTCCTATAAGTGGCTGTGCGTGTGTCCGTAGCCTTTTTCCTCAGCGTTTTGCCATAGTAAAATGTGTGTGCGTAGCATCATGTTTGTCTAGTGATGTCATATGTCGTATGTCTGTAGCCTTTTTTCTCAGCGTTTTGCCATAGTAAAATGTGTGTGCGTAGCATCATGTTTGTCTAGTGATGTCATATGTCGTAGGCTATGTCTTAAGCCTTTTTCCTCAGCGTTTTGCCATAGCAAAATGTGTGTGTGTCCGTAGCTGTGCGTGTGTCCGTAGCCTTTTTCCTCAGCGTTTTGCCATAGCAAAATGTGTGTGCGTAGCATCATGTTTGTCTAGTGATGTCATATGATATGTCGTATGTCTGTAGCCTTTTTCCTCAGCGTTTTGCCATAGCAAAACGTGTGTGTGTAGCATAGCCTGTACATCCTAGACTCAAATCCTAGTCTGAAGATGTTATGCAAGCACGACCACCGCTCACTTCACATTGGGTGTGATTTTTTTAGTTTATAGTTAGATAGTGTGGTTGCTATGGGCAACACACTATTGCAGGGGTCAGCAACCTTTTTGAAATGAAGTGCCATGTTTTTATTTTGTAGATAGGCAGTGTGCCACGTCATTGTCAACATAGATTTTAATGACACCCCATCAAATATTCAGACATATTTTGATTGTCAGGACATTGTTATAATGATCATTAGACTCAATTAGCAATAACCCACCTATCTCCCCGACTCCCTCCGTCAAAGTTCAGAATTTGAGTCAATGTAGAATTATATGCAAGATGTAATTTGTTGCAAATTAGGTGACTTCATTTAATTGACCGTTTAAAACGATATTTGATTTTAGATTCCTCCTGCCAGCAACGTGAAAACTGTTTTTGAGCGGTGGTAAACCGCTCCATAGAGTGGCTGTGCATGTGTATGTAGCCTTTTTCCTCAGCGTTTTGCCATAGCAAAATGTGTGTACGTAGCATCATGTTTGTCTAGTGATGTCATGTGTCGTATGTCTGTAGCCTTTTTCCTCAGCGTTTTGCCATAGCAAAACGTGTGTGTGTAGCATAGGGTGACCATACGTCCTCTTTTGCCCGGACATGTCCTCTTTTAGGGGGCTGTCCGGCCTGTCCGGGGGGGTTTTATAGATTCCTTCAAATGTCCGGGGTTTCGCGCATATCAGCGTTAAATCATGGGCATTTACAATGCACGTTCAGTGGTTCGTTTGTAAACACAGCGTGAAAGACGGATTTCCACCCCTTAACCCCGGAACGTGTATTATTCATACTACTCTGCTGTCTCCGCTGCGATCCCTCCCTCCCTCCCTCCCTCCCTCGTTCAGATGCGTCGCTGTTCAGACCAGACTCAGAGCAGAGCTCGGCAGCTTGCGCTGCGCAGAGCCGATTCAGCCGAACGATAGCACTGCAAACGCAATTAATGCTGGTTTACACTGATGAAATGCACGACAAGTGCCAGTGTTTTCGTCTTGGTGACCAAATGAGAAGCAGAGCGTTCACTCTGCAGTCTGCATTAAAAGCTGGCACTTCTGTGTCCATTCCATCACAACTAAAGGTATTTAGACACTGCAAAGTACAAGACAGTCTGTGCGAGGTGAGAGCTCTTCTGCTAACTAAATTGACAGAATATGTTTTTGTTGTAGGCTACAACCTTGTAAAGCTGAAGATACGGTGGTTTGAAGAAACCACCGTATATTTTATTTAGTTTCTTTGTAATACAAAGCTGAACGTTCATACAGGAGTCAAGAGCACTTTAAATCAGTGGATCTGTAAAGGGTCAATTTGGAACCCCCTCAAAAATAAATACATAACTAATAATATTAGTGGTATAGGGCAGTGGTTCTCAACCTGTGGGTCGGGACCCAGGGGGGGTCTCCAAATTATTTTGAGGGGTCCCCAGATGATTAACTTGATGTGCAACATTGTTTTCTCACTCAACAGTATGAGTACCTCTAAAATGGCAAATTAAACAAATATTAGAGGCAGAAATTGTGAAAATAGCCGATCTACCAAGCATGTAGATCTGCTATTTTCTCAATAGAATAGAATTATACAAAATGTAATGCCTCAACTGTAGTGTTTGTGCTCGTAAGGGTGGAGGGGTCTCTTGTTTAAATATGATTATTTTGGGCTAATATATATGTGTGCGTGCGTGCGTGCGTGCGTGCGTGCGTGCGTGCGTGCGAACGTGCGTGCGTGCGTGCGTGTGGTATGCCGGGTAGAGTGTCCTCTTTTTGGGGATTCAGAATATGGTCACCCTAGTGTAGCATAGCCTGTACATCCTTGACTCAAATCCTAGTCTGAAGACGTTATGCAAGCACGACCACCGCTCACTTCACGTTGGGTGTGATTTTTTTTGTAAACATTTTGAGTAATGTTAACCAGGTTGTAAGGCTGCACAGAAAAGTTAAGCTGTTGGTCAGGCAACCACACTTGCAATTTCCCAGAATTGCAACTTTCTAACCAGAAATACTGTTCCTACGAAACAGTGTGGGCTCACATGTAACACCATGTATGGGCACAAAGATCTACCCTTTGGCTGCACCTCATTGGCTAAGGGCCCTGCCTTTGTACTGTCGAGGAGAACTTGACTGATAGATAAATAATGAAGATAACATGTGTTTATTAGTGTGGGCAACACACTATTGTTCCCTGCGTTTTTACTCATCATCCCTTGTAACCCTTCAGCCAATAAGACATCACACTCTCCCCATATATACCTTGTTATCGTGGGCATAGACGGCCCCTCTCATGGCCCTTATATATTGTATGCCTCAATATTATGACATCACCCTTTAATTCAGGGGTGGGCAACTTTGATGATGGCGAGGGCCACTATATTTCCACCTTCACTCCAGAGGGCCACATTGCTACGTTCTACTTTGTCATTCTAGTATCTTATACAAAAGAAGCAAAAATAGCAGATCTACAAGCTCAAAACGCATCGCGCTGCGGTGCGTTTTGAGCTTGTAGATCGGCTATTTTTGCTTCTTTTGAATTGGAATCCTGAATATTTTTTTTTATTTTTGAACAGTAATCCTGAAATCTAACCTTTTGTTTTCATTTCAAACGTTTTTAGTTATATACTCATGTTATCTTTATGAACCTAAATACAAATACATTGGACATAAAAAAATATATACATTTTAATACTACATACTAGTCATTAAGCTACTAAGATCTTCTTTCTTTTTTGTCTTTACAGAACATGAAGTTGACAAGAAGAAGTCATCTGTGCGGTGGAGATAACCAGGAAGTGGTGTTAGGATGTCGACCGGAGCGTCGTTGTGCTGTTACAGAGTCCACCTACACGGGAACATAGCACTGCTCTTTAGGCTTCCATTGCTTTTGCGTTTGCTCAACTGTGCAAATGCATTCTAAATTTGTGTAGCTGAGGGAATTTAAGTGTTAGCCCTCACCTACCAGCCTGTGCAAGAGGCATTTTAGTCATTTTAGGCCTCCATTACATTGGCATCATATAAAAATATCAATATATCAATATCAAATAATGCTTTACTGGCATAATATTACTCTTTGGTATGGGTGTTACATTGTGCAGTGAAGAAGCTTGTGTGGCTCTTCTGGGACAAACAACAGCCGCTAGAGGCCCATAGGCTCTGTTTCTCTACATTTGATGTTTAGCTGTAACCACAATCCTTGTGTTTGCAGTTGAAGTTCCCTGCATAGATGGCAGGTGCAGGTACGAGTGGGAGTGGCGAGTTCACATTGTCATGTCTTCAACAGATCGGCTTCCACCACCTCCTTCTAACACCTCTTTCTAATCCCAACTCCTTCTAACCACTCTTTCTAACACCACCTTCTAACACCACCTTCTAACACCACCTCTTTCCATGAGGTCTTAGTGGTGGTGGTGGAAGATGGTCTGTAGAAGACACATGACAATGTGACCTGCCACCAGAAATACTGTTCCTACGAAACAGTGTGGGCTCACATGTAACACCATGTATGGGCACAAAGATCTACCCTTTGGCTGCACCTCATTGGCTAAGGGCCTTGCCTTTGTACTGTCGAGGAGAACTTGACTGATAGATAAATAATGAAGATAACATGTGTTTATTAGTGTGGGCAACACACTATTGTTCCCTGCGTTTTTACTCATCATCCCTTGTAACCCTTCAGCCAATAAGACATCACAATCTCCCCATATATACCTTGTTATCGTGGGCATAGACGGCCCCTCTCATGGCCCTTATATATTGTATGCCTCAATATTATGACATCACCCTTTAATTCAGGGGTGGGCAACTTTGATGATGGCGAGGGCCACTATATTTCCACCTTCACTCCAGAGGGCCACATTGCTACGTTCTACTTTGTCATTCTAGTATCTTATACAAAAGAAGCAAAAATAGCAGATCTACAAGCTCAAAACGCATCGCGCTGCGGTGCGTTTTGAGCTTGTAGATCGGCTATTTTTGCTTCTTTTGAATTGGAATCCTGAATATTTTTTTTTATTTTTGAACAGTAATCCTGAAATCTAACCTTTTGTTTTCATTTCAAACGTTTTTAGTTATATACTCATGTTATCTTTATGAACCTAAATACAAATACATTGGACATAAAAAATATATACATTTTAATACTACATACTAGTCATTAAGCTACTAAGATCTTCTTTCTTTTTTGTCTTTACAGAACATGAAGTTGACAAGAAGAAGTCATCTGTGCGGTGGAGATAACCAGGAAGTGGTGTTAGGATGTCGACCGGAGCGTCGTTGTGCTGTTACAGGGTCCACATACACAAGGGTTCAATACAGCACTGCTCTTTAGGCTTCCATTGCTTTTGCGTTTGCTCAACTGTGCAAATGCATTCTAAATTTGTGTAGCTGAGGGAATTTAAGTGTTAGCCCTCATCTACCAGCCTGTGCAAGAGGCATTTTAGTCATTTTAGGCCTCCATTACATTGGCATCATATAAAAATATCAATATATCAATATCAAATAATGCTTTACTGGCATAATATTACTCTTTGGTATGGGTGTTACATTGTGCAGTGAAGAAGCTTGTGTGGCTCTTCTGGGACAAACAACAGCCGCTAGAGGCCCATGGGCTCTGTTTCTCTACATTTGATGTTTAGCTGTAACCACAATCCTTGTGTTTGCAGTTGAAGTTCCCTGCATAGATGGCAGGTGCAGGTGGGAGTGGCGAGTTCACATTGTCATGTCTTCAACAGATCGGCTTCCACCACCTCCTTCTAACACCTCCTTCTAACACCTCTTTCTAATCCCAACTCCTTCTAACCACTCTTTCTAACACCACCTTCTAACACCACCTTCTAACACCACCTCTTTCCATGAGGTCTTAGTGGTGGTGGTGGAAGATGGTCTGTAGAAGACACATGACAATGTGACCTGCCACCAGAAATACTGTTCCTACGAAACAGTGTGGGCTCACATGTAACACCATGTATGGGCACAAAGATCTACCCTTTGGCTGCACCTCATTGGCTAAGGGCCCTGCCTTTGTACTGTCGAGGAGAACTTGACTGATAGATAAATAATGAAGATAACATGTGTTTATTAGTGTGGGCAACACACTATTGTTCCCTGCATTTTTACTCATCATCCCTTGTAACCCTTCAGCCAATAAGACATCACAATCTCCCCATATATACCTTGTTATCGTGGGCATAGACGGCCCCTCTCATGGCCCTTATATATTGTATGCCTCAATATTATGACATCACCCTTTAATTCAGGGGTGGGCAACTTTGATGATGGCGAGGGCCACTATATTTCCACCTTCACTCCAGAGGGCCACATTGCTACGTTCTACTTTGTCATTCTAGTATCTTATACAAACGAGGCAAAAATAGTAGATCTACAAGCTCAAAACGCATCGCGCTGCGGTGCGTTTTGAGCTTGTAGATCGGCTATTTTTGCTTCTTTTGAATTGGAATCCTGAATATTTATTTTTATTTTTGAACAGTAATCCTGAAATCTAACCTTTTGTTTTCATTTCAAACGTTTTTAGTTATATACTCATGTTATCTTTATGAACCTAAATACAAATACATTGGACATAAAAAAATATATACATTTTAATACTACATACTAGTCATTAAGCTACTAAGATATTCTTTCTTTTTTGTCTTTACAGAACATGAAGTTGACAAGAAGAAGTCATCTGTGCGGTGGAGATAACCAGGAAGTGGTGTTAGGATGACGACCGGAGCGTCGTTGTGCTGTTACAGGGTCCACATACACAAGGGTTCAATACAGCACTGCTCAACTGTCACTCAACTGTCACCCGGCAGTGATAGACACTAACCAATGGGACAGACCTAAATGCCGGTATAAGAACTGGCACTTTGTTGAGCCCTCCCATCAGCCGCTCAATAGTCAAAGTTCAAAGGTAGGGCAGGAATTGCATCTGTACAAAGCAGAGATCCACTCTTTACAAATCCTACTGAGTGGCCGCAGCCAGAGCAAGGAGGATGTGCCACTACAGAGCGAATAAGATTTATCCACTACACCCGAGGATGCCCTTAGAGATGGAGATCTGGAGATCTCTCTCCAACCGAGGATGCCCTTAAAGATGGAGATCTGGAGATCTCTCTCCAACCGAGGATGCCCTTAGAGATGGAGATCTGGAGATCTCTCTCCAACCGTGGATTGGTCTGCGTGGGAGGAGTGGAGGATTCCTCTGTGCCGCCGGTCTGGTCTTCGGTGGTTTCGTGCCCGTTGACCTTGGTGCCCGCCGGGGGTTTCTTCTGAACACGGCTCTTGGTAGGACCCCCATTTAGGGCTGTCACAATTATGACGTCTGAATTGACGTTTCTCGCAAGGCTCTCGACCAGCCTCTCCCCGCGGCCGCCTCCGTAGTGGACAACGACGGGACCCGGCGTCGCCTCCTCGCGCTTATAGAATATAATTGTGTCCTCTCTATTCTTCTTATAACTCTATGCATAGGATTGCCGCTTGTTGGCCTTTTTGATCTTGCAGAATTGCATGACGCCGTCTGGAAGAATACATTGTACATACATACATACAGTGTACTTAGAAGACCTCAAGAATCATCCGGCCCTATGAATTCAACCCGTCATGCAATTTTAACAAATGGAAGACGGGTCTTTTTTAAAAGTACATTATATTTAACGGTTAGGCCTCAGCTACCAGCCATTGCGCAACTGTGCAAGAGGCAGTTTAGTCATTTTAGGCTTCCATTGCTTTTGCGTTTGCTCAACTGTGCAAATGCATTCTAAATTTGTGTAGCTGAGGGAATTTAAGTGTTAGCCCTCACCTACCAGCCTGTGCAAGAGGCATTTTAGTCATTTTAGGCCTCCATTACATTGGCATCATATAAAAATATCAATATATCAATATCAAATAATGCTTTACTGGCATAATATTACTCTTTGGTATGGGTGTTACATTGTGCAGTGAAGAAGCTTGTGTGGCTCTTCTGGGACAAACAACAGCCGCTAGAGGCCCATGGGCTCTGTTTCTCTACATTTGATGTTTAGCTGTAACCACAATCCTTGTGTTTGCAGTTGAAGTTCCCTGCATAGATGGCAGGTGCAGGTACGAGTGGGAGTGGCGAGTTCACATTGTCATGTCTTCAACAGATCGGCTTCCACCACCTCCTTCTAACACCTCCTTCTAACACCTCTTTCTAATCCCAACTCCTTCTAACCACTCTTTCTAACACCACCTTCTAACACCACCTTCTAACACCACCTCTTTCCATGAGGTCTTAGTGGTGGTGGTGGAAGATGGTCTGTAGAAGACACATGACAATGTGACCTGCCACTCCCACTGGTACCTGCACTTGCCATCTAGGCAGGGGACTTCAACTGCTAACACAAGGATTGGGGTCACAGCTAAACATCAAATGTAGAGAAACAGAGACCATGGGCATCTAGCGGCTGTTGTTTGACCCAAAAGAGCCCCCAAGCTTCTTCAAAGCACAATGTAACACCCTTACCAATCCAGACCTGGCCTATGCCGTGTCAGCAAAGGAAATAATTTGTGTAGCTGAGGTAATTTAACTGTTAGCCCTCACCTACCAGCCATTGCGCAACTGTGTAAGTGGCATTTTAGTCATTTTAGGCCTCCATTACTTAGTGAACAATGTTTTGCGGTTGTGCAATTGCGTTCAAAATTTGTCTAGCTGAAGCTGAGGAAAGCAGTGCGTTGTGCAGCTTTTATTTGATATGAAAAGCAGTGCAAATGTGTTGCTTTCTAAATTAGTTGTTTGTTGCTGTTGATTGGGGGTGGGGGGTATCCATGAGATTTCTCTTTCAGGAATCAATTTGCATGACGGGTTCATTCATAAGTAAGTCTTGTCTGGAGTATGCAGTAAGATCCTGTCATCTTTCAAACCTGTAATCAAATCCAATTTGACTCCTGCAGTGTCATTTGGCACAGCAGACATTGGACTGGCTTTGTTAAACCTCAAATCGCAAATAATATCAAACAATGCTTTACTGGCATATATTCATCTCTGGTCATTGATCCCTACTGCTTTGCATCGTAAGCCATAAGATGACTAGAACTCGAAGTCGAAGAAGAACCATCTGTGGAAGCCGTCAGCGAAAATGTTTGACCCCTGAATGACCTACTGGAATGACAATGGCCATAGATATCTGACAGAGACGGTATGGATCAGCTGTTCTCGGCAAACCAAACCTCAAGCTTGAGGAAGTCTGGACTCAAACTATGGAAGTGCACATGGAAACCATTACGGTTGCCCTCCCAAATCTCTCACATCACCCGCAACCCCCTTTCTGTACACAGAACTACCAGAAAGATGCAAGAGGAAATTTCACATCAGCATCTGCGACTTCAATGCCCAGAGAACATCATGGGCTTATGAGAACAACAACCAAGATGGAGGTGAAGTTAGACCCCTACTGCTTTGCCTCTTAAGCCATGAGATGACTAGAACTCAAAGTCGAAGAAGAACCATCTTCATTCCATCTTTCAAACCCGTAATCAAATCCAATTTGACTCCTGCAATGCATTTGGCACAACAGACCTTGGACTGGCTTTATGTTAAGCTTAAATCCCACATGTCAAAAAGGTTGACACTGTAATCAACAACTCTCTCTGAACCATAACTGGCCGCCTGAAGCCTACTCCTGTGTCCTACCTGCCAGTCCTTGCAGGAATTGCCACCTCAGACGAGAGGACAATACAGCACTGCTCAACTGTCACTCAACTGTCACCCGGCAGTGATAGACACTAACCAATGGGACAGACCTAAATGCCGGTATAAGAACTGGCACTTTGTTGAGCCCTCCCATCAGCCGCTCAATAGTCAAAGTTCAAAGGTACGGCAGGAATTGCATCTGTACAAAGCAGAGATCCACTCTTTACAAATCCTACTGAGTGGCCGCAGCCAGAGCAAGGAGGATGTGCCACTACAGAGCGAATAAGATTTATCCACTACACCCGAGGATGCCCTTAGAGATGGAGATCTGGAGATCTCTCTCCAACCGTGGATTGGTCTGCGTGGGAGGAGTGGAGGATTCCTCTGTGCCGCCGGTCTGGTCTTCGGTGGTTTCGTGCCCGTTGACCTTGGTGCCCGCCGGGGGTTTCTTCTGAACACGGCTCTTGGTAGGACCCCCATTTAGGGCTGTCACAATTATGACGTCTGAATTGACGTTTCTCGCAAGGCTCTCGACCAGCCTCTCCCCGCGGCCGCCTCCGTAGTGGACAACGACGGGACCCGGCGTCGCCTCCTCGCGCTTATAGAATACAATTGTGTCCTCTATTCTTCTTATAACTCTATGCATAGGATTGCCGCTTGTTGGCCTTTTTGATCTTGCAGAATTGCATGACGCCGTCTGGAAGAATACATTGTACATACATACATACACAGTGTACTTAGAAGACCTCAAGAATCATCCGGCCCTATGAATTCAACCCGTCATGCAATTTTAACAAATGGAAGACGGGTCTTTTTTAAAAGTACATTATATTTAACGGTTAGCCCTCAGCTACCAGCCATTGCGCAACTGTGCAAGAGGCAGTTTAGTCATTTTAGGCTTCCATTACTTTTGCGTTTGCTCAACTGTGCAAATGCATTCTAAATTTGTGTAGCTGAGGGAATTTAAGTGTTAGCCCTCACCTACCAGCCTGTGCAAGAGGCATTTTAGTCATTTTAGGCCTCCATTACATTGGCATCATATAAAAATATCAATATATCAATATCAAATAATGCTTTACTGGCATAATATTACTCTTTGGTATGGGTGTTACATTGTGCAGTGAAGAAGCTTGTGTGGCTCTTCTGGGACAAACAACAGCTGCTAGAGGCCCATGGGCTCTGTTTCTCTACATTTGATGTTTAGCTGTAACCACAATCCTTGTGTTTGCAGTTGAAGTTCCCTGCATAGATGGCAGGTGCAGGTACGAGTGGGAGTGGCGAGTTCACATTGTCATGTCTTCAACAGATCGGCTTCCACCACCTCCTTCTAACCTCCTTCTGACACCTCTTTCTAATCCCAACTCCTTCTAACCACTCTTTCTAACACCACCTTCTAACACCACCTTCTAACACCACCTCTTTCCATGAGGTCTTAGTGGTGGTGGTGGAAGATGGTCTGTAGAAGACACATGACAATGTGACCTGCCACTCCCACTGGTACCTGCACTTGCCATCTAGGCAGGGGACTTCAACTGCTAACACAAGGATTGGGGTCACAGCTAAACATCAAATGTAGAGAAACAGAGACCATGGGCATCTAGCGGCTGTTGTTTGACCCAAAAGAGCCCCCAAGCTTCTTCACAGCACAATGTAACACCCATACCAATCCAGACCTGGCCTATGCCGTGTCAGCAAAGGAAATAATTTGTGTAGCTGAGGTAATTTAACTGTTAGCCCTCACCTACCAGCCATTGCGCAACTGTGTAAGTGGCATTTTAGTCATTTTAGGCCTCCATTACTTAGTGAACAATGTTTTGCGGTTGTGCAACTGCGCAATTGCGTTCAAAATTTGTCTAGCTGAAGCTGAGGAAAGCAGTGCGTTTTGCAGCTTTTATTTGATATGAAAAGCAGTGCAAATGTGTTGCTTTCTAAATCAGTTGTTTGTTGGTGTTGATTGGGGGTGGGGGGTATCCATGAGATTTCTCTTTCAGGAATCAATTTGCATGACGGGTTCATTCATAAGTAAGTCTTGTCTGGAGTATGCAGTAAGATCCTGTCATCTTTCAAACCTGTAATCAAATCCAATTTGACTCCTGCAGTGTCATTTGGCACAGCAGACATTGGACTGGCTTTGTTAAACCTCAAATCGCAAATAATATCAAACAATGCTTTACTGGCATATATTCATCTCTGGTCATTGATCCCTACTGCTTTGCATCGTAAGCCATAAGATGACTAGAACTCGAAGTCGAAGAAGAACCATCTGTGGAAGCCGTCAGCGAAAACGTTTGACCCCTGAATGACCTACTGGAATGACAATGGCCATAGATATCCGACAGAGACGGTATGGATCAGCTGTTCTCGGCAAACCAAACCTCAAGCTTGAGGAAGTCTGGACTCAAACTATGGAAGTGCACATGGAAACCATCACGGTTGCCCTCCCAAATCTCTCACATCACCCGCAACCCCCTTTCTGTACACAGAACTACCAGAAAGATGCAAGAGGAAATTTCACATCAGCATCTGCGACTTCAATGCCCAGAGAACATCATGGGCTTATGAGAACAACAACCAAGATGGAGGTGAAGTTAGACCCCTACTGCTTTGCCTCTTAAGCCATGAGATGACTAGAACTCAAAGTCGAAGAAGAACCATCTTCATTCCATCTTTCAAACCCGTAATCAAATCCAATTTGACTCCTGCAATGCATTTGGCACAACAGACCTTGGACTGGCTTTATGTTAAGCTTAAATCCCACATGTCAAAAAGGTTGACACTGTAATCAACAACTCTCTCTGAACCATAACTGGCCGCCTGAAGCCTACTCCTGTGTCCTACCTGCCAGTCCTTGCAGGAATTGCCACCTCAGACGAGAGGACGCTACCCTCACGCTGGCAAGGAAAGCCCAGATACACAACTGGCATATCCTGCACAACACTAAAGTGGATACAAAGCCTCCAAACAGACAAGTCCTGCCACCTTTACAACAAGGCTGCACAAGAGCTGCTTCGCTCCATCCTGGAGGACTTGTCCACATCATCACCACTACATCTGGGATCCGGGAGCAGGCGTTGAAGGAGAGTACCTACCACACCGGCAATGGACTCTATTGAACTGCCTGCGCACTGGAGTCGGCTGCTTCAAATCAGCTGTGAAGAAGTGGCGCTTGGCAGACAGTGCAGCATGCAAGTGTGGCGAGCCTGAGCAGTCTGCAAAGCACATAATTAACACCTGCCCCTTGTACAGACCACCTTCTGAGGCCGGCCTCTTCCAAGTGGGACCAGAGACAAGGGCGTGGCTACACAATACTGAGTTGGACATTTGACACGAAAGAAGAAGAGAAGCTTAAATCGCAAATAATATCAAACAACGCTTTACTGGCATATATTACTCTTTGGTATGGGTGTTACATTGTGCAGTGAAGAAGCTTGGGGGCTCTTTTGGTTCAAACAACAGCCTCTAGAGGCCCATGGGCTCTGTTTCTCTACATTTGATGTTTAGCTGTAACCCCAATCCTTGTGTTAACGGTTGAAGTTCCCTGCATAGATGGCAGGTGCAGGTACCAGAGGGAGTGGGGAGTTCACATTGGCATGTGTCTTCTCCAGATCAGCTTCCACCACCTCTTTCTAACACCTCTTTCTAACCCCAAATCTTCTAACACCTCCTTCGAACACCTCTTCTAACCACTCTTTCTAACACCACCTTCTAACACCACCTCCTAACACCACCTCTTTCCATGAGGTCTTAGTGGTTGTGGTGGAAGCTGATCTGTAGAAAACGCATGACAATGTGAACTCGCCACTCTCACTGGTACCTGCACCTGCCATCTATGCAGGGCACTTCAACTGCTAACACAAGGATTGGGGTTACAGCTAAACATCAAATGTAGAGATACAGAGCCCATGGGCTTCTAGCGGCTGTTGTTTGACACAAAAGAGCCCCCAAGCTTCTTCACTGCACAATGTAACACCCACACCAACCCAGACCTGGCATATGCCGTCAGCAAAGGGAATATGTTGGCATCTCAGATAATTAATCTGACTGTGCATCAAGAAGACTGATGCCTTCTCACTTATTGAATATCCTGAGCTGGCCAAATTGACCTGACAAGTGCAAATTGAATTGAATTGAAGATGACCTGGCTTTATGTTAACCTCAAATCACAAATAATATTAAACAATAATTTACTAGCATGTATTCCTCTTTGGCCATAGATCCCTACTGCTTTGAATCGTAAGCCATGCCATGACTAAAACTCAAAGTCGAAGAAGAACCACCTGTGGAAGCTGTCAGCGAATACGTTTGACCCCCTGACTGACCTACTGGCTTTATGTTAATCTCAAATCGCAAATAATATCAAACAATGCTTTACTGGCATATATTCCTCTTTGACCATGGATCCCTACTGCTTTGACCCCTGAATGACCTACAGGAATGAACATGTCCATAGATATCCGACAGAGACGGTATGGATCTCAAACCTCAAGGTTGAGGAAGTCTGGAAGAATACATTGCACATACAGTGGACTTAGAAGACCTCAAGAGTCATCCGGCCTTATGAATTCAACCCCCCATGCAATTTGAACAAATTATTCATTTATTTTCTTTCTTTTTTTGCATTTTGCGTGAAGAAGGGCCGGTTGGGAATAGCTGGCATCTCTCCCCCACACATCAGAAGAATGCATATTGCTCAAGATGAAGGAAGAACACAGGAGAGGGGTATTATACACGCCTTGCATTACCAGGTAGCCCCCCCACGCAGGCTCAGTTTTATGCAGACAGTCCTGCCCTCCAGACAATCAAAGAAGAAGCAAGGGCCAACATCTGGGAAGATGACTGGCAAGTCAACGACACACAAGCTCCTGAATGGTTGGACAGGGGAATCACACCAATGGAAAGCCTCGCTATAGTGGCCACAACCTTGGCTGGACAGTCTGGAAGTCACTTAATAGACTGTGTGTGAACAAGGGAGGTGCAACGCATGAAAGTGAACCGATGAAACCTGATGCAAAGCAGCTTGTCAGATTTGTACAGGACAAGCCAACGACAGCACACTGGAAGGACTTGTTTATAAGCTATGCCTCATCTGTGTGACAGACACTTAAGTTGATTGTTTTCATGATGAAGGTTGTTTGTGCGTCATTCTGTAAAGATCATTAGACATGAGATGCTCAACTCCACCTCTGGGGACATATCCAGAGATGCATGGTTGGCAGCAGCTTGGAAGCAGGAGTGGGAGCCAGCCGGGCCCTCCCGCATCCATCGCTACATCAGGGACCTAGGAGGTGGCGCCATAGGAGGAGACGACCTACCACGCCGGAAATGAACCACACTGAACTGCCTACGAACTGGGGTTGGTCGCTTTAAAACATCAATGAAGTGGGGCCTGGTGGAGAGTGCGGCATGCGAGTGCGGTGACCCTGAGCAAACTGCCGACCATATAATCACCACATGCCCCTTATACAGACCACCCTTGGAAGCAAGCCTCATCAACCTAGGACCTGAGATGCGGGCATGGCTATGCAACACAGAGTTGGACCTCTGACGTTACGCAAAAGAAGATTGAATAGATAATGCTGTTATTTTGTTTTCTCTACATTTGCTGATGTTTGGCTGAACTTGTCATTGTCATGTGTCTTCTACAGATCACCTTCCACAACCACCTTCTAACCCCTCTTTCTAAAACCACCTCCTTCTAACACCTCTTTCTAACACCACCCCCTCCTAACACCTCTTTCTAACACCACCTTCTAACACCACCTCCTAACACCTCCTAACTCCTCTTTCCATGAGGTCTTAGAAGGAGGTGGATGAAGATGGTCTGTAGAAGACACATGACAATGTGAACTCGCCACTCCCACTGGTACCTGCACCTGCCATCTATGCAGGAGACTTCAACTGCCAACACAAGGATTTGTGTTTCAGCCAAACATCAGCAAATGTAGAGACACAGAGCCAATGGGCTTCTAGAGGCTGTTTGACCCAAAAGAGCTCCCAAGCTTCTTCACTGCACGATGTAACACCCATACCAACCAAGACGGAAATACGTCATTACCTCCGAAAATCCATCTGACTGTGCACCAAGAGGACTGATCCTGCAGGAACCAGAGAGTTGGTGGCCAAATAGACCTGACAAGTTCAAATTGAAGATGACCACAAGCTGAGACAATAGGCCTACATACATGTCACACATGCAGCTGAAGACGGATGTTATGAGCAAGCTCATCAACCATTACTCCAGTTGATGCCTGTTGAGAGCTGTGGCCTGGATTCTATGTCTTGGGTCTACTTCTACAATGTTGCAGAATCATGGAGATGTTCAGACAGATCCCAGCTTTCAAAAGACAACTCTGATGGAGAAAAGACGTGACCAGTCAGCCCTGAAAAAATGCTCTTACACTTTGTTTGACTCAAGTTCGAAAAGAGGAAGTCATGCGTAGAGTCATCCATTGACGGAGCTTGGTCTAATAATACAAGATGGAGTATTGAGAGTTGGAGACCGTCTCCATGCATATGCCATGCCAACATAGAAAGCATCCAGCTATCATTCCGAAAGACTTGCACATCACAATGCTAATTCTGCAAGACATCCATGAGAAAATCAGACTTTAGGTAAGGAACTAACTTTTATGCTCTCACAACTGTGTCAGAGATATATGTCCCCCTCAGCAAACTCTGTAGTGAGGAGGTTCCGGCAACCAGGATGTATTACCTGGAGAATAATCAAAGGCAAGGCACTAGGATTGAATATGGCAAACATACCTCAAGACACATTATTACCTGCATGTCACCGTTCACAAACATGGAGGTGGACTATTTTGGACCGTTAGATGTGAAGCAACGTCACGGTACTGTGAAAGGGTGCAGAGTTCTTTTGACATGCCTCTCGGCCAGAGCAGGACATCTGGAAGTAGTGCACACATTGCACACTGATTCTTGCCTGAACGCTATCCGTCACTTTCTGTGCAGACAAGGTAAGTATCCATCATGCTTTCTGATAATCAAACTAATCAATACCGAGTGTGAGCTGCGAGAAACCCTTCATCAGTGGAACCAGCAGAAGATCCAGGACACACTCATGATGCAAAAAGCAATACAGTGGCTATTCAATCCTCCTGCCAGCTCTTCTGTGTTCAATCCACCTGCCAGGTATCACTTTGGAGGGATCTGGGAGAGACAGATTTGTTCTGAGAGGAAAATAATAGTATGTTCTGAAGGAGCAAAGCATCGACAATGAACGTTTATGAACATTGTTTTGCGTAGTGGAATCAATATTAAATGGCAGACCACTTACCAAGTCATCAGATCATCCAACAGATCTTGAGCCATTGACTTCTAACTATTGCTAATGAAGGAACAGACTGTCATGCCGCTTGGAATGTTCACAAAGGATGCACGCTAAAGTTGGAAGCAAGTGAAGTGTCTTGCTGACTTGTTTTGGAAGAGACAGAGTAGTCACACAGATGATACCTGATGCAAAGGGGCGTGTCAGATGTGTGCAGGATAATACAAAGACAAACCACACTGGAAAGATCCTTTGACAAGATGTGCCTCATCTGTGAGACAGCCACTTAAGTTAATTGTTTGTATTGTTTGTCTCATGCACCTTCCTTGAAATCTCATGTACATGAATGTTTGGATGGATATGTGTAAATATGTATCTTATTGTAACCATGTTGTATACATATCTGTTTCATGTTGTCTCGCCAGAGTTTGTCTTGTCTTGTCACCCCTCCCCATGTGTTCTGTCCTGTGTCCCCTCTCCCCCGTGTGTCCCCCACTCTCGGCCTGAACCTTGTCGTGGTGAGTGGGCTTTAAACCAAGACAGGCCATTTTAACGACAACATACAGTATGAGATGGTGTTGCTGTACCTTGGACCACTGATCTGCTGTAACACAAGGAATATCAGAATAACCATAGCACTAATGACCTTTAATATATTGTGATCTAATTCTCTTTAATTGTGGGCCCGCTGAAAGCGAGACCAGTATGTTCTCCCAAATATTTATATAGTAAGGTTATTCTCCTCAAAACTGGCCGACAGTACAAGGTTTAGCCAATGAGGTAGCAGCGTTCTTGGTGACATCACCACCAACAAGTGCGACCTGAGATAAATAACAACACCCACATGAAATCTTTTGTAGTTTTTGAAATATTTAACTTTAAGCATCCAATGCATTTCCAATCGGAAATAAGTCGGAAATCTATCAGTCAAGTTCTCCTCAAAATGACGTAATATGTCAATCAAGTTCTCCTCAAAATGATGTAAAGGGTAGATCTTTGTGCCCATACATGGTGTTGCATGCGAGCCCACACTGTTTCGTAGGAACAGTATTTGTGGGCTCACCTGTAAGGCGAGCACAATTTAGATATTGTCATTATTTATTTATCTAGTAGGTCAGTCAGACAGTTCTCCTCAATATTTTGGCACCTTTCTACTCCTGTATACTTCGACAGAAAATGAAAATAAAAACATCAATGTGTTCAGCTTACAGTGGCGACGTGTGCTATTACTTTGTACAGCAATCGGCCAAATGGTGGCGCTGTAGGAAGCCTTCGAAAGTGCGAAGGTATAGATCATGCTCTGTTTTAAGTACAGCCATGAAACCTGTATACACGTATGCGTCTCCTCATGCCGAACAACTGTTACGCTCTGACTTTTAACCTCTGACCTTTAGATCCCCCAGAATTTTGAATTATATGAAAAACTGTAAAAATCTATCTCCTCCTGGGATTTTTGCGTTAGGCACACAAAGCTTTTTTCACATGAACTTTGGACCAATACGGTCAAACTGTCTGGTCGGATTTCTTTTAAAGCGAAAGATTATTTTTTAATAATTCAATAAATATTGCGGTTTTATGCAAATTATTCTTCTGCCTCTAAATCATACATGCAATCTTATTCCAATCGGCCAAAGGGGGGCGCTATACGAAGCATTTGAAAATTCAAACTTCAAACGGGCATAAGTCATGACTCGTTTCGTTTGAAGACATGCAACTTGCTTACACGCGTGCTTTGACTCAAGCGGAAGACATCTGTGTCTTTGTTGAGTAAGCTCCGCCCTTAGATTTTCCGCCATTTTGAGCAGTTTGTAAAACGCTTAAACCCGCTTTTATTCTGGAATTTTCGCGTCACGTCCACAAAACTTTTTTTACATGAACTTTGGACCAATATCTAAAGATCTGTCAGATCTGATTTTTTTTTTAAATTGAAACATGCTTTTTTAATTTAAAAAAAAAATCCGATCTGACCAATCTTAGCAGTTTTATGCAAATTATTCTTCTGCCTCTAAATCATACATGCAAAATAACATGTTCATGGCATTTGGCAAAGATGTAGAGTGTTAGTCCAAATATCACTAAAACCAATCTTACTCCAATTGGCCAAAGGGGGGCGCTATATCATTTTGAGCAGTTTGTGAAACGCTTAAACCCGTTAGGATTTTTTTTTTGCAATTTGCATGAAACATTCTACACACAATCTAAGGACCTTTATCTAATATGCCTATGAAGTGCACACACACACACACACACACACACACACAAAAAAATAATAATGAATATAGCTGCAAGCAGCGATAAAGTGGCCAAAGCCAAAAACACCTCAAATCATGAACACAGACTGCAATGTGCGTGAAATCTTGCAAGCACATTCCCAATAGGTCAAGGAACAGATACCACCCTTCTCACATTGGCCTGTTATAGCGCCACCAGCGGGTCAACTTTTGCACAACACATTTTTGGAACAAAATGGACCAATCTTTGACGTCAGTAACGTCAAAGAGAGCACCGCCTGCGATCTTGACATTTTGTACTTTTATAGCCATTGTTTTCTGGCTTGAAGCGAGCCCACAATTGTTTCGAAGGAACAATATTTTCTAGTTTGCGATTAATCTTGCGATTCACTACGTAGATAAATCATGCAATTAATGGCGATTCAAATATGTATTCGTTGGACAGCACTATATTGGGTCCCTGGCTGGCACCAAACTATTTTGAGAAGGGGGTCCGTGACTAAATAGGCCTACATATCAATTTGGGGGTCCCATACAGTACGCACGGAAAGATTTCCTCCTTTCTGAGGTCCTGCTGGTGGCCACCCTAGCGTGAGCATTTGTGTGTGTTGTGTGTGTGTACTTATCACGCCATCATAAAGCTGTAAACATACTGTAACTCTACACTGCTCTCTGCCTCCCTCCCTCCCTCCCTCCCCCCCCCCCCCCCCCCCCCCCCCTCTCTCTCTCTCTCTCTCTCTCTCTCTCTCTCTCTCTCTCTCTCTCAGGTCATTTCTTTCACACATCATCAGGTTAACAGAGTGTTTGTTAAAGTACGGAGAAGCAAACCTTCATTAATGGACATGGACAGGTACTGGAACTATAATTTATTTTATTATTATTCTATTCTATTTATTTGTCATTTAATCAAGTAATCGAGCAGCAATTTGTCTTTTGTTATTTTTATAGCAGCGTTGTGTTGTGGCCCATAGTGGCTGTGGTACAGTGAGTGAAGGGCCACAAATTGGCTGGGATTCCCAAACAAGCGTTTTGAGAGCCTTCATAGCTCACACATGGTCGTAGAGACCCATCGTAGCAGCAAAACCATTTACCGAACACCATAAGCCTCGAACAGAGTCGGGTCCGCGTAGTGCGGTGTAGTCTTTTTGAGTCATAAAACTACAACGTTAACGCTCAAAAAGACTACACCGCACTACACCGCGGTGGAAGGCTATCCACCGCGACCCAACTCTGATCGAGGCTTAAGCCTACAAAGGCACCAGTCAATCAAGAGCCTTCGTAGGCTGCGAAGGCTTTTGGGAAACAGGTTGCGAGTGTACAAATGGAACCAAATGGCTGCTACGATGGGTGAGAGAACGCCTTATGACTGCTCTCACCTGGCTTCGGGGAAATCCACCGTAGGGGCTACTGGAGAGATGATCGTAGAAGCAAAACCGTTACCCCAAGGCTTTAGGAGTCTACAAAGACCTGTCATACAAAGGCTTTTGAAAGGGCAACCCGGGGCGCCGTGCACCCTTCGTAGCGAGGCTGAGCAAAACTATAAATATAAAAGTACAGCCTAGTTTTAAAAATAGATCTAAGTCAATGGCAATGTTCACACCTGCAATAAAACCACCTGGCCTCTACTGTCTCTGTTATCACGTTGCACCTGACGTTGTTGGACTTTGATATATGAGATATTTAAACATCTCATATAAACATAAAGTTTAATGTCTAACTCAATGTCCACCTTCTCGCCGCTAGGGCATGTTACTTGCATCTACAGTAACTAACAGGGGGCGGCAGTGGCTCAGGGGTAGAGTTGCCGTCTTAGAACACCTAGGGTTCCTGAAGGGTTCCCAGTTCGATTTCAGGCTCCCCCAGAGTTATTGTCGAAGCAAGACTCTGAACCCCTAGTTGCTCCTAGTGAGCAGGTTGGTGTCTTGCATGGTGTTCACCGCTATCGGTGAATCAATGTGTGTGAACGCCTTGGATAAAGGCGCTATAGAAGCATTTTACTTATTTATTTAACATACAGTACGTAATTATGAAATTCATCCCATGAAATGTGCATAGCTGGAATAATGTGCAATTATGTGTTGTGTGCTTGTAGATCGGCTGTTTTCACTAGTTTAAATCATTTTTAAAATGATAAATACAAAACGAACGGTATTTGGACATACTGTACGAGGTTTCCACCCGACAACTACGATATACAAAATATGATTTGAACTCTGGGAGACTACAACATGTAACCAAATGGACCCGGCCGGGTCCTTGGTCGGTAGACTTCAAGTGGAATATGGCCCTCCACCTTTTCATAGCAGACCTTTTAATGAATCACGTAATTTTAATGTATTAATGCATCACATATTGAACAACAACGTTGTAAAGCAAAGATAAATATAATGTCCACTTTGAAAATACTGGTTGACTGGTTGAATCTCTGGGTTCATGTCAAGGTGCGGGTTTGTCAATATACAATGTCCATGTATTTGGCAGATAATTACTTATTTATATCCATAATAATACATGTTTCCCTTAAAAACCTGCACTATCCACATCTTTCACATAGATTTAATTTATTTGCTAAATAGTTACTATATCGATTTTAAATCATTGAATCGAATCATATTGTATCGCCATGAATGAACCAATATCGTCCATGTATCGTATCGTCAACCATGTATTGTGATATGTATCGAACCGCTATTAAAATGTATCGTTACACCCCTACAAGGGAACGGGCTCTGTATGCCATATACCACAGGCATGTAGTGAAAAATGGACTTTCGAGTGAGATAAATAACCGGATTAACAGTTCAGAACAGCGGTCCTGTATGGAGCCCTGGACATGCAATCCAAAATGGAATATATTGCTTCTTTTGAAAAAAAAGGTAGGAAATATGTTTTTCCCCAGAAATTCTCCTTTAACTGAAGCTGCCTTAATGCTGATGGAATGAGAATAGAAGACAAACTGGATTAAAAGCAAGATTGTGTCTGGATTTTGTTTTGTTTTTTATAGGAAATGAAAACCATCTAACTGTGGAAGTACATGACCCTCACTTTGGATTGGTCAAGATAAATATATTCATGTCATCAGGAGGGTCTGGACTTTTTATTTCAGAGAATTTCAAATGCTCCGGTGACCATTCTAAACATTGAACTGTTCCTTATCTTCCTGTCAGGGTTGACCAGCAGAGAGCAGAGTCTCCTGAACCCAGCTGTGTCTCCATGAAGAGTGACCAATCCAAGGGAGGACAACATGATTTCAAAGATGAACACCACTCTATTGATCAGAGGTCAGTATGTAAAACTATCAGAAAACAACACATTTAGATTCATTAAACTCTACTTATCAAATGTCAGAAGTCCTGAGATTATTGGACCCACTCTTTATATTCTTGACATTTCTTTTAGTCTTACACTGTGACTCTGCCTGAGGCGAGTCGTCTATAAGAGTAGACGACTGGCAACTGGAGTGTAATCCACAGAATATGTTACTTGTTACTTATATGTGTGTGTGTGTGTGTGTGTGTGTGTGTGTGTGTGTGTGTGTGTGTGTGTGTGTGTGTGTGTGTGTGTGTGTGTGTGTGTGTGTGTGTGTGTGTGTGTGTGTGTGTGTGTGTGTGTGTGTGTGTGTGTGTGTGTGTGTGTGTGTGTGTGTGTGTGTGTGTGTGTGTGTGTGTGTGTGATATATGTCAGAGGTCCGTCCGACCATGGTGGAGAGAGCAGGCTGACACCAGGAGTGAAGAAGTGTAAGTGTTTATTCTGTTTTATCCCATCCCATCCCAGCACAACAAGTGGGTAATGTTCGCCTATTCCGGACACATCGGTCGTGTAGGAAGTCACCCATTACGCAGAAAAATCTATAATCATGATATAAATTGAATCGTCGAAAGGGCGGATATCATTCACCCATATTTGGGTGAACGTGATGACGTCTCTCAACGAACGGTGCTCACTCAGAAGCAGGGAAGTCAAACATGGGCTAATGTCCACTCATCAATATTGACATAATACATGACATAGTCGATTGTTGAAAATGGATGTTTTTTTTCCCCTTTAATCCCCAGACATTTTACACAATAAACGTTGTGTAAACGCGCATTTCTTTTTTACGATATATATTTCTTTTATATACAAATATATAGGTCATGACCTAATAGAAGGCTACAATGCAATGCAACATTTCGGAGCATTTAAAAGCAATGAATAGATGAAGAACTATGACTGTTTTTAATTTTTCTCATCAGACTACAGAGTGCAGACTGTTCTGAGACCAACGCTACTGCATCAAATAGATATTCTGTATAATATCTAGTAGTAGCTTGTGGCAGCAAGACACAATACATAAATAATAGTAAAGAGAATAGAGAAAAGACTCCAGCAATGGCCTGATAATTGCACAGTAAGCGTTTTTTTTTTTAGCTACAGCACTGGTCCCACAACGTTACTACTCTGGTCTAGCCAGTATGAGAGTGAGACAGATAGATTAAATGAACTACTCACATTATGCTGCGGGATTCCAAAAGTTTAACGTAGGGTACTGGGTACTTCCAAAGTCGCAGATGTTGTTTTCAAGTCACAGATGCATAGTGTTGTCTAGGATCTTGTGTTTAATCCATTTGGGTCCTTGTTTACATAGTTAAACTAGCGTTTTCATGATCATTACAACTTGTCGAGATGCCATCAGTATGTAAACATGCGTCATGGCAGCTGGATTACAGTTATAATTGATACGTACTTCCTCTAAAACCGGCGGATTTCAAAATAAGATCCACTCGTAATGATTAGTTACCACCAGTTTTATTTCTAAGTCTACTTACAGGAAGTATGTGCAGTCCGTGCAGTACTTGGAAACAGAGTTAGTATAAAAAAAAGAGAAAGGGTACAGGAGGTAGTGCGCGAGGCGCTTCATTCCGTCTTATCTGCGACGCAACATTATTTTGACCACAAGTTGTGGGCACCCCTAGATAGGCCATTTTTAGGCCAGATGTAGACCACACTTCAGTTTACTTAAGCCCCGGACATTTTTGCACACGTTTTTCCCATCATTTTTGGACCGGACAAAGAGTGTTGGAAAAATGTTGAATCATTTTAAATTTCTTAACATAAACCTTGTCTTCAGATGGTGGTCCGTGGCCAAATATAAATTTGGGGGCATGAAAAAGATTGAGAACCATGCACTGAATTTTGATTACCAACACTTAACTGTTCTGCCGCCGTTGACGGTGAGGATTGTCATTGAAAGGGTTAATACCATGGCGCCGTTGACGGTGAGGACTGTGAATCTTACTGTATATACAGTAAAGATATTATTACTTACTTAATGTCGCTCCGGTCCCGCTCGCATCGGTAATGTCGGCGATTTGTTTACAACGCACGTTGGGCGTGCACGCGAAGTGAAGCTCCTCAATGTTAAGTCAATGGAGAGGCCCATAAAGAAACTTCATTTAAACAAAATAGCCATTTTGAGACATTTTGCAGCAGATCTAAATGTAAACAAGGGCCAAGGCAGGGCGCAGCCATCTTCCCTCTTCTTGTCCCACACTGTCATGTGACTAGATGACGTAATCGTTGCCGTCAAGTGATAATCCAAAAAAACAAAAACAACCCCCTTCCAGCCCTTCAAAATAATAGCGGCGGCCTATGGAGGAAACCACGTGGCACCGAGGCACCAAGCAACCTTCAGATTAAGAGGCAGTAGATGTGTTAACATGTGAAATTCACTATTTCACATCCTACTCTGAAGGAAAATGATAATAACCATAATGTTAGACTAATACAGTATGTGATATTAACAAAAGGATACCTCTAAGCACTAATCTACACACACACACACACACACACACACACACACACACACACACACACACACACACACACACACACACACACACACACACACACACAGAGTAGTTGTTGTTATTATGTGTGATTTTAAACTGGTTCTGTATTGTATGTTGTTCCTTCCCTCAGATTTGTGTGAACTCACACTGGATCCAAACACCGCACACAGAGAGCTCTCTCTGTCTGAGAACAATAAGAAAGTGACATGTTTGTTGTGTGAGGATCAGAATTATCCTGGCCATCCAGACAGATTTGAGGACACGCACCAGGTGATGTGTAGAGAGAGTCTGACTGAACGTTGTTACTGGGAGGTAGAGTGGAGTAGATTTGTTAATATAGCAGTGACATACAAAGGAATCAACAGACAGGGTGATGACAGTTGGTTTGGAGACAATAACATTTCCTGGAGTCTGGACTGTGATGGTGTCAGTAATAGCAGTTACACTGTGTATCACAATAAGAAGAAAACTCTCCTCCCTGTCAGTCCCTCCTCCAACAGAGTTGCAGTGTATGTAGACTGTCCTGCTGGGACTCTGTCCTTCTATGAAGTGTCCTCTGACACACTGACACACCTGTACACCTTCCAGTCCTCATTCACTGAACCTCTCTATGCTGGGTTCTGCTGCTTGTGGCATGACTCCTCAGTGTCTCTGTGTGTCTGATGAGGAGGAGGACGACAACACATGCGTTGTAAGGACACACACATTGTGAATCTGCAAATTTCACTTTATTCAATTTACATTTGAGCCTTAACAACATTTGCATTGAAGTTAGCAAATTATATGTTTTATGCATATTGTTTTGAACACCTCAGTGCATTTTGTAAATGAAAAGTGTAATTTAGTTTCAGGACAGTGACCAATTAGGCCATCAGACCCCCATAAGTCTGATAGTATACAAATGGAACCAAATGGACCTGTTACAGTCCTTGGTTCCATAAAATGTTGTACACTCTGAGTTGGTTCACAACTATTGCTTTGCTGGGAACCCTCTGCAACCCCCTCAAGGACCCCTCTTTGAAAACCCCTCTTGTAAAATACACTTCTGTTTGGAGAAATGTGCTCAAGCAAAAAAAATAAAATGTAATTTAATTTTCTTTTATGTTCATTGTTTTGTAACAGCTTTTTACTGTGGTGTAAGAAGTACTCAGATTGTTATTATTATAAAAAAATACTATTATTGTTACTATAAAGGCATTCCCATATGAAGTCCTTTTAGATATGAGCTTAATATTGATGACATCAGGGATATCCGTATATGGGCATAAAAGGGATTCTGTTAGTGTGGTTCCCCTGACATCAGAGTGATGTCAGTTTTTATCCACACGGGGGTGCTACTGTACCATGTAATGTAGCATGGGTATAGTCAATGGGAGGCTCAGGCTGTAATAAAACTGCAGATATTCTCAGAGTTTCCTTATGATTGGGCCTTATGGGCCAGAATGAAACCATTTGTGGAGGTATAATTGCATAAACCAACAGATTGAGGGTTGGTCATGTTTGTGTAGCTTGATGCCTTTTAATTAAATGTGCATGTGACAGCCTCAGACACTGCATCTTAAACGTACTGTACACATTGTACCTTACCTGGGGGAGCCTGGTCTGAAAAGCCAGTTTTGTGCACAGAACAGGACTATTAACCCATTAAGAGTTGAGGTTGATTCTGCAAATGCCCTCTAAATCGATATTGGCTAAAAATAAACATGGCAAGGTTAACCTGATGGCATCAATACAAGCAAACACTACAGATCCATCTACAAACATATATATTGTGTAAAAGTAAATTTTCTTCTGTAATGTTTTAATTTAGATTTTTATCTATCTTTAATCCATATCCCAAAATATAGAATATTACTTATAATGTATGCACTCAGTACTTGGTTAGGATACCTTTGAACAAATGTCTCCATCAATGGGGCGTGGCATGAAGGTGGTCAGCCTGTGGTAGTACTGCTGAGGTGTTATGGAAGCCCAGGTTTGCTTTGATAGAGGCCTTAAGCTCATCTGTGTAGTTGAGTCTGGTGTCTCTCACAGAGCCGATTCTGGGCCCACGGGGGCCCTAAGCATGATTTTGCTATGGGGCCTTCCTGCGGGCGCGAGCGTAGCGAGAGCCCGCGAAAAAATAATATAATTTTTTATTGTTTTTTAATCAATTTTATAATGGGTTTAATTCTGGGTTTTGTATATAAATAGGCCAAATTGCAGAATCGTCATTCTAAGTTATTAACTCGGTTAAACAGTGACTTACACATACAATACATGCAGCAAAATTGGACTTGGATTGTTCTAGATATAATGAAGAAAATTAAATCTACAATAAAAATATAATATATCCTATAGATATAGTTATATGAATATAATAATATTTAGGGACTTGTCTTTAATATACAGGCATAGACAGAGACAATGCATGCTGTGAGCTTGTAGATCGGCTATTTTTTTTTTACACACAGTAAAAGATTTTGCTTAAAATGAAAGGGTTAAATTGGAGTGGTTACCATGGTTACTGTGTGTGTCTAGTGCACGGGCAGTGGTGTAAAGTAACTAAGTACACTTACTCAAGTACTGTATTTAAGCACAATTCATTTTCAGGTTCTTTTACTTATACTGGAGTATTTCCACATCTCAGCGGCAAATATTGTACTTTTACTCTGGACTTTTACTTGCGATACTATTGAGAGTGAGAACGTGCAGAACCCTGCGGTCATAAACCGATTCTCCGCTTTGAAAACTGCGCTTTTTATGACTTAATTACTTTATGACCAGCCTTACAACAGCAGCAGCAACGTGGCTCCGTCGTACAACACAAGTTACAACTGACAGTGCAATTTGAATGTGTGTTTCTGTTTACCTGATCGCTGTTGCTGCAGTTCCGTTAGACGCTTTTTCTTTCTCTCATATCCAGAAAGATAAACCGTTTAATGCACGTTTAAAACGTGCATTGTCAAAGCGAAAGTAAACAAACACTAGACTCTGAAAGGGGGGCGGGGCGGAAACTCCCAAAGATTTCCAGAGTCAAGAAATGTGGTCTCCTTTTTCTTTGCGGCCAATGGGACAATGGCAAAGAGCCGTGACAGCCAATCAGGGACAAGGTTAATCAGAGATGTGTCATTCAGGCTAAGATTCAGGCTAAGATGGCAGAAGCGCTGGTGTCAAAAGACAGTTCGGTGCGTTCTTTTCTGCAGAGAGGAGGGGGGTGGTGGGGGCCTTTTTGGTCGGGGGCCCTATGCAGACTGCGTAGTCTGCCTATAGGGGGCGCCGGCGCTGGTCTCTCATATATTCTTCTTGACAACGCAACACAGAACCCCTGTGGGGTTCAGATCAGGCCAGTTTGCTGGTCAGATAAGCCCAGTAATACAATGGTCAGGTCAGTACACCAGTTACTAGTGTTGGCTGACTTGGCTCTGTGGGCAGGTGCCAAGTGCTTCTGGCTAAAGAAAATCATCATCTCCATAAAGCTTGTCAACCTATGGAAGCACAAAGTGCTCTAAAATCCCCAGTAGTCAGGGGCGTTAGGGAGATGAGATGACATGGTAATTTTGTGCTAATTAGTCTAAAAGCGCCAAATTCATCTTGCACAGATGTAGCCCAGGTTATGCTCTAATGATTTAGCTAGGGCGCCCGAGTCTGCGACATTCGGGGTCGCCACAGCGGCCAAATCAAGTTGGGCTCCCATCGACTTTCAACACAGGAGGAAAATACCCAGAAAAATACTTTTTTTATGGGTATTTAAGTAGGATGTGAGGGGGCTAACTAGGGGTTTGTCATGATGCTGAATCCATTGCAAGCATTTGTTTTGCACAAAAAACATTCCCTGGGCTACAAATGGCCCCAGAAAACGATGGTTTAGTGATGAAAAGTGATGAGTCATCACTTTTCAGAGTTTTGTGGGTGTTTTTTGGAGTTGTGGCGCCCCCGAAGGTCGCCGACTCGGGCGCCCTAGCTAAATCATTAGAGCATACCCTGGGCTACATCTGTGCAAAATGTGGCGCTTTTAGACTGATTAGCACGAGAGAAAAAAAACCCTAAGGCCTCCGACTAACATGAATGCTCACCCATATATGCATCGTTTTCTGAGGCGGTGAGGCCATTTCTAGCCCAAGGAATGTTTTTTTGTGCAAAACAAATGCTTGCAATGGATTCAGCATCATGACAAACCCCTAGTTAGACCCCTCAGATCCTACTTAAATACCCAGAAAGAAAATGTTTTTCTGGGTATTTTCCTCCTGTATAGAAAGTCGATGGGAGCCCAACTTGATTTGGCCGCTGTGGCGACCCCGAAGGTCGCCGACTCGGGCGCCCTAGCTAAATCATTAGAGCATGCCCTGAGCTACCGGTACATCTGTGCAAAAATGTTGCACTTTTAGACTGATTAGCGCGAAATATCCAACACCCCCGACTACAGGTAGATGCATGACTCTGAACTTAATAAAACACAGTGGACCAACATCAGCAATACAATGCAATGCTGGTTTTGCTCCACACCCACACGCTCATCAGGAGCATTTACGGGTTCAGACACTTCAACACAACTCTGGGGGTGCCCGGGATCAAACTGGAAACATTCTGGCTGCCAAGTAGCCACCCTGAGCCATGCCACCCATCATGGACGGATTAACCCCCGCGAGGGCCCCCCCACCCCCCACCATAACCCCTCCTCCCTCCCGACGCGCACTATCCAGCTTGGATTTTAAGCCATGATGATCATCTGTAGACCAAGAAAGCTCCTGTAGACAACAGAGGAGGGGCCCACAATTTAGATTTTTGATTAAAATATACATTTATTTTTTGTAAATTGTCAATGACCACGCGGGCCAGTCCCCCCAAGGGCCCCTGAGAGCCAAGGGCCCCTGGCAATGGCCCCACCGGCCCAATGGTTAATACAGCCCTGCCACCCATGACTTCCCATTCCTGTCATCTTCAAATTAATCCAGCGATTATTCCAGGGCTGAGTTTTGGCTTTTGTGCCCCAAAAAAAAAGAAGAAGAAGAAAAAAAAAGTATGACATTCCAGGCATGTTGCATAAACAAAAACATCATATTTGTCAATGAGTGATGGGACAGAGACATTAAAATATATTGTGAGGGAGAGGGCGGCAGCTGGAAATAAAACAGGATGGGGGGTCAGAAAGCAAAGAGACACTACTGAATATCTGAGGATGTCCTCTGTGCAATGCATGGTTGTTTAGCTTAATGCATTAAGCTTGTATAGGTTAATGCATTGCTGGTCAACCCTTAGGGTGCCCATACACCAAAATACCTAAGAGTGGAATCCGCGTTCCGCCAATGCATTTCAATGAGAAGGGAGCGTTTTTTGCAGAAATCCTCTGCTGGCACATTGTTCACGATTTACAAGAAAACAAATCTTCATCATGTGTAACACACACCTTATGTACTTTGTTTTGTTTTACTTTGTTTTTCTTTGTTTTGTTTTACTTTGTTTTTCAAAAGAAAGTCCCAAGGAGACACCAAATGTAGCTTTGGGTCTGGAGCTGATAATATTTGGGAACCCCCGATGTGCTTTCACATGCATCAGTGTGTGAAAGTGTTTGGCTCATCTGTTTGCAGTAGTAGTAAACTGCATTGCAGTAAGCAGGTACAGTATGAGCAATATGGCAATCAGACATAAACCCTACAGTAGGCTACATACTTCATTGGGGTCCCCCAGGGGTTTGTACTTAGCCCCCTACACCAAATTAAAAAAAAAACTCTTTGGCAAAAATAGCCAATCTCTCACTTGTGAGCTTGTAGATCGTCTGTTCCTCTCAGTCCAAATGCACATGTATTATCATGACATGCCCAGTATAGGGATGCTAGGGTAAATGTAGTCAAATAGCACATCCAAGTGAATGATGCCCCCAGGCCATGAATGATTTCACACTACAGGAATGTGTCCTGTCTACTAGTACTTTGTAACTATTACTGCAACAACTACTACAACTACTGCACGCGCACACACAAAACATGCATGCATGCACACACACACACACACACGTACACACACACACACACACGCACACGCGCACACACACGCACACACACACACACACACACACACACACACACACACACACACACACACACACACACACACACACACACACACACACACACACACACACACACACACACACACACACACACACAAATATGCACATATTTAGACTGTAGGTGCGGGCATGTGCGTGCAACTGAATGGCGTGCAACGGAGGACTTGGAATACAACACCGATGGGCGTACTTACTGTACTGTGACGTGCTGGATGGGGATCCTTTCTTCCACTCTCTACACATGCAGACCACACAGTGTTGTTTCCGTTTGCATTGTTTACACCTTTACACTCCCAAGTTCCAACCACACAGTGCTTATACACTGATACTCACCTACATTAGATCTTGGTGGGAGAAAGCCGGGGAAACCGTCCTTGGGGGGAAATCCTTGTGTCCTTTGGGGCATCAGGGGTTTGGCAATTGCCACCTACAAGTGTTCACAGTTAACCTTAAATTCAGTTATTTTATGCATATTTTCCACAACCCCAATTAATGTGATTTCATCGCAATTGATGCCCGTCCATCTATGTGACACGTATTATAATTTAGATAAGCGTTTCATTGTTATGCAACCATTCATTTATTAACCACTTTCATCATGGGTAAATGGAAATGCACCATTTACCACTAGCCTATATACCATATCTTCACACCATGGTGTTGGGATCTGTGTGGCAGTTGTCTTTCCCTACCAGTGTTACATTAAATTGTAGGAGAAACAAGAACCATTTGAAGTTGTAACAAATGTTTAGCGGTGCATTTACTGTATTCAACTTTATCCAAATGCTTTACAATGTGCATTGCATTCACCCATTCACACACTCATTCACATGAAGACCCATGTCCCATGGACCTCCAGGATAGCCTATCCTGGATAGCCTATCCTGGATAGGCTCCCTCCACCATATGCCAGACGGCGAACCACCAGCCTATGCAGGGGGGCCCCCCACAAGAGAAGATTTGAGTGCACATTTTCACAAAATCATTCCAAACTCTAGAACAAACAGAATTGAATTTTGAATATAAAAAGTGTAAAACGTGGTTAAAATAGTTCAACTGAACTTTTACACTAACAAATATTGCGGGAAACCCCTGGAACCCTTCCTGTGATCAAACACAGATGCACGTTGAGTATCAGTGCAGGCAGTGTGTGGGTGTATGTTGCACACACTCCCACGCACAGCAAAAGGGCTAGCACACAAACAGAGACAAAAAAAGGAAAGAGTGGAGAGAGTGGAAAAAATAAAATCTCACACATGCCTGTATAGACCTGTTTATTTCCTGAAACATACCAGGTCCAGGTGTGCCACATTCTCCCTGATGATGATCCATGCAGCGCCATCCAATAATAGTGCTTCACCTACTTGGCCACGCCCCCTACGGGGCACGGCCAAGTTGTGCAGCGTGCACCACTCAGTCAAGACGGGTATTGCTGCAGACTGCATGCAGACTCTCACCCATAACAGGGAGGCTGGGCTAGGGTTCATGTGGTTAAAAATAGCACAACTAATTTGAATGATTACCCCAGGCAATCAGCTGTCTGACTACTAGGCTACACACACACACACACACACACACACACACACACACACACACACACACACACACACACACACACACACACACACACACACACACCTCACATCTACATATTTACACACATACCACAGACACAACAAGATACAACACTTTACATATTAAGACTACACACACAAACAGATGCATAAATGTCTATTTAGCCATCTAGCCTTGGGTCATATTCACTCCAGGGAGTGGGACCTGTGTAGGAACTGTACCAGTGCTATGTGACAATTAAGTGCTAAATTGTTTTAAGACGTTATAAATTGAGTAAACTGAACCAAAATATGCAGTCAGTGGGGCGCGTAGTGATATTACGACGTCCCATTTCTCTGGTGCTGGTGAATGCTAACCTGGTGAACCCTAACCCTAACCTCAGTAAAACTATGCCTAAACCTAACCCTTCTGGCTCACGAAATTTGACCATCGTGCCATGCACAGTCTCACACATAAAACCCACAGGACATAAACTACAAGATGACCTGTAGGATTTTATGAACTAGGGGAACCAGCCCAATTTAAAATTGCAACATTCTTTCTTTTTAAAAACAAGATGGCGAAAGCACTTTTCTCTATACTGCATCTTAGGCCTTGACTTGGCCTAGGACAATATATTGAAGTCTTCACTCCCTAACCTAACCCTTAGGAATATCCCAGTCAATGTAGGGGAGTATCAGTGTATGAACAGTGTATGTGTGCGTGGGAGTGTATTCAGTGGAAACGTGTAAACCCACACAGGATAACCGATACAAACATTAACATAAACAACATGTGGAGGAGGGTCATATTTGCTGCACATGCATGCATTCCCACCCACACACTGTTTATACACTGATACTCACCCACACTGACTGGTATTTTGTTTGTGTTTACTGACTCATAACTTATGCTTTAATAAACACATTGTGTTACAACTTCAATTGTGCCTGTTTCTCCCCTTTTGTTACAAACTTGAGCCAGTTGTGAGTTTGTAAAAGTACGTACGGCTATTTTATTTTTTGATACATTTTGCATCATATGATGGATCATGCTGCATCATATGATGCAAAATGTATCACTAGTCATGCTGAAATACTAAAATATCTCAAAACACAGATTGAACACAAAAGATAACTCAGGATTGTGTTGATCGTGTCCCAAACAACAATAAAATAAGATCTGGTTGTCCCAGAGGTGAAGTGGCCCTTTAAGTAAAAGTATCAATTCTGCAATATAGAGATCTGTCCAGAATTTAGAATGTACTTGAGTAAAAGTACAAAAGTAGGCTATTGGTATCGAAATGTACTTACAGTAAATACAAGTACTAAAAGTAGAACATCGCAGATCTACAAGCTCACAATGCATTGCATCGATTCGTGATCATAGACTGTGAAAGATCCTGATGCATTGTGAGCTTCATAAGATCGGATATATTTTCGAATGGCCGAAATGTGTATAGGGGGCGGGGCTGAAGTGGTTAATGTATGTTTTATACGGCATTGCATCGATTCCTGATCATAAACTGTAAAAGATCCTGAAGTACTAAAAGTAGAAAGTACTCAATATGCAGAATGTCCCAAATTGAATGTTTTCAAATTTGCGCACATTGAACATTTAGAAAATATCAGATCTACATGCTCACAATGCATTGCATCGTGACATATTGTGAGCTTGTAGCTATTTTCAAAGGGCCAAAATGTGTATAGTGGCTAAAGTGGTTAAGGTATGTTTTATAATAATAATCCAAATCTACAAAATAACAAGTAAATAAAGTAAATAACTGTAGCGTAGTAAAAGTATAATGTTTGGCACCTGAGATGTATTGGAGTAGCAGTACAATTACTGCAATAGTCTGCAAATTATTAGAAATACTCCACTAAAGGAAAATAAATACCCCCCAAAAAGTGCAATACTTCAATGTACGTATTACTTTACACACACAGAGTTATAGTAAACGAGTGACTGGGGATTTGGAAGTTCCCAAGGACATGAGAACCTTGAGAATGGAGTTTCACTTGAAAGTGAAAGGAAGGCGTACGTAAGGCTTTATAAGAGGGCATCCCTCTCATGAGGTTGCATCACCAACACTCCAGCATCACAGACATTCCACCTCATTCAGCAGAGATGGCTCTAGGATCCACTACCAAGACACTGCTGTGTCTCCTGGCCCTGGTATACTGCTGGGCTCTAGGTGAGTTCTCTCATAAACATTTCAATATATTGACATCTGACTGAGTAAGTGCAAGTTTTAATAAAGACTTTTCAAATGCTGTACTTCTTGCTGCACGAATTCTCATGATTCTTCAAAAATGGCAGATCTACAAGCTTGCAGTTAAAGCATAAAATAATGGTTAAAGTGGTTCCTAGTCTTAATGAGTTTTATATAATGTCAGTGATGTTTTCATATTCCATCTTTGATAAGACTTGTGTATATTGTGTGAGTGGATGTGTTTCTTTCAGTAAGATAAAAAAAATGAAAATGCAATATTCATACATTACAGAGGATACATTACATTGTATATTATAATTTAGTGTATATGTAATTTATAGTGTATTTTATTAATACTGTCTACATCGCTTAATGATGAGATGGGTGAAAGTCGCTGTGTTATGTGTCAGCATTTCCTGTACTACCAGATGAACACTGAGCAGAACACTTCAGTATGTTTACCTTTATTGTGGCGGATGCACGTGGATGCTTAAGGTTCAACTTTATTTGTCAGCAATGCCAATAAAAGAGTAAAAGGCATGTGAATTTAATTGTGCGCTAAAGACCGACACAGCAGCTGCAGTCTCCAGTGTTAAGATGATACTAAATCAGTGTCAAATGTCATCTGTGTTTAAAAACTAAGCTGCATAAAGAAATAAAGAAATCGATATTGAAGATCTAAGCTACCTAAAAGTGCAACATGGCTATTCTGACACTAACAATGAGTATAGTAAGTAATCCGTTATTTCTGTGTCATTTCACAGTGACAGAAGGCCATGCATTGTTTGACTGCTGTAAAGTGGTCAGCGACAAGCAAATTGGACAACGGGTCAAAGACTACCAACACCAGGTTGCCGGACAAGGCTGTGCCATAGATGCCACCATGTAAGTATTCTATTAATTCACACCGTGTTAAGATATCATGTTAATGGTTAGTAAGAATTCAGCACAGCATGTCTGTAATATGGTCGTAGGCCGGAGTACTGAAGAGAATCACAATCATGTTAAATGATTCATTCTGTATAATTGTATATTAGAGTAAAACAAAATGTACTGTATACGTATACTGTATACTGTGTACAACAGGGGTCTCAAACTGGCGGCCCGCGGGCCATTTGCAGCCCGCAAGACGGTATTTTGTGGCCCCCACCTTAATATGAAAGTTTAATGTTAGTGCGGCCCGCAAGTTTTATATGAATGGCATGTTTACAGTGTTGTGTGCGGAGCTGACGAACCTACCAATCACGGTGGGGTATATGGCTCTCGTATATGACCCCGCGTGTCAACTGTTACACAGAGTTAAATTAACAGTGAGGATTGTGGTGACTGTCCTTCACAGCTTCGTGACCAGAAGGGACGTACGGCTGTGTGCGCCTCATGATCAGCCCTGGGTCCACATGCTGATGAAACGTGTGGACAAACTGAAGAGAACATGCAAGAAGAATGACTACGAGGTACCAGGTTTAAATGTGATATAATATTACAGAATAGAGCTAGTTGTTGGCTGATATTCAGTTTAACGGCTATGTCATTATTGCAATTTATTAACATAGGGACTCGGAAGTGAAGGAAAGCCTTTATAGGCCTATATGCATATTCAACACATCCTTTTTAGCACAGCTTTTTTGCAATACTCCAGTCGGTGTCTAGTCAACTGTTTATTCAGGAAAATGGTCAACTTTGACACAGTTTGCACTCCATTCTTTAATAGCCTTGTAAACGGGCAACGGCACAGGGTAGGGAACCTCCATGTGCGTATGCAGGAGTGTCATTATAATGTACCTGTGGTTTGGCTGTCGGCCAAATCGTCATCTCTTCAGTAAACTGTGAAACCACAGTGGATGATGACGACACACAAGGCTGTACAGGAGACAGCATACAATATAAACACTTATTAACCTGGCTTGTTTGAATGCTTGATTCTGATTGCCTAAGGCTCAGAGCACCTGCTGCACTCAGGCTGCACTGCGTGAATCTTGTGCTGTATCCAACATGACAGCCATGTAAACAAACACACAGTGTCATTTATAACTAAACGTTCCTCTCAAGAATGTTTTTGAAAACATTTGAAGCGAGAAATAGAATATGGACTCTATTTGATTAACACTTCCTTGATTGCATCGAGGTGAAGTCGCGCTCTGCGGACGGCCAGTGCAACACTTGTGGAATACTTTCACTACTGTAAGCAAAGGAATGTTTCGTTTTTTTTTTTACTTGGGTCAATGTATACATTTATTTATTAATTAGACGTGTAATAAGCGGGATAACTTCGCGTCGGTGCCGTATCAGCCTGTTGGGATTATATCACCCGATAATAGCGACCTTAAGCAACGCTATACGGCAACGGCAGATGACAACGGTAAACGGAAATGATCCGCACTCGATAGATAAACCTGCCGTCGCCCCAGCCGTCTCTACTACGGCAGAAGGTCCCTTCCCACGTAGCGCCTATCCGTCTGCTGCGTGTACGCGTCGCCATGGGAACCAAAGCGTTCAGTGAAAGGGGTGGGAACCCGTCACCACCGAGGCTTTGCTTAACTATTTTGATCGATACAGTGATATTACGTCATAGCAGCCGTAGTCCGCCTGGCGTTGCCGTCCTGAAAATCATCTAGCTTAAAGTCGCTATAATGACCGCTAAGCGAGATTTTATCCCTTACTAAACAGCCTGGTACTTCACCCCTAACACGGGACAGAAGGACATACAAAGAAAGACACATACATTAAACAGTATGTAAATATGATTTGTTATGGAGCTATGATTGAATAGTGTCTGAACCTCCTCCTCTCTCTCTCTCTCTCTCTCTCTCTCTCTCTCTCTCTCTCTCTCTCTGCTTGTAGATGAAACGCTGCCAGGGACTGAAGTGAAACTGAAGTGAAACTGATCCACCGTCCAGCTCCTAATAACGACAGACACACAGTGATTGATTTGAAATAAGAAACTGGCCTACAATGCCAAAGTGCAGTAACTATAGCCTACTTGTCGCTAGTTATGTGATCAAGAGGGATCTGTTTGATTTTTCATATTACATCCTGATTGGCTAAGATTGACGTCTAAATTTTGTAGGAGTGGCCCGTTTTGAACAAAATTATGCAAATCATGAACACAGCATCCGATTGTGGTTAACCTTTGCACGAACATTCACACTACATTGAGGAACAAATACCACCCTTTTAACTTTGCCCTATTATAGCGCCACCAGGAGGCAGGTTTTTGCTATAAAAAAAAGAGTATATTACTTATTTTGTCCAAACATCACGCACATTGGTACACATTATCACTGTAGTCAAGTGATCAAGACGGATGCGTCAGATTTTTCATATTCCATCCTGATTGGCGAATTCCGAACATTAATGGCCCACAAGCTTATATAGCCTACTGCATGAGAGGGGTGTGTCATATAATCAGATTCATTTTAAATATCAAAATATTGAAGCAAGCAAATTACAAAAATGAAAATGTATTTCTGTTAACTAAAGAAATGGGGAGAAAGAGAGATGAAGACCACTCTAGTCCACAGCAATTATTATTGGAATTTGAGTCCCAAAATGACTTTTTTTCTATTGATTACTCACACCATGGAGACTTGAGTTCAATAATATATATTATATTTTTCGCATTCTTATTGACAAAACATTGATTATAGTAAATTTACCCCCATTGATTCTGGATGATCCAGAATCAATGGGGGAAGATTTATTGTAATGAAATTATTGTCTTAGGAATGCGACTAAAACTAAAACATAATATTGAACTCAAGTCTCCATGGCATGAGTAATCAATAGAAAAAAGGTCATTTTGGGGGTGAACTACTCCTTTAACCCAGCCAGCTTTTTGATACACACGTTTACTATTAGGGATATAGGTGTTTCCTGTCTATTGAGTATAGCTGGTTACTATTAGGGATTTAGGTGTTTGCTGTCTATACTGTTAGATGATAGGTTTTTGCCCATAGATATATAGACGTAGATATACCGTGCCTCATTGGTCGCTGTTGTTCACTGGAGCATGGCCAACATATTTTGTAGGGAGAGCCATAGCCAACTCCTAATGCATACACACCCCAATGTAGCCTACTGTTTGACATTGTCTACTGAAGCAGGAAGTTCTTCCAAATTTGTAATAATCATAATTGTCAAATTATTTTCGCGCGGTTTGGTTTGTTACAAATGTCAGACATGTTTATGTTATGATAGGATAATGGTTAAATAAAAAATAAAAAATCTTACCAGAACACCACAAACAAAATGTAATGTTCTTCTTATTTTGATCATGAAACTCAATTACTGAATGTCAAGTCTCCAGGTTATCTTCAGAATATGTATGACACATATTTACTATGACACTATGGCCCATTAGGAGTCCACAAGTACAGACTTTTTAGACTTTTCAAGGACCCCCATAACTCTGAGAGTTGAAGGCCACCTTCAAAAGGGTCAAAGACAAACATAATATGTGGTGTTAACGTGCGACCCAGTGGCAAATGAGGCTTCTATGTATTTATGTCTATGGTTTTTCCTATCAGGTATTATACGCTGTAACTTTATTCTCTTATTTTTCTGTTTTATTTTAACCTTTTTCTTATGTTTACTGTATTCAAATGTCCCTTTTATAATATGTTTCTTTTGCTTACCGTTTTTATGTAAAGCACATTGAGTTGCCTTGTTGTTGGAATGTGCTATACAAATAAACTTTCCTTGCTTTGACTTCTGATTGATTGATTGAAGAATATATTAGAAGTTTGCATGGAAAAAGGTACAGTTTCGTTTCAGTAGTACAGTTCACTGGTACAAGGTCAACTAGAGGGATATGCCCAAGAACGCCATGGCTTCTTACAATTGAGATCCTTTTTTAACTCATAATAACATTGAATGACAGACAGACAGAAAGAACACAATACTATGCAGAAGATATCATCAGAAAAACAAAGGGAATGGTATTTACAATAGAAAGGTCAGGGGGAGGTAAGGATAGGCTTTGGTTTCATTTACCAGTTGCGAGTAGCAGCTGAACGAACAGTAGGTTATCCCAAAGTGGCCTTCTAGTACTCTTCTCCTTCCTCCTCCTCGTCTCCAACACTGTCAGGGCCCACCTCTTCATAATCCTTCTTCAGGGAAGCCATGTCCTCTCTGGCCTCAGAGAACTCTCCCTCCTCCATGCCCTCACCAGTGCACAAAGGCCCTTTTGGCATACATCAAGTCAAACTTGTGGTCAAGACGAGCCCAGGCCTCAGCTATGGCGGAGGTGTTGCTCAGCATGCATACAGCCTTCTGGACCTTGGCCGGTCTCCACCAGGAACCACCGTGGGACTCGGGAGGATGGTAGTTGATGCCCACCTTGAAGCTAGTGGGGCACCAGTCCATGAACTGGATGCTGCGTCTGGTCTTGATTGTTGCGATGGCAGAGTTGACGTCTTTGGGCACCACATCTCCACGGTATAGCAGACAAGTGGCTTTTCAGTGCCGTTTTAATACCTTTATGGCCTTCAGTAGGGCATTCCGCATTTTACCGGCATAGCAGGAGAACGCATTTGACCCTTTTTTAGTGCCAAATCTGGACCAAACCCTTCCCTCAATACATGAAGCTAGATAGCATTTTTAGGTTTTAGAAGTATTTTTTACTGACCATTTATTTGAATGACAAAGTCAGACGAAAAAGGAAAAAAATGCAGAGGCTTTTCATTTATAGAGCCAAATGCAGAAGGGCACATTTTTCTATTTCCTTTAATTGGGAATGGCCAACATTAGACATTAGGCCAAAGGTCAATACCACCCTGCTGTTTGAAGTTTAGTTTGTATCCACATGGGGGTGCTACTGTACCATTTAATGTAGCAATGTATGTACCATTCAATTTACAATTAAGTAACACCCTGAAGAAGGTGTTTGCCGAAACGCATGTTTTTTTTAATCTTCTAGCCCGTTGCTCAAATAAAGGCACATTCTGTCCTCTAGACGCTCTTAACTCATCCACTGCTTATTTATTTTTGAAAAACGTTTTTTTGACCACATTAAATCTAGTAAAAACGATTTCAATCGCGATTTTGTTTCACCCCCATACAACCCCATCTTTCATACAGGGCAGCCATCTTTGTTTACATTACATGTAAAACATAATGGCTGGTTTCTCATGAATGCCTGAACGGATTTCCAATCGGATGTTTTTGTTTGAAAGCTGTGAACATCCTACACACACATGGTGCATGATTTGTGCATGGGCGTGCATGATCCGTGCACTATAAATTACATGGAAGTCTATGGAGACCTCTGGCAGGATATCAGTAAAAAATGGCATTTAAAATGGCTTAATCCAGAGTGATTTACAATAAGAAAAGTGTTTCGGAGAGTCTAGGGCACAGGGAGTAACAACACAGTGCAAAGAAAAGGAATGTATTTACATCGACTGATTTTTAAGTGAGTTTGGTTACATCCCTACAGGGCTTTTCTTTCTTTCTTTCTTTCTTTCTTTCTTTCTTTCTTTATGTCTTTCTTTCTTTCTTTCTTTCTAAGCTGTAAAGTCCACTAGGTGGTGCTATATCATTATATTTAGTTTGCCACATACTGTTGTAGGCTAAAGTAACAATCTTAAGGGCAACAGTTAGGCTATATTTTCAATAATGTCAACATTGTAAATCCTATTGATTACAGAAAGCAAAATGACACATAAGTAATAATATGGCTTTGGAACAATTAAAATAATTTGCTCTCCATTCTGGCAATATCATCAGTGTAGCTGGTGATAGTTAATACAAAAACATCACAAAAAGCACACAAAACACAAAAAAAGATGATTTGCTGAACATTAAATAATGTATGTCATATAACCATAGACATAAATACGTATAGAAGTGGGTCCATTTGGTTCCATTGGTACACTCTCAGAGTTATGGGGGTCCTTGAAAAGTATAAAAAGTCTATATACTAGTGGACTCCAAATGTCATAGTAAACAAGGGTCATACATATTCTGAAGAAAACCTGGAGACTTGACATTCAGTAATTGGGTTTCATGATCAAAATAAGGACATTGCAATGTTATGTATATCAATATCTAACATTGGACATGGCATTTCCGTTCACGAAAATATATTTTAAGATATCTTTACATTTTATTGTTTAAATTCCATTTCTGCTAAGCAGCAAGCTACCGGTATATGCTTAGATGATTTAAATTTATATTAGAATAAATTTGCACAACTGTAAAGAAGTCAAAACACCCATCATCCTAAATGGAAACACTGATTAATTGTAAAATGCGTGTGGTCTTCATCTCTCTTTCTCCCCATTTCTTTAGTTAACAGAAATACATTTTCAGTTTTGTAATTTGCTTGCTTCAATATTTTGATATTTAAAATGAATTTGATATGACACGCTCCTCTCATACTGTATTTAAGCCAGGGGGCCAGTTGTCTGGATTTAAAATGAAGCAAACACGGAACTAAAAGTTCCTATGATTGGCCGCTGTTCTGGTACCAAAAGCAACATGTTCTCCATAGGTTTCCATTCATTTCCCCTGAGCTTTTACATTTGATTTTCTTACCTTGATAAACATTGTCATAAATACTTTATGGTTCCAGTCGATAGTTTAAAGCCTAAGCTTTTTGTGAAAATATGGTCCAATTTATGTTATAATTGATGTTAAAGCAGGGTATGCTGTAGGAGGGGCTTGTGATCAAAGGCTTGTGATGGTTCTTATTCGTGTGCTTTATTTTCTATATTTTTGTCTATGATTTAAGCCCAATCAACTTCCAGATGAGCGGTTTAAGATGGATGGATAGAACTTTAAACTCATTAACTACATTTTTACAATTGACCAAACATTTTTTTCAAACAAGTACTGCTTAACTCACAAATGGACTTGCAAAGAAAATAAAAATCCAAGTCTTTGATAGAAAAATATAAAGGATTTATTTTGAGCAGGGCAACAATCTATGTACAATGCGTATTTTACAGGTCTTCAGCAGGGTCTCAATTTCAACAATGTTAGACACACATTTCTGGATTTCTGGTGACTGATATTGTCTTTCCAAAATAAAAATAAACTAGAAAAAGTGCTCCTCGGAGCACAGGTCTGCACCAGGTTAGTTAATGTGGTGGTCTGGCAATATTCAGAATTCACCCATCAGGATGGATTATGATGGATGGATCCGTCTTGATCACTTGACTATAGAGATAATGTGTACCTGTACCGATTTGCGTGAAGTTTGGACACAATTTATAGGAGTAATAAAAACATATTTTTGTCACAAAAATCGGCCTCCTGGTGAACTCACCGTTATGTTAATTGTGATTAATTATTCTCAACGTTTCTCAACAAGGAGGTCAATTTATTTGTGGGGATCTTGATGTGCAACATTGTTTTCAGTAAACAGTAAACAAACCAACATACAGTATAAGTGCATGCAGGGTATCTGCACATTTCTAAAGTTACAATTTCAGGTCTTTTAATAATTGTATTAATGCCTCTAAAATTATGTGTATGTATTATTTGTAGAATCCTGTTGTACAGTAGGTCCTTCCTTTAGTGTTAATGTCACACATTTATTTTTAAATAAAAACATAGTGAACCTTTATAATAAAGCATAAAGATGAACAGTACAGTACTCAAATGACTAAATGTAGCAGATCATTATACCCATCCCGTGCAGTCGGTTTAATGCAATATTATTTCTTTTGGGTTTTTAATTGATTTCCAAAAAAAGGAACATACGTTCCCATAAAGTTAGAATATCTTTCCACTCCCATGTTAATAGGGGTATAAACGACTTTACAAATATCCATCTAAAGTACATTGTGAACAGATAAAAACCGATTACTTATTTGCGATTAATCACACGATTAACTAGATAAATCATGCCATTAATCGCGATTAAAATATGTAATCGTTGGACAGCACTAGATTAAATATAGGCAAATCTTTTTCCTCAACTCAGCTTTGTTGGTTTTCCCACAATAACACAAGAGAAAGTGATGAATTGAAAAACATTGGTAACTGTCTGAAAATGGACTGTCTTTGCACCTCTGTAAAACTGAAACTAAATGATTTGGTTCAAAGTAAGGTCAAGTGAGTACTGTACATCGAAACATTTTAAAGGGTGTTTTTCTTTTTTTTTTCTTTTCAGTTTGATTCTTTGCGTAGGCTATAGTTACTGCAATTTGGCCTTGTAGGGCAGTTTCTTATTTCAAATCAAAAAAATCAATCACTGTGTGTCTGTTGTTATTAGGAGCTGGACGGTGGATCAGTTTCACTTCAGTTGGGCTTCAGTCCCTGGCAGCGTTTCATCTACAAGCAGAGAGAGAGAGAGGAGGAGGTTCAGACACTATTCAATCATAGCGCCATAACAAGTTATATTTACACATACTGTTTAATGTATGTCTTTCTTTGTGTGTGCTTCTGTCCCGTGTTCAGAGTGAAGTACCAGGCTGTTTAGTGCTTATATTGTATGTTCATGTTGTCTCCTGCATGGCCTTGTGTGTGTCGTCTACTGAAGAGATTACTGAAGAGATTATGATTTGGCCGACAGCCAAACCACAGGTATGATGACACTGCTGCGTCTCACTACGCACATGGAGTTTCCTTATATATACCGTTTACAAGGCTATTAAATAATTGAGTGCAAACTGTGTCAAAGGTGACCATTTTCCTGAATAAACAGTTGACTAGTAGACACTGACTGGAGTATTGCAAAAAACTGTGCTAAAAAGGGAGTGTTGAATATGACCTGCATATAGGAAGCATTTTACGCTACAGAGGGATATATTGAAGTGAGACTATTTAAGTGTGACTGCCTATGTTAAATTGAAACTGCATGACATAGCAGATTTGGAAACAAGTTAAACTGAATATCAGCCAACAACTAGCTCTATTCTGTAATATTATATCACATTTAAACCAGGTACCTTGTAGTCATTCTTCTTGCATGTTCTCTTCAGATTGTCCACACGTTTCATCAGCTTGTGGACCCAGGGCTGATCACGAGGTGCACACAGCTGTTTGTTCCTTCTGGTCATGAAGCTGTGAAGGACAGTCACCACAATCCTCACTGTTAATTTAACTCTGTGTGTAACAGTTGACACTTATGGGTCCATTGACATCTATTGCTCACTGTTGTGATGCTCAGTCATGGCTTCCATGAAGGAATAATGATTGCCATAGTATTTCTCCTTCAACACACTAACGAGCAGTGTCCCTTGTCCCTTGTCCCTGTTCTTTTCATCAAGCAACAATGTTGCATACGTTTACATTTAGTTTTACTCTAATTATACAAGAATTATACGTATAACATGATTGTGATTTTCTTCAGAACTCCGGCATACAAATTACAGGCACGCTGTGCTGAATTCTTACTAACCATTGACATAATATCTTAACACATTATGAATTAGTAGAATACTTACATGGTGGCATCTATGTCACAGCCTTGTCTGGCAACCTGGTGTATGTAGTCTTTGACCCGTTGTCTAATTTGCTTGTCCCTGACCACTTTACAGCAGTCAAACAATGCTTGGCCTTCTGTCACTGTGAAATGACACAGAAATAACTGATTACTTATACTGATTGTTAGTGTCAGAATAGCCATGTTGCACTTTCAGGATTTTTTGTATAGATTTATTTATTTATTTATGCAGCTTAGTTTTTAAACACTTAGTTTTTGCCACTCAGTAGGCTTCCTGGCTTCCCGCATAACTTCGGGTATGATGATGATGTCACATGCATACCCTCTATTAACAGTAACAAATACTGTTGCTGACAAATAAAGTTGAACCTTGAACAGTGTTCCAACATGTGGTGGTAAGATTTAGAAACACATACAATAATGTCAGTTGCTGTAACTCTGGGAAAGACTTCTAAAGCTTTAGAAAGAGTGACCAGTTGCTACAGAATGGTTTGCCTGCCTGACACAGAAAACATATTCCAGTGCACAGCTGAGAGGAGAGTGCAGGTGAGAAACAGAGAGTAAGAGAGAGAGAGAGAGAGAGAGAGAGAGAGAGAGAGAGAGAGAGAGAGAGAGAGAGAGACGGACGGACGGACGGACGGACGTGATAAAACGGTTGCATACAAGTGGACTGCATGACGCTATTCTGATTTGTTAAACATTAACAAATTACACCACACATCAGGCATCACACATGGTTGAAGGAGAAGGAATATTGGCAGTGGTCCAGTATTAAACAACACCATTCAAACACTTGAGCGCCCACGCGCATCCGCCGCAATAAAAGTAAACAGCCATAGGCTACTGGAGAGACACACTGAAGTGTTCTGCTCAGTGCAGTGCAGGAAATGCTGACACATAAAACTCACTGACTTTCACCTGTCTAATCATTAAGCGATGTAGACAGTATTAAAATACACTATAAATTACATATATCCTACACTAAATTATAATAAATACAATGTAAAATATATCATATATATTCTCTATATTGCATATTCAGTATAACAAAAAAAAACATTAAAACTAACTGCAAGAAACACCTCCACTCACACAATATACAAGTCTTATCAAAGATAGAATATATAAATGAAAACATCACAGACATTTCACAACCTGAGTACAGCATATGGAAAGACTTTAAAATGTGTATACTCAGATGTCAATATATTGAAATGTTTATAAGAGAACTCACCTAGAGTCCAGCAGTAGACCAGGGCCAGGAGACACAGCAGTGTCTTGGTAGTGGATCCTAGAGCCATCTCTGCTGAATGAGGTGGAATGTCTGTGATGCTGGAGTGTTGGTGATGCAACCTCATGAGAGGGATGCCGTCTTATAAAGTCTCACGCCTTCCTTTCACTTTCGAGTGAAACTCCATTCTCGAGTGGCTCTCACGTGATAACAGGTCCTTGGGAACTTCCAAATCCCCAGACACTCATTTATTATAAATGTGTGTGTGTATGTGAAAACTTCATTACTTTGTAGATTTAGATTATTATTATTATAAAACATACAACCACTTCAGCCCCTATACACATTTCAGTCATTTGAAAATAGCCGATCTTTTACAGTCTATGGTCACAAATCGATGCAATGCATTGTGAGCTTGTAGATCTGCTATCTTCTACTTTTAGTACTTGTATGCCTGTAAAATGCCTGTAATATTTTTTTTTCGTAATCATTAGAATGTCTAGAACACATGCATATGTTAATATTGCGAAAAATATCCCCAAAATGCAAATTAGAGCATGATTTATGATTTATGGCTATAAAACCTTACAAAAACATTATTAATTTTGTAACATTACATTTTCCTGTGATTAGGACTCCTACAACACCATCTGATATATATTTTTTGGCCAGTAGAAATTAATTCGGATCTTGCAGGGTTAAGTACATTTCTATACCAATACTTTTGTACTTTTACTCAAGTACATTTTAAATTCTGGGCTTTTACTTGAAACAGATTTCTATATTGCAGAATTGATACTTTTACTTAAGTAACAAATGTGAGTATTTTTTCCACCACTGTGTGTGTGTGTGTGTGTGTGTGTGTGTGTGTGTGTGTGTGTGTGTGTGTGTGTGTGTGCGTGCGTGCGTGCGTGCGTGCGTGCGTGCGTGCGTGCGTGTGTTTGTGTGTGTGTGTTTGTGTGGTTGTTCATGGTCAGTGTCAGAGTGCACTGCATGATTCAGCACATACTCATGAAATAGACTGAATACCTGCACACACTCATCAGTGATGAGTGTGTGCTGGTATTCAGACCAGCACACACTCATCAGTGATGACGAGTGTGTGCTGGTATTCAGACAGTACTATACTCTATGTGATGAGTCATCACATAGAGTATAGTACTGTCTGAATACCAGCACACCTGGTGCCTGGTCAATTAAGAGTAGTAACCCAGCTTACTGCTGTCAGGGGCCCTTGAGGGCCACACATTGTACAACCAGTTTACTGAAGCCATGGGGGCAGACATGTTGTCGAGGCACACCATTGCTACTGTTCAAGGATATATATATATATATATATATATATATATATATATATATATATATATATATATATATATATATAAAACCCACAGACAAACGTAACAACATTTACCAAAATAGCTATATCTACAAGCTCACGTGGTTGTAGATCTGCTATTTTTCACTACTTTTGCATAACACAGTGTAATTAATTTATGAGGAAAAACATTAGAAGGTGAAATACGGATATATGCCTGACAGTAACAATCTTTAATATTATATATATATATATATATATATTTTTTCAATAGTTGTACTCTCCTGTTTGCAGTCACTTCAGAATTTCCCAGGGCGATCAATAAAGATCTAGCTATCTATGAATGATATGAAAGAGTTTAAAAAAAGTTAAAGAGTAACTATAGCTGAGCAGTTTGGAGTTCCTTGCTCAAAGTAGATAGTTCAGCTTTACTGTCACAACACAGGTTTACAGGTATAAAGGAGTGGGTGGAATTCTTTTCTACAGTAGAGAAAGAAAGGAAAACCGTCAGATAACAGGATACATTAGCAAATATACCAAGTATGCCATGAATAGGACTACATAACAAGGTACATGGTTAAAAAGGGAAATAAAATCTACAATTTAGGCATTTAGAGACTTACAATAAGCAAGGTAATACATCAACATCATTACATCAAATGCATAGAAATAGTAATCTAAGAAAAAGAACGTAGGTCCAAGCACCTATTCAGTAAAAACTTTATAAAATGATATAGCCTAATTTAGATGCAACATGCCAGTTAATTGTTAACCTAGACTGTTATTTAGAGAAATGAGAGAAATACAGTACATATATCCAGTCATTTTGGGGCATAAATAAGGATAAAGAAGGATAAAATTAAGTCTTATAATGATGTACTGTGCATGTTCACATCATATATGCTTTATATTACTTAAGACCAATTTTCTAATATTTTTTTCTTTTCTTTTTTACATTTTGGACAAAATTGTAAATTTTACATCAAGGTGCCCAGATGTTGTATGTCACTCTGGATAAGAGCGTCTTTGCTAAATACCTAAATTGTAAATGTACACTTAATATCAATGGCTCTTGTGGAAGTAGACACTTAATAATAATAATTATTTAACTTGAATATAAATAGCCCAGGCTGCTTAAATTACATGCCGTACGTACTGGTACAAACTCACAACTGGCTCAAGTTTGTAACAAAAAGGGGAGAAACAGGCACAATTGAAGGTGTAACAAAATGTGTTTATTAAAGCATAAGTTATAAGTCAGTAAACACAAACAAAATACCAGTCAGTGTGGGTGAGTATCAGTGTATAAACAGTGTGTGGGTGGGAATGCATGCATGTGCAGCAAAATATGACCCTCCTCCACATGTTGTTTATGTTTGTATCATTTGTCCAGTGTGGGTTTACACGTTTGTACTGCATACTGTACACTCCCCCACACACATACACCGTTCATACACTGATACTCCCCTACATTGACTGGGATATTCCTGAGGGTTAGGGTTAGGGTTAGGATTAGGTTTAGGCATAGTTTTACTGAGGTTAGGGTCAGGGTTCACCAGGTTAGCATTCACCAGTGTCAGAAAAATGGGCCGTTGTAATATTGCTACGCGCCCCACTGACTGCATATTTTGGTTCTGTTTACTCAATTTATAACGTCTTAACACAATTTAGCACTTAATTGTCACATAGCACTGGTACACAGGTCCCACTCCCTGGAGTGAAGATGACCCAAGGCTAGATGGATAAATAGACATTTATGCATCTGTTTGTGTGTGCAGTCTTAATATGTAAAGTGTTGTATCTTGTTGTGTCTGTGGTATGTGTGTAAATATGTAGATGTGAGGTGTGTGTGTGTGTGTGTGTGTGTGTGTGTGTGTGTGTGTGTGTGTGTGTGTGTGTGTGTAGTAGTAGTCAGACAGGCAACAGCTGATTGCCTGGGGTAATCATTCAAATTAGTTGTGCTATTTATACCACATGAACCTTGCCTAGCCTCGCCTCCCTGTTCTGGGCAAGTCACGAACATTCGGCGAAGATGGCAGATCTACGAGTGAGTGGCGTTGAAAGTGACCGCTGCTCTGTACAGGAAAGAAGGTGTCAACAGAATGAAAGAAAAGACACACATTAACCTACAGTATAGATCAGTGTTCATTATCAAACTTTCAAAAACAAAAGGGGAGAAAGCCTCTCCCTGCCTGCTGTGGCTGCTGCTGGGTCTGACCTAGTCTGCATGCAGTCTGCAGCAATACCCGTCTTGACTGAGTGGTGCACGCTGCACAACTTGGCAGTGCCCCGTAGGGGGCGTGGCCAAGTAGGTGAAGCACTATTATTGGATGGCGCTGCACGGATCATCATCAGGGAGAATGTGGCACAACTGGACTTGGTATGTTTCAGGAAATAAACAGGCCTATACAGGCATGTGTTGGATTTAAAATGTTCCACTCTCTCCACTCTTTCCTTTACAGGTTGTCTCTGTTTGCGTGCTAGCCCTTTTGCTGTGCGTGGGAATGTGTGTAACATACACTCACACACTGCCTGCAATGATACTAAACGTGCATCTGTGTTTCTCACAGGAGGGCTTCCAGGAAACTCCTGCAATATTGTATATTCAAAATTAGAAAATTAGATCTTAATTTGTTCTAGAGTGTGGAACAATTTTGAAAATGTGCTCTCAAATCTTCTCTTGTGGGGGGCCCCTTACACAAAACCTTTTCAGATGGGGTTCTGCAGGCAAATTTGCATATTTTGGAGCCTGGGAGGCTTAGAGCATGTTCAGGTGTTGCATGGGCTGGTGGTTCGCCGTCTGGCTGGAGGTCCATATGGGACATGGGTCTTCGTGTGAATGACTGTGTGAATGGGTTGGATAAAGGTGCTACATTAAATGCACCGCTAAAAATGTATTTACCATTTGTTACACCTTCAAATCGTTCTCGTTTCTACTACAATTGAATGTAACACTGATAGCCTAGTCTCCACTGCAGAAAAAACAACTGCCACACAGATCCCAACACCATGGAGTGAAGATATACAGTATAGGTAAATGGTTGAGCATGGACCCCATTTATAGTGCTAACCAACAAGGTTAACCTAATGTTGTAAAAAAAAACAAAAAAAAACATAGGCTGCACTCAAGACAGAAAGATCTTGGCATACAACATGCCCGTCGACTCTGGTGGTGCAGGTTGACCACAGCTGCATGGGGCCCACTACATGATCGAGCAAAACCGCTTTCGACCAATGGTCTCGACATAAATGTTAAGGTGCTGTAAAGTAGAACAATTAACCTCTCACAAGCTCTCAAGGCGTCGCCTAGAGCTTGTAGATCAACTATTTTCAGCATTTGTTTCGGGGGCAAAGGAGAAAATGTTTGAAAATGTTCGCCTATAATCACATTCCCCAAATTGCCATGCCATGATGAAAGTGGTTGATACATTAATGGTTGCATAACAATGAAACTTACCTAAATTATAACACGTGTCACATAGATGGACGGGCATCGATTGCGATGAAATCACATTAATTGGGGTTGGGGACAATATGCATAAAATAACTGAATTCAAGGTTAAATGTGAACATTAATGGGTGGCAATTGCCAAACCCCTGATGCCCCAAAAGAGACCCGTGCTTGAGTCTCAAGGATTTTCCCCCCAAGGACGGTTTCCCCTCCGCCCCCCCAAGATCATTCAATGTATCAGTATAGCCTATAAGCACTGTGTGGTTGGAACTTGGGAGTGTAAAGGTGTAAACAATGCAAACGGAAACAACACTGTGTGGTCTGCATGGGGAGAGAGTGGAAGAAAGGATCCCCATCCAGCACGTCACAGTATACGCCCATCGGTGTTGTATTCCAAGTCCTCCGTTGCACGCCATTCAGTTGCACGCACATGCCCGCACATGTGCAGTGTGTGACGGGTCACTGTATGTGCGTGTGTGTGTGCGGGCGCTTGTGCATGCATGCGTCTAGCCGATCTAGTCTACAAGCTCAGAAGTGACAGAACAGCTATTTTTGCCAGAGATTTAGAGAGATTAGAGATTCATTGGGTACTGTACACATGATATGGCACAGTCACTGTGCCTTAGGGTCAGGTTGTCAGTTAGTCATCAATATGTATTTTTTTTTTTTTACTTTATAATTTTTATCCCACGATTTTGCAACCCTTTTTCACCCAGTGCCAATTGCCTATGTAATCCTCTGCTCTCCCTCTGCCACGCCTGGGGAGACAACGGACTGACATCATGCTTCCTTCAATACATGAGTAGTCCAAGTTGTTTCTTTTCACCTGACAGGTTTTTTTTTCTCCAGGATGGATGTAGCGCGTAGAAGGAACACGTTATTCCAACCAGTTCCTTTCCCCTCCATCAAGCGCCCCAGCTGGCCAGGGGGAGGCATTATTGAGACCAGGATTACTGCATGTTTTTGTGAGGGTATCAACCCTAGGAGACACGGGGAGAACATGCAAACTCCACACAGAAAGGCCCTATCGCCGACCCCACCTAGGGTGTGGGCGTTGATGACACGGAGGGAGAAACACGCCCCCAGCACCCACAGCGTCCCCCGGCGGGAATCGAACCCAGGACCTTCTAGCTGTGAGGCGAAGCGCTAACCACTGCATGCACCACCGTGCCCCCTCATCAATATGTATTGATAAAAAGATGATATAAACCACAACAAAAAACAGGGCCAAGTACAGACCCCAGGGGGACCGCAATGACTGTAGGGTTTATGACTGATTGCCATATTGCTCATACTGTATTATGCTTGCTGCAATGCAGTTTACTACTACGACTGCGAAACAAACAGATGAGCCAAACACTTTCACACACTGATGCATGTGAAAGTTTGCACATCGGGGTTCCCAAACTTTATCAGCTCGAGACCCAAAAGCTAAATTTGGTGTCTCCTTGGGACCCATGTGTACAAACATACATTGTGAATGTGAATTAATCACTTTCTTTATGTTCCTTCTTTTGAATTTAACACTCATTCACTGAAATGATGATCCAGACAACCAGTACTGCTATTGATTCAACTTTGCTGCAGGCTTACAGTACAAGTGGCTGCATTACCAACAAAAGCATAGACAATCACGAGTCACGACAATGCTCTTATAGACGTCACACAACTTCTACGTACAGTGAGCTTGTAGATCTTCTATTTTCACTATTATAATTTTTTACAACATGAAAAACATTTCAAGAAACTAGAACTGAAACCACACTGAATTTACTGGAAATGCTCATGGTCAGCCTCTCTGAAGTGAACATGAACGAATAAACAATGGATATTTGATTTGTGCCTACTAGGAGGATAACAGCATATATATCAGAGCTAATATTTAAATAGGCATGTTGTATTTTTGACTATTAATTGGTAAATGGAGCTTTAAAGTGTGTACATAAGATGTAAGTACATAAGATGCATGTCACACACGATGAAGATTCGTTTTCTTGTAAATCGTGCACAATGTTTTTGGATTACTTACTTTTAGGATTTCCCCTCAGCTACTGTGTTTTGGCTACTGTCCTACTAGATAAGCAGATCTTTATTAACACATACCATCAGAGCTTAGAGACGAGTATCGGACTGGCATGGAGCCAGAATCATAAAAAAGAAAGAATTATAGGAGCACGTGGGAAAGTCCACAGAATGATGTTGTAACTTGGACCTGTAACCTTGTGTTCAGTCTACTTACTGTAAACATATGAATCCTAATTGATGTCATAAATCATAATGGGTGATCATTCTGCAATAATGGGCAAACATTCTTGCAAAATTATTAGCAGATCTGCAAGCTAGCACATATCAGTGAAGAGATTTTATTTTTTGTAGAGAGAAAAATAATTAGGGGACTAATAGACCCCTGGGGGGCCCTCGGCAACGAAGTATAGGATTTAAGTGCAACTTCAACTTAGTTACCCCAGTGAAGTGTTCACTCTCCAAAAAGGGCCACAGTCTACTCTAGACGCAGGAAGCATAAATGTGAATAAACCTGTCTTACAACTTCAAGTGTATTTCCTCCGTAGACTAGAATATATTTATGCCTTGCATAAACATGTAGCTGAAAGTATTTATTACTGTTTAGAAACAGAGATTGTCATCTGAGCAAATGATGCCTGATCCCCATCCCCCCCCCCCCCCCCCCCCCCCCCACACACACACACACACACACAGGCACACCTCTCTCCCTCTCTCTTTAATTTCTCTGTCCCATCCCTCATTGACAAATATGTTTTTGTTTTTGCAACAGGCCTTGGAATGTCATAATTCTTCTTTTTTTTCTTTCTTTGTTTTCTTTAGGGCACACAAGCCCTGGAATATCACTGGATTCATTTGAAGATGACAATGGGAAGTCATGGGCGACTCTGATCAAGGCTCCCGATGAGCAGGTTGGTGCCTTGTATGGTTTCCTCTGTGTTTCACTAATCGAATAAACACATAATAATGGAAGGTTAAGGATTGACAACATGGCCCAAACGGTATGCGAAGCTCAGCCAAACGGTTAAGCTAACAGGTCTGGTTGGCCAATCATGGAAGCCTGTGCCCGGACTCCCCCAAATACACTGAGAATCGGTGAATCCTCCACAGTCTTGGGGACAGACAGATATAGAATAGATATTCGTGGCCCGGGTTTTCGGTTTCTCTGACTGAAACTGTACTGTAGGTACGATTGAATTGGCACTTGTGACTGGACACCCCTGTGTCATATGGTCACACACGCAAAGTTTGCGAAAGGCCGGCGCCCGAGTTAAGCCCACACCTACCGACAGACAAACAGATAGACTGACGGGTAGATATAGGCCTATAGATAAAAGCATTATCCTGTGGACAATTCAGCGGACTGTGAGACCAGCCACATTTGATGGATATAATGAGTGGCACAGTGCAGTGGGTTGTCAACTACTAAACTGTCATTGGCAAACGTAGACATTCCAGGTGGATATACAGATGCAGGCTGTCACTAGCTCCTATTTTGACCTGGCTGGTAAAGTCTGGCTGGGTAAATTGAGTGAAAGAAACACTCCTCTCCCTCATCAACATGGAGTGATGAGGAAGCCCAGCTGCTCCCTCTGGAGTTTCTAAGTGGCCAGTGGCCACTGGCCAGAACAAGAAGCAGAAGCAGGCACACGTATACTGTGTAACTGTGTGGGTGTAGTGAAGCAGTGCTGTAAAATTACTATTTGTGTTTGTGCACAATAAATATAGTAAAGATATATCTTGTTGGTTACCTCCTTTTATGCCATCATTTCCTGTCTGTCTACAGAGTAGTTTGCCCTTTACTGAGGCAGCTGAATCACTTCCTGTAGATGAAAAAGACAGCAGACTTGCACATCCCACAAATTGGGCAGATGCTGAGCGACAACTAGTATACTGTAGTAAAGAGAAAAAGATAAACGCTTGAACCCTGAGGGCTCCAATGCAACAGATGCTTTATTGCACCAAAGAAACCTCTGTGTTTACACAGTTTTTTTGGGTGCAATAAAGCATCTGTCGCATTAGAGCGCTCAGTGTTCGGTTCAAGCGTTTATTCAAGAAGAGGTGCCAAGTTAACCTGCCGAAAAGGTTTTAATTCATACTTGCTTCTGAGGAGACGGTCAGTATATCACATGGCCATAGTGCTGTGCTGAGGTTTTCATCACCACTTCCTGGTCAAAAATGTAAATTCAGTTGTTAAAATTACAGTATATACCATACCTTAGCCTTTGCTGAATTGACCCCACTGATCACAGTAAGACTCCCTAATCGGGAGATAAGTGATCGCACATGCACTCCCAGTAGGCCACAGAAGACCCTCCATTCAAATGTATTATAAGATATCACCACCGTGAAGCAAATCTTTGCTAAATTACTCCTACACATAATCTTTATGTATACATTATGTATATATTTGTGTATTGTTTTGGCACTGCGTTGATAAGTAGTGTAGTTCCCAATGTTTGAATGAATGGACAAGTGTTGGTATGGTAAGTGCTTTGAGTTTGCAATATGCTTAGAAAAGTGCTATAAATTGCAATCCATTATAGATTTAAGTACTTCTATTTTTTGTTGTGACTTTTTCAACTGTTCAACTTTTTTTCTTAGGATCATCAAATCTCTATATTAGAGGTCCTAAGGATTCCAAAAATCTAAACTAGAAGAGAAGTTAGGTTTCGGAGAGACTATGGACAGGCCTTCAGTTGGGAGACATAACTTTAGCCTACAACAGTACTGTGGCCAATTAACTAAATATAATGATATAGCACCACCTGGTGGACTTTACAGCTTATTGGAAGGAAGGAAGGAAGGAAGGAAGGAAGGAAGGAAGGAAGGAAGGAAGGAAGCCCGGTTGGGATTAAACCAAACTCACTTAAATTTATCTCTCTCTCTCTAGGTTGTCCTCAGACGAGCCCTCCGTCGCTTCCAGTCATCCCGGTTCTCCATACATCTAGCCATCCGACTTTGACACTTTGTATCTGGCCAGCTCGTTGGTGCTTTGCGCTCCTGCGCCTTTCTTGAGTGCCTCCACATAGGTCTACATGTTTGTGTGGGACATCCTCGTAACTTGCTGCAGTTGTCAGAGGTGCATGTTCCGAACTTCCGATTGGATGTTATAGTTGATCATCTCAGTTTTATTGGCATTCGGCCGACGTCACCCTTGGCACACTCTGACTCTGTGTTGTTGAGTCTAATGCCTTTTTAAATCAATAAAGCACAATACAGCAGTCAGGTTGTTCTTCTTCACCTCCTCGATTATTCTCCTGAATCTGGTCTAGTATCATCCAGATGATCCGGTTGTAGACCTTTGCGGTGATACAGGTCAGGCTGTTGCCTTGGTAGTCTGGCTTCGAAAGGTCTCCAGCTTTAGGTGCCGGGATGATGTTGGAGAGAGACCACATGTCAGGCAGCTTGTTGCCTAGCAGGGCAAGGTTACAAAACTGTTCTTTATTATCATATTAAACAACGTAATATTTTAAATTTGTACCAGAGTAAAAGTTAAAAAGTATAGGTACATGAAGAACCAAAGAAAATAATTATAGTGGAGTAAAAAGTATAAAAATGAGTAGCTCAAAATTGTACTTAGGTACAGTACTTGAGTAAATCGAAACAGACGGAGCAAGCTGCAACATTTCTCATGGTATACTGCGACCTTCGGTCGCAATTAATTACTTTCCACAACTGAGAAAAACAAGAATTGTACAGCGTGCAATGTTATAATGAGCTGCATTTGTGATGTAATATGTACGAGTATGTAGAACAGAAGCTTGACCTGATATAGCCACTTACATGCAATAACATATTATTACCAGCAGATGGTACTGTGGCACATATGTTGTCCCATCAGGTAGCAGATGTGATTTATAGGCCTATAGTGCATTTTAGGTTGGTACATAAAATGTTGACATTGATTTTGACATTGTATTAAAAATCTCTGTTTATTTCTGTCAAGTTTGCATTTTGTCGTGGAATTCAGGATCAATTGGTTGTCAAGAAAATGGAATCAGAGGTACTCAATATAGTGGTGGTGTGGTGCTATAATCCAGTGGTTCCGAACTTTACAGACCCAAACTAGTGAAAATAATGGAATTTCTTACCTTTGTAAGTAACAAAATAAATACTATAATAAAGACAACGACGCAAGGCATTATGAGCTTGTAGATTGTCTATTTTTGGCAATACCCCTGGTACCCATATGGAGATCCATGTACTGTATATGGAGATATGCTGTGAGAGCCCAAACATGCTTACTCATTTATTCGTTATGTGAAAGTCCTATGACGTCTATGACATCTGACATCATACCCTTTTATGCCCATTTACAGACTGTGGGCTGTCTTGGCCAGCATCTGTCTTGGCCATAATGGATTCTGTTAGTGTGGTATGTGGCCGATGTGGCCTCCATGGGCATTCCCATAAGTCCTGTTAGATATGGGCTTAATACTGATGACGTCAGGGAACTCCATGTATGGACATAAAAGGGATTCTGTTAGTGTGACATCAAAGTGAAGCCAGAGCGTGATGTCAGAGTGGCAAACCCATTCTGTTAAGAGTGGTTCACCTGACATCACAGTGACATCAGAGCATGATGTCAGAGTGACAAACCCATAGAACCACAGTGTCATGCGTGACAGAGATACGTTACATATATACATACATACATACATAGCTGTGACCGTTTACATACTAATCTGTGACCTACGGTCGCAATAATCAACTAGAAGCAGTGCTCTTCCGAGCACAGGTCTCCACCAGGTCAGGCATGTAATGTGTTTTACATAAGTCGGCCTCCTGATGGCGCTATAAAAGGCTGATGTAAAAAATGCAGGGAAAAGGTTTTACCTTGGCCTCTAAGGAGTGCGCATACAAAGTTTGACACTAATCGGTGGAGTTATAGGTGAAAACATGAATCGGCCTGTTATAGCGCCACCATGAGGCTGATTTGATTTTTCTTAAGTGGCATTTATTCCTCTGCCTATTGGGAATGTGCATGCACAATTTCACCAAAATCGCACACTACGTTCAGGATTTCAGGCATTTTATTCAAAACTGACCAATCCTGCAAACTTTGAAAGCCAGTTTTAGCCAATCAGGATGGAATATGGAAAATCTGACACATCCATGTCGATCACATGACTGTAGAGATACTGTCTACTGATTTACGTGATTTTTGGACAAAATCTGTAGGAGTACTGGCAAAAGTTAGTTTTTCAAAAGTCGGCCTCCTGGTGGCGCTAGAACAGGCCCATGTGAAATATTTGGGGCAGAGGTTCTGAATTGGTGTCGAGGGAGTGTGTGTGCACAGTTTGGCAGCGACCGGGCCAACGGCGCCGGAGATTAGCTGGTAACGGACAAACGGACGGACGGACGCACGCACGCACGCACGGACGGACGGACGGACGGAGGGGAAAACATACTCTCCCTCAGCCTTCGGCTGGTGGAGACAATAATAAAACTCAAAGATTTGGTGACCCCCCTGTAGTAATTCTGAGGCCTCCCTAGGGGTCCCAGCCACCCGTTGTAGACCCCTGGTCTACTGAGAGTGTGAAGTTAACAGACTGGGACCAAAGTCTTCAAATATCCCCAGTATCTCCCCAGTACAGTATCTCTGAGCTTACAGTGTACAGTGTACATTATGGCTCTCAAATAGAGATGAACAGAAAGCTAAACAGCGAGAACTAAAACTATGGCTACCTCAATAACATAATACAGCAAACAAATGCTTTTAACTGAATTATATAGCTCTACTGAGCTCCTGTCACTCTTTCAAGTGACAGTTTATAAATGTCTGGGTTTAAAGCGCAAACTGAGTCAGACCAAATTGCAAGGGGCCTGAAGAGAACCCACCTCACATCCTCACAAATCTTAAATAAGCTTCTGTTGAGAGCCTCTTGAATCTGTCTGTATAGTTGATTTATCGCACGCAAAGCCACACATTGTGCAGGGTAAATTTAAATGTGTGGTTATACTAAATTTACACACAAAAATGGTGGATTGGTTTATGGTTGCATCTTTGGCTCTTGAGAAATGCATTGGTTCCCAAATTATTTTGGGGGGTCCCCAGATGATTAGCTTAATGTGCAACATTGTTTTCTCACTCAACAGAAAACAAACCAATATACAGTATATATTTTGAATACAGGGTATCTGCTCATGTCTAAATGTAATGACTTTAAGACCTTTTTAATACCTAAAAAAAAGTAGTATTGTTTCATATAATTAATTTGGTTATAAAATAATATGCATGAGAGCACCCATAAAACTGGCGCAAGGTTACATAATTCAAACTCTAGACATGGTATACCATGACAAAAACAATCACTAGGCCTTTGTATTATTCCTCTCAGTGTCAGTGATACCGACCCCCCCTCCCCCTCCTCTCCCCCCCCCCCCCCCCCCCCCCCCCCCCCCCCCCCCCCCCACTCCATCTCCTGGGCAACCTGTTGAAGGTTGGTCAGACCGGCATGGGTATCACCCCAGAGTTGTACAGGTTGTTTACATTTCAAGCTTGTAGATCAGTTATTTTCATTATCTGAAATTCACTTCTTATATTGTTTTAGTGATATTAACGTGCATGCGTGCAAGTGGCTAAATATGTATTTTTAGACACCGACTCTCCAGCTAAATGGAGAGTCGGTAACCAAATGGACCCATATAGATATTTAACTCTTGAGAGCTAAAATGAAACCAAATGGACTTCATTTTACACTCTCACGAGTAAAATTATTGTTAAACATCTGCATTAATTAAAGTCTACTCAATTAGAGAATGTAGACAAATTGTTATTCTTATCAATGTTTGCTTGTTATCTTTCCTATGGCACCACATCAACAACAAACAAGGTGAAAGCAGATAGTTGAAACTGCAAATGTCTAGCTTCACATGCATTTGATTTTGTTGTTTAGTATCCTAAGAACATCATAATGTGTAGTAAGACATTAATATCATCTTTATTCTGCAGGACTTCAGGAAGCCCTGATGTGATGATGATAGCAAAATAAATTGCAGAAGTTAAAAGAAAAATAATAATCCAAATAAAAACTGTCCCAGAATGCAGACCTAGCAGTGATACCAGATTTCTCGTTGTACAGGTTGTAGCTAGCTTAGATGAGACAAGGACTTTGCCAGCCAATAGGTTTTCGCGGTAAAGAAAGGCTGGCAACTATAAAGACAGCCCTCTTGCTCTGTCTAGGCTACTTTCCACAAGACGTACACTAGTTGTTGTTTCAACTTGACCTTTGTCCAAATGTCTGAGAGGTTTTGTCATTAACTGACAAGGCTAGATTTGAATCATTCACTCGACCCAAGCTTCTACAATAGAGGGACATGGCAGGTAAGACTATCGTTTGTATTATTAGATTCAATTAATTAATTCAATTGCTGCTCCTCTAAAAAGTAGGCCTAGGTGGTCTAAGGGAACCTGAGAAGTCTGGGCACCATTTATTTTATCCCTATTTTATTCCCTCACCGTCTTTTTCTTTTTTTCTTTTTTAAGACTGGCCACTTGGTGGGGAGTTGAAGAAAACGCAAATTGTGTTTGATTGTACTAGCTACGGTTCAAAACCTGAAGCTTGCTGTTATAGCACCACTATGAAGCTGATTTTAAATATTTGAGGTGTGACATACTGGGAGTGTGTGTGCAAGTTTCACAGCGACTGGTCCATTGGTACCTGAGATTAGCTATGACAGTTAATGTGAACAGCCTACAGGAGTGAAAACAGTTTCCGGCCATCAGCCTGGCAGAGACAACTGATTATATTCTCCATGATATAAATGCTAAAATTATTAAAAGCTTTGACAGATAAGAAAGTCTTATTAGACTCAAATGTGTTTTATGGATTGATTTATGTCTTATTTACCTTTTGTATTTTCATCTCTCTCCTAGATAAGCTTAAAAAGATCCGGTGTGAATTTGTAAAGAGAGTATCACTTCCAGTAGTCATGGACCTCCTGGATGACCTCTTGCATGATGAGGTCTTGAACGATGGAGAGAAAGATGCAGTAATTGACAAAACTTCCAAAAGGGACAAGGCACGTTGTCTCATCGACACTGTTAAGTGGAAAGGAAACAAGTCTGCTAACACACTGATCGCTCATCTTGAGAAGAGAGACCGTACACTGTTCTCAGAACTGGGTCTGTCCTCATCAGAGCAACCAGCAACCCAGACAGGTCAGTTCAGGTCTTTCAGTGAACAGCTAATGTCCTGACTGAATTTTACCAAGAGAAGATAATATGCTTTTCAGTTAAGTGTGTTATACTAACATTGTATCTTTGTACACTACACAAGCAGCCACTGACGCTATACTTTGTGATTTCCAGCTCTGCCACAAGTATCCCAGGATGCAATGGGTAGTGAAACGTCCCCCATGGACACAGAGCCGCCCCAGAATGCAAAGAGTTGTGAAATGCCCCTCGAACTCATCCTTAGCACTGACGTATTCAAGAAGGACAAGCTAAACGATCCAGGCGTACGTCATTCTAACGATACAAATTTAAATGACACAATTAAGAGATGTATAAAAGATATTATAAATATTCTACTCTGTTGTAATAAAACAATGTTTTCTTCACAGATTTACCCTATGCATGCCTATGCATGAGAAGTCCTCTAGGAACCGCCTGGCCTTATTAATCACTAATCTGGAGTTTGATTATTTGAATAAGAGGAATGGTGCTGAGAAAGATGAGGAGAACATGTTGCTGTTGCTCAATGGGCTGGGATACGATGTGGAGAAACACACAAATCTCAGTGGGAAGGTACTGTAGGCTTAACATGGGATGTTATTTTCTCCAGTTGAAGGATTCTCATACTTAACTGAGTGATGTAGTATAGTGATATAGTGACTGACTTAACGTGATGTTAAGTCTTCATGCAATTTAGTGATTCATTGATTGATTTTAATGTTTTGTCACAGGAGATGGACTCGGCTGTCAAAAGGTTTGCGCAAGATACGCGTCTCAATGGCACAGACAGCGTTTTTGTCGTCATCATGTCTCATGGGAAATTGGGAGTCATCAAAGGCGTCAAGTGGACACCATGGAATGAGGACGTTTTCCAAATTGAAAATCTCTACACACACTTGAACACAAAGAACTGTCCGGCTCTGCTGAACAAACCCAAAGTTATCATCATCCAGGCCTGCAGAGGAGGTGATACCTTGGTTACAATAGGAATGTCCATGAAGTTGTTTTCCTACCTATTGTCCTGGCCAGTGTTATGACAATTGTTTTCTCTGTAACTTAATTATTCAGGCTTGTTGGCTTTCAGTGAGTAATAAGATATACTTGTTTCAGAGGTGGATGGATCTGCAATGGTCGATGATGGTGACATTGCTAGTGATGCTTACCTTGACACAGAAGGCATAGAGGATGATGGATCCTTTCGGGCACACATAGAAAAGGACTTCATCTCCCTCCTTTCAAGCACCCCACGTGAGTTAATAGTTAATAGAGGGAGGGGAATTTTTTTTGATTTGTTTTGATTAAAAGAGCTTTGTAAATTAAATCGTAGATTATACTTAAATTTAAAATCATGTTCATTCTATTATTTTTTTCCTGCAGATACTCTTTCATATAGACATCATAAAACTGGATCCTTTCTCATCACATACATTTTTGAGATATTCCTCAAGTCTGCCCATAAGGACCACATCGTGGACCTGTTCATGCAGGCAAGTGTTGCAAATGACTATAGTGACAACAGCAAGGATGGACAATAATTGAGTGTAAATGCATGTATGATCTGCTCTATTGCCTACATTGTCCAACACATACTTAACCTTTAATACACTGTTTTAACCCCACAGGTCAGGCAAAGCTTTCTAAAGTGTCCCTTTGAAAAGATAAGACAGATGCCCACCACAGACAGGTGCACTATGACAAGACACTTCTACCTCTTTCCAGGCTACTGAGACTCCACTGTTTAAACAGAAAGTTTGGGAATACAATTTCCTTATCATGATGCTTTTGTACAATACATGTTCAGAAATTGCAGAGGCTACACTGTACAGCTATACATTATTATAACCCACATTGTACTTTTGCATTCAAAGGTTTTTATACAGAATTTGTGATCTATGTAAATACAACTTTTCAACATGAATACCAATAAAGTAATGTGCTCTGATGTTCTCTCTAATGTATTTGTTCAGGTGATTTGTTAACCCTTGCATTGTGTTAGAAACTTACTGACACTTTTGGTGTTAGCGGGTCAAATTTGACCTGTGATTTAACTCAGGCCAAAATATTCCAAACATTATCAATTTCATCTGGGTTACTGTGGTTCTCTCCTCTCGAAAGCCGGTTTGGTTTCGGTTAGGGTCGATGGCATGCTGAATACCGTTTAATATCATCCAGATGATCCGGTTGTAGACCTTTGTGGTGATACAGCCAGGTCAGGCAGATATCTCGGTAGTTGTCTGACTTCGAGAGGTCTCCAGTTTAGGCACGGGATGATGTTGGAGAGAGTCCACATGTCAGGCAGCTTGTTGCCTAGCAGGGCAAGGTTACAAAACTGCTCTTTAGTCTTTATTATCATATTAAACAACACATTATTTTAGATTTTTACTAGAGTAAAGTTAAAAAAATAGGCTACATGAAGAACCAAAGAAAAATAATTATAGTGGAGTAAAAAGTATAAAATGACTAAATGAGTAGGCCTACCTCAAAATTACTTTCCACAACCCAGCAAAACAAGAATTGTACTGTGTGCAATGTTGTAACGAGCTGCATTTGTGATGTAATACGTGTGTTATGTATATGTGACAACAGAAGCTTGACCTGATATAGCCACTTACATGTACTACCATATTATTACCAGCAGATGGTACTGTGGTACATATTTTGTCCCATCAGGTAGCAGATGTGACTTCTAGTGCATTCAGGAAGGTAAATGCAATGTTAACATTGATTTTAACATTGTATTAAAAAAAGAAAGGTCATTTTGTTTATCTCTAGTTTGCGTTTTGTCATGGAATTCAGGATCAATTGGTTGTCGTTAAAGAAAATGGAATCAGAGGCACTCAATGGTGGTGGTGTGGTGCTATAATCCAGTGGTCCCGAACTTTTCAGACCCAAACAGTGAAAATAATGGATTTTCTTATCTTTGTTTGTTTGTGTCTTTTAAAATGTTCATTAAAATAGAAGAAAAAATAAACGCCTTTGAAGAATGGATATTATACTGTTAAGTGTTTATTTAGACCAAGGGTCTTCAACAGGGGGTCTGGGACCCCTAGGGGGTCCTCAGAGTTCCCTCAGGGGGTCCTCCAAATCTTTGTGTGATGTAGAAGCATTTTCCCTCCTTTTTTATATTAATCACTTGAACCCTAGTGTCCATATTCTGAGAACTTTAGCCAAAAATAACAGATCTACAAGCTCACAACGCCTTGTGCTGCAAGGCGTTGTGAGCTTGTAGATCGACTATATTCTGTAAAGATCTTTGGTATAGAGGGGAAAGAGAGCAGACTAAGTAGAGAGTGAAAGGTCAAGTTTATTAAATGACGGTTCAAGTGGTTAAATATCTGAAAACACAAATTGATATGAACCCAAAATGCACTGATGATTGTGCTGTCAAACGATTAAACTATTATTAATATGATATATCTATGGGTTGTAGGGGTCCCTGCTTCATCCTTGGCCTGAAAATGTTGAAGACCCCTGGTTTAGACTGATTCTCTATGATTCTATATGACTAGTTCAATGCATTTGATGTATTACCTCATGTTAACCTTGCGATGAAGAGATTATAGGAACACTGAGTTTCCAATTGTGGAAAAGCACTGCCTCGGCCTGAGAGCCTGGGAGAAGTGGGTGAAATGATAGGGTTCTGAGAGGGCACCAGGGGCGTCACAAGGGGGGGAAAAGTTTGACTGAGTTACTAGGGCCCATGGTGGAGGGGCCTTAACTATTTTATTATACTTTAGCTATTGAAAAATACAAGCTCACAGCGCTGCGAGCTTGTAGATCTGCTGTTTTTGAAAAGTCGTGAAAATGTGCAAATCTTTGATTTAAGCAAACATTTGTAACTCAAATTTTGCTTATGGGGGGTCCCTGGAACTAAATATTTTGAGATGGGGGTCCGTGGCCAAATACATATCATGTTGGGGGTCCTTCACATGAAAAAGGTTGAACACCACTGACATAGAAACAGGTTTTTCAAAAAACCTTAGAAGGATTTGAAATATTAAAAAGACTTTTTCATGATTTTTCAAAAATAGCATATACAAGCACACAGCGTGGCACCGAGTGCTGCACTGTGTGCTTGTATATCTGCTATTTTTCAATATTTAAAGCCTAAAATAATACGTAATGATGCATCTAAAAGGGTTAAAACATTCAGGCCTGCAGTGAATCCTTGTACCCAGGGCCTAGAATTTGGTGCGACACCCCTGGAGGGCACCGGGGGTAAACATTCTTCTGGGGTTACATAACATGAACCCCACATTAGACACATGAATGAGCTGTAGAAGACGAAACAAAGCTATCGCCACAACCAAGGCAAAGCTTGGGAAATACTGATCTGCATGATGTCTCTAACCATTAATGAAGCTCTTTTCTACTTTCTCCTCATTCCTCATACCCATGCAATGTTTTTGATATAATTGTTATCCTACTGAAGATTTGTCTGATTGATTGATTGATTGATTGATTGATTAATTGATTGATTGATTGATTATGAATGAAATTTGACTTTGTCTTGAGGACGTTTGTCCTCTGCATTTTAACTCCAGTTTTGCCTTTTTGCTTGATGTTTTAACAAAAATTATGAATGTATGTATTTATTATGAATGTTAAAACGACAACAATATTTGGACGTTGGTTGGCAAATTTGGTACAATGAACATGAAATTTAGCAAGAATTAAGAGAAGGTTGATAATATATCCTACATTTTGTCTACATTTATTTTATCATATTTAAAAGTCTTAATAAAATAGGCCTATGCAGAATATACATTATTTATAATTCAGTCCATTTTGGAATTTATAAAATTATTGAGATCAATCCAACAGACAAGTATGACATCATTTTGTAGGCAGAGGAGAATTTCTGCCCCCAGTTTCCGTGAATCTTTTTACTATTTTTACTATTTACACATTTTTCTTCTCTTTGTTGTTGAAAGGAAAGTGTTAGAATTATACTTTAGTCATTATTTTTTAGTCGTTGTTTTTTGAAATAGCGAGGGACAGAAAATGCTCTGGGGGCAGATTCTCCTCTGCCTACAAAATGATGTCACGGCTTAAAAGCCCAAGTGAGATAAAGTTTCCTCATCATTTCCACAAAAAGTGCAGTGCAGTGTATGTCATGTAGTTATCATATTAGTCATGGCAGGATATACATCTATGCATGCATTAAGATTTTTTATTATTATCATTATTATTATTATTATTTTGCCTTTTATTGAGTGGCTATTGAGTGGTAACAAGAAATTCTCTTTTTTTCTTCTTTTTTTTTTTCTAACAAGAAATTATCATATTCTTCCTGGAGCTTGCCGTGACGTAACGCATGTGGCCCCACCCATTCCTGTGTGCTGCGCTCCGGGCCTGTGTGTAGCGTTCTGTTGTGTCCTGTCCTCCCATCGAGGAGATGATCCCAAAAGACAAGGACTATATTATCATCACCGTCTCTAGCCATGACAACACAGCATTCTGGAGTCTCAAACACCACGGACAAGCTGTAAAGGTATGTATAGGCCATACTATATTGTTGTTTTCGTAAATAGATCATTATCCCCGCTATTTAAAAAAAGGCTAGAGCAGTATCTCATCGTCCGTGGCTTGGAAAACGATGCGTTCTTCACCACCACCATCATCATATAACGGTGTAATAATAAGACGCAAGCAATTGAATCACAGACAATTATTATTGCACAGTACTATTAGCTATTATTTGGACTATAACGATCGAAACAATCGAACTGAGATGCCAGTGTTGTTGTTGTTGTTTTTAGCTAGACTGGCCCCGGCCGGGGTTGATGATATAATAGGCAAATAAAGAAATAAATAGCCTGTAATAATATCGTATAGCGGGACAATAAAGGTTTGCCCGGCAGGGTGGAATTATGCAGTCACAACAACAAACACGCGTCTGTTTATTGTTGTTATGTGGGTGTGGATTATAAGACCTCTGATGGTCTGACACTGTGACACACTATGGATGTTCTGTCACATTAGGCTATTATCAGGACGCATTAGTGATCGTCCATGAATAGGCTAGATTGCTGCTGCTGGTACATGCATAATTGCGACCGTAAGGTCGCAGTTTAGTATGAAAACCTCCACCGGCCGTCCGTCCGTCCGTCCGTCCGTCCGTCACACACGTCACACCTTTGCCCTGCTCAATGTATACGTGTAACGCCTGATACTGAGGTGATGTGTCACTGTGACATCACAGATACTGAGGTGATGTGTCACTGTGACATCACAGGTGAGATCGCAGTGATGTCAGATACTCAGAGCAGGGATCTCCATATTTAGGCATAAACAGGTGACATCACAGTGATTGCGACCGTAAGGTCGCAGTTTAGTATGAAAACCTCCACCGGCCGTCCGTCGGTCACACGTGCGGTCGACCGCACGTCACACGTGCGGTCGACGTGTGATGAGGTCACGATGAGTCATCTATGCCCAAATATAGATTTCTAGGTCAGATGGCCCATAGAGTTTGTGATGTCAAACCTAGCAACCCAATATAAACAAACCTGATGTCAGACCTGAAGTATCCTTTTATACCCATATATGGAGATACAGAGATCTCCATATATGGGCATATTAGAAAGCCCATATATGGGCATATACGGATGACATCAGGGATATCCATATATGGGCATAAAAGGGACAAGGGCTTACAGTTAAGAGATCTCCATATATGGGCATATCAGAAAGCCCATATATGTTCATATACTGATGACATCAGGAATATCCATATATGGGCATAAAAGGGACAAGGACTTACAGTTAAGAGATCTCCATATATGGGCATAAAGGGACAAGGACTGTTACAGTAGATATAGAGATGTCCATATATGGGCATAAATGAACAAGGACTGACAAACACTGAGATCTCCATATAACCTATGGGAATATAAGGGACGAGGACTGTCAGCTTGTAGACCTATTTTCTAAATATTGTTGTACATTAAAAACTTGAAATGGGTCGTTCTGCATAGTACTTGGGATTTGTTGATGTAAATGTTCACATAGAGTGTAATAATTGGTAAAACAAACTTTTGGCCTATTTGTGGAGATAAGCGACCAACGGTCGCTTATCTCCCGATTAGGGAGTCTTACTGGTATGTGTGCTGTCATTTCTCCACATGCAGCTACAGCAGGGCCTGTAGTGTAGGCCAGTGTGGTTCTTCTCAACCTTTTCAGGCCGTGAACCCCAAAATAATCACATTTTAACTGGGGACCCCCCTCCTCCTCCCCCCCTGGGGGTCCCGACCCACAGGTTGAGAACCACTTGTGTAGGCTACAGTATGTGCAGCCTGCTCTGCTCTGCTCTGAGTCTGCTCTGGGCTCCAGTCAGCAGCATGATGCTGCTACACTGCACGCAGATTGGAAGCATCTTGCTATGGACAGCTATGTACTGTTACTGTATGGGAAGGGCTGCTAGGCTATGCTGTGGTTTAACAATGTGACTGACCATGCATTTCCAACCACTTATTAAACCCCCAGGTGATTCTCAAGCGTTTTATTTCCAAGGACCCGCCCAGTTTGATATGTAGCATCAGGGCCACAGAATTTGATAACCATTTATTTCTATATGAGTCTACACGGTCAAATCATCAGTGTTATTTTTTACTCTGAGAGCAAAATACAAAACATTTGTACGCTCTCAGTCTCAGAGTTACAGACCTTTAACTCATCAAGGACCCCCTGTGGTCCCCGGCCAGACCCTATGTTGAGAACCACTGACCCAACTTCATACAATGTAATGCGACTGGTTGCTGTACCATACCATATGACTTGAATATCTACACAGGGTGATCAATGAACTGAGTACAAAGGCCCCCGATGTAAACAAGCCATAATGCTTTCTTCGGTTTAAATTCTAGACCTTTTATCTGAACTATACTGTCCTGTGCTTTATAAGCAAACTGCTAATAAAGTATTCAATCAAAATAAATCAACCCAGATGGACTGGAGCCCTAAAATGTTGCCCACCCCGGCACCCCCTGCTTGGATTATTATTAATCAACTTTTTTTTTTAAAGCAGTGCAACATACTGTACATTTATTCCATGTTGTCACTCATCATTATTAACTTAGTCTATGCTTGTATTATTGTAGTTATAGATCAACGTAAAAGTAAATGATGTTTTTTAGGGCTGCATGGGTGCAATAATTTTCTTTTTTCTTTTTCATTTAAAACAACCTTTTTGGGGAGATACCGTGATACCGCCATACTGTCGGTAAACAGTGACTTATTACAGCAACAACGAAAAATCCATCCCAGCCCTAGTGGTTTTCACTGTCTGGCACAGGGTGATCTTTATGGCCAGCCTTGGGAAACGTCTCTGTGATCAAAATGTGCCCGAGTGATAAGGTTGCCCTGATGCTGTGTTACACTTTAGAAATCCTGACTATTTGTTGTTATACAACAGGTGTTTCCGACGAATCAATCTGATTGGTTGAAATAGCTTTCTACCCGTGCGAATAATGAGGATTACCACACAGGTCTCATCAGCTGTGCTGGTTGCGAAACCCCTCTCCCAACACTATGCTAGCGGCTATAGGCTAGCAGTTTTCATGTGAAGTTCAGGGACATAGTAGCTAAATGTGGCATTAACAAAATACACATTTCTATCGAATATCTTAATTACAATGACATGAAGTTGTCGTGTTTTAAAAAATATATATATTACAGTCGATGGTGTGTTATCATGATTATTGGCACTTCTGCGCTGTCTATGGAACTCGCTTTTGGCTATTTACTGCAGCAACGCAGGCGTGCCAATAATCACGATAACCCACACCCTCTCGTGTAATATTGCTTAAGCTTAATTATCAATTAGCCTACTGTATGGTGAGAAGACAGCTTGACCGCTATTGCAAGAAGGGATAGGAAAGCAGAGAGAGAGAGAGAGAGAGAGAGAGAGAGAGAGAGAGAGAGAGAGAGAGAGAGAGAGAGAGAGAGAGAATTATACAAGGCACTTTTTTTCTTCATGTTGCCATCCATCTAAAGAAGCAGTGAGTGTGATCAGCTCCTGGCCTGAACCAGACAGTGTGTCATCCACCCCATGACAGTTTGGCAACCTAAATAGGCCTACAGTGCACTCCTCCCTTATATGAGCCATCAAGCTGGATTTAACTTTAAGTATAATTCAGGACTGGGAGAGTCCAGGACCAAACTGCAGTTCTTTATTAAGAAAAAGGGAAGCTTTACAACTGTACGACTGGAGCGAACATTGGTTGAAAATATCTTATTCAGAGGCTTAACAGGTTCTTTGTGTGGTGTAACAATGACATGGAGACCAATTAGGCCCATTTCTATTTCGTATACTTATGAGATCTGTTTGGATCATGTTATGTAGGAACGTGGTAAATGTGTGGATTTCGGTGTGCTAGATAATGAGACGATCTGTTGATCTTGTCCCTGACATTATCAACGTGTTCCAAATCCTGTTAACGCGTAATCTACGGGGGCTCTCCTGGTAGGACAGTGCTATTTAAGGACGTGTGGATGCCACCACCAGGCCCACAACAAGCATGTAGCCTATATACAGGACTGTCTGGAACATTTTACTGTTAAACTAACAGGGCGCTATACTAGGTTGGCTTATTTTGTCCCTCTACACACCACAATATATTCGCAGGGAACAGCCAATCTTTAGCCTCAGAGTGTGTTTTGTGTGTAGAAACGCGATGTGAACTTGTAGATCTGGCAGGTGTTGACACTAAGGGTTGAATAGACCTTTTTGTTACCACCACGCTCTGACCTGACTGGTGCAGTGTCCTCTTAGATCAGTGGTTCTCAAACCTTTTCATGTCAAGGACCCCCAAATTGACACTTATTAGCCCACAGACCCCCATTTGAAAAGATATCTCTGGGACCCCAATTTATTTCGTAAAATCAATGTTAATTTAACTCTGAGAGCCATTTGGTTCCATTTGTACACTCTCTGACTAAGATACATACCCATAAGGGTCCATCCTAACTATCATTTAGCTGGGGACCCCCTGGAACTCCCTCAAGGACCCCTGGGGGTCTCCGGACCCCACCTTGAGAACCAATGTCTTAGATCATCAACAATGATGGATTGCACACAGTGGTAACTGGTAAGAGATTGCTTTTATTTTGCTTTATATCATTTTGGGATGAGAAACGCTTGGGCTATCAAGCCGAAACTTCACTGAAGAAGGCTGGATAGCCGAACGTTTGTTTCTCATCCCAAAATGCAATAAAGCAAAAGAAAAGCAACTCTTGCCACTGTGCGCAATCCATTAGCTATACATTGTTGACGACACTAAGGGTTGCCCACCTGCCCCTAGCAGTAATAAAACTTTCGGGCAGGTGTACATTTGTTTTCAGGTTGCCCAACTGGGCAAGTGCTCGTTTGAGAGGGGATGCAATTGTCTATAAACACAACACGAGATATCTGTCTAAAGTAAACACCTGAACGTGGCCAGAGCGCTCTGTCTTCTGGTCTGTGGAATGTAAAATAAGACCACCGTTTAGCTATAATGTGCTGTTTTTACTGTTGCTACACTTAAAAATATAAAATAACAAGTGTGAATCCATAGTCATATTCATAGCTATGTAGGTATTTGGTTTAACAATTGAGGCACCAGAAAGTAAAACAAAACAAAAAGTGTTAAATTGAACGTTGATTCAAATTTTACCTATCATTTTACATTGGACAATTTACATTTCGGATTTTCAGGCAAGTAGCGGGCATGACCTGTACTTGCCCGATGGGAAAGTGCCTCTGTACCTTAGTGTCAACCCCTGCTATTTTTGCAGAATGTTCACGCCAGAATAGGGATGAAAGGGCTCATGTGATAAAGTGTGATGATGACGATGAATAAATATTGATGGTTTGCAGTGGAGCCTGCAGCTCGTGGCAGCATGAGGCAGTCAATTCATCTTTATTTATATACTGTAGCACATTTAAAAACAACAGCATGAGACTAGTCAAGTAATCTTTATTTATACTAGAGTTGTGCATAAGGCGAGTCGCCTTGATCATTGCGTTTCATTCTGCTTAAGCATGGCCTGAGTGGTCAGTGCTCGTGCCCCTAACCCTAACACACTGAGGGCTCTATTATGATCCAGGTCTTATGCCTTATGCCTTTAGCCTGGTTAATAAACCAGACTGCACTCTGACGCTTGCAGTCAGGCTATTATGCCTTAACTTCTTTGCCTTTTTTTTTACTATTTTGAAAAAAAAAATGTAATACCTTAAATGCTGATCTACATCTGCACGTTGTGAGCTTGTAGATCAGCTATTTTTGATGCACGGCACTGGTGCATAACTCCAAGTCTCCAACCCAAACCCTTAACTCCAACCCCTCCCTTTGTATTGTTCCATACCATTTCTCTCTGAGGGAAATTGTCCTTACAATGTATGTACTGTATTTCCTCAAATTCTATATATATGAATTTGGGACTCGCAAGCATAGAAATACAAGTACACACGCACACACACACGCACGCACGCACGCACGCACGCACACACGCACGCACGCACGCACGCGCGCATGCACGCACGCACACACGCACGCCACAATGAGGAGTCATGTCTGTGCACACTGTGCAGCTGCTGTCTTAGGAATGTGTCTTCTGGCCTTATATAACCCATAGTCGCCAGGCAATGGGTGTTTGAGTGTGTGAATATGAAGTGCTGTTTTGTGTGTGATTTGTAAAGTGGCCAGTGTATTCCATGTAGTTGACGCCACGGTTGAAAGGCCATTTCCTAGTTTATAATGGATTATGATAATTATTGAGAAATAAACCTAATCACCCGGAAGGGGTTCGTTTCTCAATAATGCCCGGCTGTCCGTTCATTATCCCGCTTATTACATGGCTACTTTGTAAAGAAATTAAGAAATTGGCACAGTATATTTGGATTTAATTGCTTACGGCAGGGGTCTTCAACGTTTTCAGGCCAAGGACCCCTTAGTTGAGAGAGAGAGATGAAGCAGGGACACCCACAACCTTTTCAGAGATTAGACATAGTTTTATTGTTTGACAGCACAATCATCAGTGTATTTTGGATTCATGTCAATTTGTGTTTTCAGATATTTAACGACTTGAACCGTAAATAAACTTGACCTTTCACTCTGTACTTAGTTTGCTCTTTTTACCCTCTACACCAAACCTTTTTGCCGAAAATAGCTGATCTACAAGCTCACAACGCCTCGCAGCGTGAGGCGTTGTGAGCTTGTGGATCTGCTATGTTTGGCCAAAGTTCTCAGAATATGGACAAAGATTTGGAGGACCCCCTGTTGAAGACCCAGCTGGCTTACGGTATAGAAAATAGTCTATTATTGCGACCGTCAGGTCGCAGTTACTATCAAAACCTCGACCAGCTGTCTGTCAGTCTGTCTGTCACACGTCACACTTTTGCCCTGCTCATATCTCCGCAACCGTTGCCGAGATCCATGCCAAACTTTGCACACACACTCCTTGCCTGCCAAACCACAACCTCCACCCATCAACATGAACCTCTTCTAGCTCCACCATGAGGCCGATTCTTGCTTTCTTTTTGCCCTAAAATCATGCAAATCGGTATACAATACGTCTCATGTCATCAACATGGATCTCTCCCATATAGCGCCACCATCAGGCCGATTTTTTTAAACACTTTTTTGGACACTGCTCCTACACATTTTGCTCTCAAATCACGCTGCGACCTGACGGTTGCTTATCTCCCGATTAGGGAGTCTTACTGGTCCTATGCAAGGTGCATCCAGCGCAGCACAGTCTTCTCACAAAACTCCTGTAGGAAGTGTTAATATGGGTCAAAATGCCTATTAATTTCTTGGCTCAAATGTTTTCAAAAACATTCTTTTGTTTAATTGTAAAATGACATTGTGTGTTGCCATGTAGAATTATGTCAAAAACCAAGCACCTAGAGATTGATTGGTCGATATGATCCAGGTGCACACAATCCACCCGCAGCAGTGGTCTGTTCTTCACCGCAGTGGTCTGCTATCCAGAGAACAGGCCAGGCCACTGAATGCTGTGATTGACAATCAGAATCTAGCATATTCAACCAAGCTGTGTGATATCTAATACAGGGGTCTGGCTTGTGGTGGACATTTTTTGTCAAGTTACATTTTTGCCACAGACAAAGAGTATGAGTGGACAATAATATTACCAGAAACACATCAAAAGCTAGCCCTGAATGACCATAACAGGTCTGTTACTCTGAGAGTTACAGATACTCTGAGAGTAATGGGGGTCCTTGCAAATTAAACATTTGAGAACGACTGGCACTATTGGACTCCTAATGTGCCATAGTATCGTAGTAAATGAGTGTCATTGCGACGGTCAGGTCGCAGTTACTATGAAAACCTCCCAACTCATGTCTGTGAGTCAGTGAGTCACGCTGTCACGTTACAGGCTTTCACACACAGCCAGCTGGGACGCTCTTCTCCAAATAATGGCGTCAGAGTGCTCTGGATGAGATGTGCGGTCCAGTTACAATAGCGGCGGGCCAAGATGGCGGCTCCCACATTCACAATAACAACAACTTCTCTCGACCGCTGTCGACCTGGCGGTCGCTCATCGCCCTTACGGCATGTTACTTGTACATTATTCTGAAGAAAACCTGGAGACTTCACGTTCAGTAATTGGGTCTTATGATCAAAATAAGAACATTATAATGGTGGGTAAAAAATACATTTTTGAATTTGCCACGGACATGATCAAGTTTTTGCCACAGACACATTTGTCCATGTACGGACATATTGATGACCCCTGATCAAATATCATCTTGGTTTGGTGGTCTCTTTTCGCCTGCCGCTATACCTCAGATTTTGTTGCGTTGTTATCCTGTGCAGGTAAAAAGACTGAAAGTGGTTAAGAAGACAGATAGGCTTTCAGGGGAGGCTCAGTTCACTTCCAGCTATACTTCCAGAGAGTATAAAACAGGGCTTTAAGTGGTTATAATGAACGAAGCTGTTAATAACAATCTGTGTCCGTTATGTGAACTGAACACACTGCAGCCTGCAGGCTCTGCTCTGACAGCCATCTAATGCTCTGGAACACAAACACAACACAGCGCACAGAAATGGTCTCTGTCTCATGCCAGCAGAATGTTGGAGAGAGAGAGACTTTGACACGTTACACCCCTCTGTTTCCCAGCTGGGAGGAGGATAGAAAGGAGGAGAGAGGAAAGAGTATAGGGCTGTCACAGGCCCTTGTATGTCTATTCTGCATCTAGCATTTGGCTAGATGAGTGTTCTCAAACATTTTCATAATGATACCGGTATGTATTTGGCCTTGCGTCACGGCCATGGAATTTTAGTTGACCATCAGTTGGCATACATACACGATTCATGGTTTAATTCAGTATTTTTGTCGTTGAACATAACATTTTAATTTCTGTTCAGCCTACAACTGAAATATATACAAAGAAATCACTGACAATAACCGACCGGTACCAATAACCATGGCCATATACTCCATAAATCTATGCAGTCCAAGAACGGTCAACAACAGCTTGTAATCTTTTTTTTTCTTTTTTTCTTTCTTTTTTGCAATTTTGGAATATCAATGAAAGTCTTAATTGGTTTGTTTGTTTGATTGATTGATTGATTGATTGATTGATTGATTGATTGATTGATTGATTCAGTGATTGAAGAATTTCTTAGAAGTTTGCATAGGAAAAGGTACAGTTTCATGACAGTACAGTTCACTGGTACAAGGTCAACTAAAAGGACATGCCCAAGAAAGCACATGGCTTATTTAAATTGAGATCCTTTTTTTAACATTGAATGACAGACAAATAGAACACAGTACTATGCAAAATATATAATCAGAAAAACTGTCGTAAAATAAAACACAAATGCAAAAATAAATGGTATTTACAATAGAAAGGTCAGGGGGAGGTAAGGATATAGGCTATGTTTTCTTTTACCAGTTGCAGTTTTTTCTTTCAGTGCTGTTTTAAAGGAAGGTAATAGATTATATAATCATTGTGACAGGCCTAGCTGAGAGGGAGAAAAGGGGGGTGGAGGAATGGGGAGAGGAGGCTCAGAGACGAGAAGGAGAGTAGGAGTTGGAAGGACAGGACATGATGGAAGGATGACAGCAGGATAACACCAAGGAGGGAGAGATAAAGGAATGGAGAAAGTATTGCAGAGAGAGAGAGAGAGAGAGAGAGAGAGAGAGAGAGAGAGAGAGAGAGAGAGAGAGAGAGAGAGAGAGAGAGAGAGAGAGAGAGAGAGAGATGGGTACATTCAGTGGTGGAAAGTAACTAAGTACATGTACTTAAGTACTGTACTTAAAAGGATATTTAACCACCCTGGACAGATTTTAACCCTTTTTGTGCCTATCCCGAACAAGTTCGGCTTTATTTCAATCCAATCCAATATTTGTTTTGCTATTTTACTTACCCTGAGCTGCTTTTAGAGATGTGGGTGGTCCTGGGTCGTCCTACGCTTTCCAACGAGTGATGCTAGATGGTCCGACGATTTATTCCATTGAAAATGGTTTAAAATAAAGTTTAGAGCCCCCCCAAAAAAACTCAATCTATACTGTCGGCGGCGCGACGTATTCCGGGGTGCCTATCCCGATCTAGTCCGGGATATTTAATAAAATTAATTAATTAATCGGAGGCCGCCGAATCCAATACAAAGTCACATCTTTAGAGAGCATTTTCTCTGAATTGTGTTCCCAGACCAAAGACAACGTTTTTTTGCGACTAAAATAGCTTCAGATCGGGCTTCTAAAAAATAAAGAAGCTAATGGCTAAGTGTTAGCTAACTTCCTCCTCTCGTCATACATAACAGTGGCTGGAGTGAAATCACAAGGCACTACGGGCAGTGTCGACGGAAGCTAGAGCGAAGGCCTATACAGATATTTCTGGCACTCTAGCGGCACCTTGTTGCCCGGGGCACTGTATGGTTAAGTTACAATGGTTTTGTATAGGAAGGGTCCATGGCTGATAAAATGTCTAAATACTGAATCAAGCAGTAATCAAGGGTGGTCAAAAAACCCTGATTAGACGATAAAATTAAATATCCTATAAGTACAGTTTTGAGGTATTTGTACTTTACTTGAGTATTTACAAATGTCAATACTTTTACTCCACTACATCTCGGATCCAAATATTGTACTTTTACTTCACTACATTTGTTTTGAAAACTTAAGTTACTAGTTACTTTGTAAATTTAAATTGTTATTACAAAACATACATTAACCACTTCAGCCTATATACATTTTGGACGTTTGAAAATAGCCAATTTACAAGCTCACAATGCGTCACTTTGTGACATATTGTGAGCTTGTAGATCTGCTAATTTTCTGATGATGTCACGTGCGTACCCTCTTGTACCAGGGTTGTGATTGTCTCTTCTTGGTTCTGAATGTTGCAGTACAGTAAAGTGATGTAATTATCTGAACTTGACCTAACTGTTCTAGGTGTTTTATTTGCCTTTAGCCAGGGATTCCCCCCCCCCCCCCCCGGAGGATAATAAAGATATCTATCTACTTAGTTATTATGAAAAGTCTCATTGTTTAATGTTTCGTGACTCGTGAGAGCACCAATAGTCATCTGCATTTGGTACAAAATGCCATAAATAATATTTGATTTAGTCCATATTGCCCAGGCCAGTTTCAATCTCTCTTGTTATAGAATGTATTGAATGGAGATTTTGTAGATTATCTTTAACCCATTAAGATGTCGTGTTTGACTTGAACCGATTTAACCATTATTTTTCGCTTTAGCTATTAAAAAACAGCACGGTGCGACAGACAGGAAAGAAAGGAGAAGGCATGGAACATTTTGAGCCCAGGGTGTCGCTGTGTTACAGTACATTATTTTAGCATGGTTTTGTCGTGCTCCAGTGCGGACTATTTAGCCCGGCCAGTGCACGCTATTAGCGTGCACGCAGAATGTGGACTTACATGATATAACATTCAGTACGTATTAGGGCTGTAATCTAGACCTGTTTTAGGGATTCGAACTTCGGGGGGATTTTCCGAACGGACCATCGAACCTTAGATGGTTCGTTCAATTGAATAAAAACCGAACGTTCGAACCTTCGAACCATCGAACGTACTGTACCTTTAACCAGCTAAAACAGTGTAGGAAATGTTTAAAATGCGCTGTTTTATCCATTGAAAAAGCGTGGATGCGTGGCCGCATTAACACCTAGGCTAACACTTGGAAAATCCAACCCAATCGGAGAAAATGTTGCGCAGTTTGTTGACGGACAGGCTCAATGTATAGCAGAGTTGCACGGATGATGATTAGACTTGGTGACTGCGTCGGAGCGCGTCGCGTTCGGGCTGAACTGGTCTCGATGTAACAACCCCAGAAATCGCATTATATAATCCTTTATAGTCTAGTAGCCAGAATGTGAACCAAGACATTTTGAGTACCCTAAAGTTTTATGTTAGAAATGTTGAGTATGGGTCCCCAGCATGTAAAAACCACCGGATGCTAACTTGTATATGTTGAGCAATTTTCATAATCAGCCGCTAAAGTTGGTGTCCCATTAACTTTACATTACAGGAAAAATAAGCAAAAAATTAATCTGCTTTAAGTAGCATATGAGGGGTCTAACTAGGGGTATTTCATGATTCTGAATCCATTGCAAGCATCCGTTTTGCACGAAAATCATTCCTTGGGCTAAAACGGACCCCAGAAACATGTGAAAAGTGATGATTCGGCACTTTTCATCACTAAACCAAGGCCGATTTTTCGCCAAGGAATGATTTTCGTGCAAAACGGATGCTTGCAATGGATTCAGAATCATGAAATACCCCTAGTTAGACCCCTCATATGCTACTTAAAGCAGATTAATTTTTTGCTTATTTTTCCTGTAATGTAAAGTTAATGGGACACCAACTTTAGTGGCTGATTATGAAAATTGCTCAACATATACAAGTTAGCATCCGGTGGTTTTTATATGCTGGGGACCCATACTCAACATTTCTAACATAAAACTTTAGGGTACTCAAAATTAGAGCCCGACCGATACCATTTTTTCCGACCGATACCGATATCCGATGTTGGAGAGTGCTAGAGCACCGATACCGATACGATACCGATGTTTTGTAAAAAAAAATTTTTATTCATTTAAGATCATTTAATTGACAGCTCGCCCCTCGGATAAATGGTCAGATTATTGCTTTTTTTGTGCTTTTCATGTCAAACTTTAAGTTTGGTCGCAGTTATCAATTTCTATTGCTTGTTGGATAATAATACTCTTTTAATTTGGGGGTTCTGCTGTGTTTTGTCTCGTTTATGAATTAATATGTGTCTTTTATCCAAACGTAAATGCATTGCCAAGCAATTAAACAACACAAGTTCTATAGTCTATAGTCAGACATCTATATTTCTCTGTGGATTTTCACATAGGCCTACACACCTTCCTCCACCACAACATGAAAAATCAGAGTTAGACAGTGCATGTGGTGAGTGAACGACACACGAGAGGCAGCAGCTCCAGTAGTGTTGGCTTGCATCTTGGACTATTATACTGCACTCTGCTGGATAATTCTGGTATTGCCCACACATAGGCCTATATAACTCAGGGTTTCATGCTCTATCCGCAGACACGTTACAGACAATTAACTCAGTTACTGCCAATTAAATATGCCTTCTTTGGGTTCTCCCTGCCATAAATCTCCATAGACTTCCATGTAATTTATAGTGCACAGATCATGCACGCCCATGCACAGAGCATGCACCATGTTTGTGCAGGCTGTTCACAGCTTTCAAACAAAAAAATCAGATTGGAAATCCGTTCAGGCATTCTTGAGAAAATAGCCATTATGTTTTACGTTTCATGTTATGTAAGCAAAGATGGCTGCCCTGTATGAAAGATGGGGTTGTATGGGGGGTGGAACATGCAAAATTCGCGATTGAAATCATGTTTACTAGATTTAATGGGGTCAAAAAAATATATATATATATATATATCGGTATCGGTGGAATAATTCACCGATACCGATACCGATACCTCCAAAACGACCGATATATCGAATTGACCGATATATCGGTCGGGCTCTACTCAAAATGTCCGGGTCTACAATGGGGCTCTATGGGCTGGCTACTAGACTGAAATCCATCTTTGCTCATGCTTAGGAGAAAGGCTGTTTAATCTGTGGGTGCATGGATGGGTGTTCGCTGTTCAGAGCACACTACACACACGTCTGTCTCTGCCCAGCTCAGCTGCTCTCACTCTACTGTCATCAAGCGTGTGTCCGCGGCCCCAAACAGGAGCGGAATTGGAGCGGAGGACGGTCCTTGATCGCTCCAAGCTGTTCTGGTGCATTTTATAACTACTAATAACGGTCGGTCACCATTAACTGTTAGTGTTTACCGGTAGGCCTAACTTATTTCGTATTTGGCTATCTCTACTACTGTGATATTCTGAATAGGCCTATCACATTCTGATAATTATTTTTCGTGTAAAAAAAAAGAAGAAAAAAAAAGAAAAAAACCTGAACCCATTAATTTCGAACTTCGATTGCCAACGTAACGAACGAACGTTCGAATCCCCGAAGGTTCGCTTGCAGCCCTAGTACGTATTACCTTCCACATAGAACAGCACGCTGGCAAAATGAGTTCTGAATGCTCATGAATGCGTACTTCACACAAGGGATGCTTCAGTATATAAGCATATCATATTTTCTTTTCTTACATTTTCATCGCACGATTTTGTAACCCATTTTTCACCCAGTGCCAATTGCCTTAGCTGTAATGGGCGTTGCTCTCCCTCTGCCAACCTGGGGAGAGCCCTGAACTGAGCTCATGCTTCCTTCAGTGGTTGAGGAGTGAGTGGAAGAACAGTAGCGCGTGGAAGGAACACGTTATTCCAACTAGTTCCTTTTCCCTCCATCATGTTCCCCGGCTGGCTAGGGAGAGGCATTATAGAGACCAGGATTACTGCATGTTTTTGTGAGGGTACCTACCCTAGGGGATATGGGGAGAACATGCAAACTCTTTCACCAACCCATATGATAAGCATATCATCTTGTTACCAGGTTCATCCATACATCCATTGTCAAACGCTTATCCCGGAGGGGGCAACGGTTCCAGCAGAGAGCCGAGCTCCAGACCAAAGACTGTGATTGATTGGTTTGCATTTTCAATATAGCAAATGGCAGCAGGACACTGATTGTAGATATGAGTTATTAACTTCGTTGAAGGCCGGGGCAGGCATGCCTTTTGAGGAGTCAATCTGAAATCATTGGTGAAATGTCCTGTTCGCTGCCCCAACATACAGCAGGAGGTGCACGTCCGCCCCTGGCAACCACACTGGCTGCACAAATATTTAATAAAATGTCGTCTTCATACAGTTAGTATGAAAACGTCCACCTCATGTCCGTTTGTGAGTCACGCTAATACACAACATTTCGTTACCTATCGACTTCAGTTCCTCACTCCCATTCCATCCGTGAAGGCAGGTCACAAAACGTAAAACATTTGGTGAAACACTCACTTACATGAGTCTGTGGCGCGCCACTGATTGGCTGGGGCTTTCACAGGCTTTTCACTGGCTTTAACACACTGTTTAACTGAACGCTGCCCAGTCAGCGTCTTACCTGTTGCTTTAGTCATATTTTAGTTATCTGAAAAGTTCTAGTTTGGTTTTAGTCGACTATAGAATATCTACAGTTGATTTTGTTGACTAAAATGTATTTTGCCGGGCCTTGATGGCATCGCAATGGCTGTTTTTACTGGTTGCATGCTGAAAATAGCTGATCGACAAGCTCACAATTCTTCGCAGCGCAACACCCGACACAAGACGACTTGTCTTTCAGTTCTGTACTGGATCTCTTCTCCACTAGTCATTTTAGTCTAGTTTTTGTTTGTTGATGAAATCTTCAATATATTTAGTCATGCTTTTAGTAATCATAGCTTAGTTTTTATTTTTATTTTTATTTTGTTTTTGTCAGTGAAAAAAAGGTAGTCGACGGACAATTTTTCGTCATAGTTTTACTAGTGGACAAAATGAACGCTGCTGCCTATCACTATGCCGCTGGGGTTGTCAGCACTGGGTGTGTGCATGTGTGTCACCGCCTTGGCATTTTTCGTGTTGCCGTGTCAATGGTGTCATTGCATTGTAAGGCTGGTGGTGCATTAGATCATAATGATGACATCACTAACAGCATCTTGTTTCAAGGTGGCATATAGTGTTGGCCCGACAGCCAGGCATGCATGATGCAACCATTTTTCTTTGTTGTCTCCGCCAGGCTGAAGGCATGGGGAGACTATGTTTTGCCCCTGCACCCTGTCTGTCTGTCCGTCCGTCCGTCCGTGCGTGCGTGCGTGTGTCCATCCGTGCGTCTGCCAAACTGTGCACAGTCTGCACACACACTCCCTGGATGCCAATTCAGAACCTCTGCCCAACAGTTTTCACATGGGCCTGTTCTAGCGCCACCGTGAGGCTGATTTTTGCAAAACACATTTTTGGACAGTACTCCTACAGATTTTGTCCAAAAATCACGCAAATCGGTAAACAGTATCATGCAGTAGTCATGTGATCAACATGAATCTGTCTGATTTACCGTATTCCATTCTGATTGGCTAACATTGGATTCCAAAGTTGCAGGATTGGTCCGTTTTTTGGAACAAAATGCCACAAATCATGCATGCAGGCCCAAGAACACATGGCACCCTATTATATCGCCACCAGGAGGCCACAATAACCTACCTGACCTGGCGGAGACCTGTGCTCGGAAGAGCACTGCTTCTAGTTTTGTATTGTTTTCTTCAGTAGTGGAAAGTAACATGCACATTATTGATTATTGTATGGTCATGTGATCAGTGACATCATGAAGGTGTACTCTGCAAGCTAAAGAGAACAACTTCATGATGTCACTGATCACATGACCCCACTATCAATCCTCCAGTGCTAGGCAACACAGAAGGGGGGGACCTTTTTCTTATTTCCTCACAACAACTCTTTGGTATATTAAATGACATATTTCAGTGTTAAAAATGAGTGGTATTCTGCTTTAACACTTCCGATGCATATTACGTCCAGGAACGTGATTTTATGGAATTACGGCGGTGCGGCGCCAAGGCCCCTGTTACCTAGTTACCATGTTTACCAGGTAAACAGGCGCTGCGGTGGCAGCTGGTGAGCGAAAAAACTGCATATCCCATTATGCAACTCGGCCGGCAACATCAAGAAGTGTCTAATCTCCATAGGTTCCTATTAATTTCTGCTGCAAAAAAAGGGCTTTATCTCGGAATCTACTTCCAAAAAAACGCTTTGATCGCCGAGAACCGCTTGTTTTCACGGCGACACTGGGCCGTGACGGTCGGCCACGGTTAGGATTTTTCATTTCCGTGTGAAAATAAACATACTGATCGCCATTACAAGACCGTGATTTTGTGACATGGACATGACCGTAGCTTCCGGGGCTCCTCAAAATAAAGCACAAGTGAATGGCGGCACTGTGTAGCCAAATGAGCAATAATGGCTTCCCAAGTGTTAATGGGTCAAAACTATCAGCTTGAAGTCAGTTTATTTTGGGAAACAAGACATGACCGTGATGCCAGTGCAGTGCATAGTGGAAGAGCTCATCCAGGCTGCTAGTGGCTCTAGGTATTCATTCCTGTCTGATGATCCAGTGCACTGCAGTGGTGACGGCACGGCACCCATATTGCACTGTTACGCAAGCGTCTTACAAGAGCTACTTACACTCTGATAACCAAGGCAGGGAGGAAGGAAGAGGATTAGAGGTCAACGCTGCTGCTGCTGCGGGCCGTCTTTAGCTCAGTCCTAACAGCACACACACGCACGCACACACACACACACACACACACACACACACACACACACACACACACACACACACACACACACACACACACACACACACACACACACACACACACACACACACACCCTCACAGGTAGCGGGTCGATCTGCTATTTTTGCCATTATCAAACACATTCATCTTTTGAATTGAATCTAATTGAATTATAATATTTTTTATGTATACTGTACTTTTCATGATTTTATTTTTGAGCCCTCTTTGAGAACTTAAGTTGTGACACAGGCAGCTTGTCGTTTTGGATCAGTGAGTGACGAACATGTCCATTGTCTCAGAGGCGCCAGGAAAACTGGCCAGACATCATCATCACAGATACGCACACGCTTGCGTACAAACACATACACACATAGGCGCGCGCGCACACCCGCACACACAGACAGGAAGACAAAAACATGACTGAACTAGAGAGGTTCACAGGGGTTGACACTAAGTTCAAGCTCAGTCACACAACAGGCCAACGCTCAGCATTTCAAGATATGGGATCTACAGACAGAGAGAGACACAGACAGACAGACAGACAGACAGACAGACAGACAGACAGACAGACAGACAGACAGACAGACAGACAGACAGAGACTATCTCTGCACTCTGTGTAAATTATAGCAAATTGTACTTTCCATAATATATTATTTGTAGCCTATTATCTTGCAACTCTGCAAGTCAAAAATCTCCCTTTGGAGTAATTGTGTAATTTTTGTAACTCTTATAATTCCATTATTCCGTCCAAATACGTCCAAATACTTTTACTTATAGAGCTCAAAGCTCTTCAGGAAAAAGAAAGGTGTACCCACTACCCAGATAGTTGGCATTTCAGAGAGGAATGGACTCAACGATCCATCCTTCGACGAGCTAATAATGCCAAGAGACCAGGGGTCATCGTCATGCTGGCTCGTGGTGGACATTTCTGTCGAAATTCTATTTTTGCTGCGGACATACAAAATGAGTACAAACACATAAAGAGCTAGCCTGCCCCCTAAATGAACCATTACAGGTCTGTAACTCTTGACAGTGTACAAATGGAAACAAACGGACCGTTACGGGTCCATTTGGTTCCATTTGTACACCCAGAGTTATCGGAGGACTTCCTTGAAAATAAAACGTTAAAGAACCACGACTGTGCTATAGGGCATTAACGAAAAAGTCGACAAGTCGAATTAGTCGACTCCATTACACAAGTCGACTCCCTCCAGAGAAAGTCGAAAGTCGAAGTTGAAAATAGCAGATCTTGGCGATGCGGGGCGTTGTGAGCATGTAGATCGGCTATTTTCAAAATGTCTTCCTCTATATATTTGACAATTTGGACAAAGTTTAATTTCTCATTTTAGAGGTTATTGGCACTTAAGAAATGTGAAGATACTTTCTATTTACTTAAACTTTATGTTGGTCTGACTCTGTTTACAGTTGAGAGAGAAAACAATGTTGCACATTAGGTTACCCCCCAAAATAATTGGGGGGTTTTGTGTGATGTGATGACGTCATGAAACGATAAAGTCGACTTCAACTCAACCTTTTACTTTGAGTTGACTGTGCCAGTGGACTCCTAATGTGCCATACATACTGTAGTGTCATACAGTAGGCCTATATACATTCGGAAGAAAACCTGGAGACTGACATTCAGTGACTGGGTATTATGATTAAAAAGTAAGAACATTATAATGGTGTGCAGTTCATGTGTTAGTCATGTGAAACAACGTGGAGCTATAGGAAGAACCCCTCAAGTTCCTTTTCAGGAGCCTTCACTTGGCTCTATTCAGTCTGTCTCTGTTTCTCTGCTTGAATGGCAACAAAAGCTCATTCAGTTACCCTGCCTGCACGCACGCACGCACGCACGCACGCACGCACGCACGCACGCACGCACGCACGCACGCACGCACGCACACACACACACACACACACACACACACACACACACACACACACACACACACACACACACATTTATCAATTTATTTATTTATGTGTTAGAACACTGAGACAAATGTTACAAAGCGTTTTAGAGCATAAAAAGGTAAACACGCTAAACATAAAACAACAATAAAAGTACATGGAGTACAACATTAAGCAAAGAGCCGGTAATGATAAAGACAAAGATAAACAAACAAATAAAGCAAATTACAAAAATCATTAAAAAAAACTGTGATTTAAATGATGGCATTGTACTACAGTCAGTCTGGTGTGACACAGTTAAGTCATTGTCACCCCTTGGTCTTTAGCCTAGATTTCTGGGACAGACAAGGAATTATGGGAACTGTCTCAGTGTCATGTTGTAGACTACACACACGCACGCACGCACGCACGCACGCACGCACGCACGCACGCACGCACGCACGCACGCACGCACACACACACACACACACACACACACACACACAGAATTACTAATACTAATTCAACTGCGAGCAATTGACTCTACCGTGAGATGAGAGAGAAAGCTAGAGAGAGAGAGAGAGAGAGAGAGAGATAGAATGGATGGCCAGAGGACAATAGCCTACCAATGGGTCTGTGGTGACAATGCGGTTTGTTCTGGATGACTGTGTGTGTCTGGCAGACATGACACCATCATCGGCTGGGTGGCTGGGTGGGTGCAATAACCGCCATACCGCGGTTGTGTAATATTTTTTGTATTAAAGGGAACCCTGGCTAATATGACAAATATGCCTTAATACATTATAATTGTCCTCTATAACTACAATGTAAAATAAAATAAAAACTTAAATATTGTATTTCTTCAAGAAATAGCTAATCTTTCACTCAATAGGGGAAATGCCTAATTACAGGTGTTTTTAATTTTACATTGTAGTTATAGAGGACAATTATAAGGCATATTTGTCATATTAGCCAGGGATCCTTTAAAAAAACATATGTTTCGTTCAAAATAACTTTTGTGGGAGATACAATACCGTGATACCGCCATACTGTCGGTAAACAAGTGACTTATTACCGCAATAACAAAAAATCCATTCCTGCCCCAGCCCTAATATTCAGGTCATTTAAGATCAACAAGCTTGACATTCATTGTCAGGGGTCCTTTGGTTTCTGGGCTTAACTTGGGTTTGTGCTTTTCCTTGTGCTGTATACACTTGGATATTCTTCCCAGCGTCTTCTTCTGCTGATAGGCTGACTTTGTCTTGGATGTTGTTGTTGTGTGATGAAATCGAATCCTATTGGTCCGTCAGACAAGTCCCTCTTTGTCCTTGTCACCCAGTTATTTGATCCTCCATAATCTGCTTATCTGGAGAAAAACAAAACAATACAAAAAAACCTGAGAAATGCTAGGTTAGTTTTCCAAGTATCGCATTTTTCAAACGTATTGTCCTGCAGGACCATTTGGGTTATAAAACCATTCTTTGTCTTGAGCTCTTGTTCACATGGGAATATACTAGGGCAGGGGTTTTCAAAGTGGGTGACAGGGCACCCTGGGGTGCCGTGATGCCAGTCCACTGAGTCCAGGGGTGCCACGATATATGCAAACATTTTAACATTCATCTTTTCTTTTCTCTAATTGCAATCTGAAATATGAACCCTTGTGATAAAAAATCAATCCAAGTTTGAAGTGAGCGATCGTGCGCGCACGCGTGCATGTGTGGCCGTGTGTGTGTAGCAGTTCATTTCAGGGTCGCATGTGTGTGTGCACTTGTGCTCGTGTGTGGGTGCGTTTGTGAATGTGTGTGTGTGTGTGTGTGTGTGTGTGTGTGTGTGTGTGTGTGTGTGTGTGTGTGTGTGTGTGTGTGTGTGTGTGACGCAACAGCGCCACTTGGTCACCAGCGGTATTGCAGTTCATGCTCAGGCTACATACACGCATAGTAACAAACCTACAAACCTACACACACTCACGCTAAGGAGACGGTGTACCACCGCTCAAAAAACAAAGTTGTCCTTTAACTCTGCTTGTGAAGGGCACTGTCAGGACAACATACAGTAGGTAACACCATGGTCTTTCTTCTTGTGCCACCATTAGGCAACATTTTGCACTTTCTCACACACGTTATCTTAAGTTCTAATGGGCAGAAATCTGATTCCATTTGTACACTCTCTGAGTTACATAACCATAAGGGTCCATTTGGTTCCTAACTATCATTTAGCTGGGGACCCCCTGGAACTCCTTCAAGGACCTCTGGGGGTCCCCGGACCCCACTTTGAGAACCAATGTCCTATAGTGTGTATAGTTCTTCGAATTTTTGGTTATTCTGTTAGATGGATGATAGGTTCTTGGTCTACCTACTGTATGTTTTTAGATTACTATTTCTTTGCATTTGATTACCTTGTGCTGTTCTTGCTTATTGTAAATCGCTCTGGATTAAGAACCTCTGCTAAATAAAATGCCTAAATTGTAAAATTTAAAATTGTAAGTTGTAAACCCTAACTGCTCCCGAGCAGGTTGGTTGCCTTGCCTGGTTGCCTTGACTGTGTGAATGTGTGTGAATGAATGGGTGAATGTAATGCACATTGTAAAGCACTTAGGATAAAGGCGCTATAGAAATGCATTCCATTTATCACCTATTTCCAGCAGTCCAGTCACGCACAGTCTATGTCAGGGTCGAGCACCCTCCACACAGCCAGAGAAGAAAGAACCTTATCTTTTATTATCCTCTTTCTATTTCTCTGTTTTGTATTATGACAAACCTATTCCTATCCTTTCAAGAAAGATGGTAAGCTGCTTGGCCCTTGTTATTTAGACATAAACAAGATTTTCTTCTTTTTGTCAAAGTTAACTTTTGAATGATGTTTGTTATTTCACAATACCATGTTGCAATTCAGATGAGAAATAATGTTTCAACGCTAGAAAACAATTCACAATACCATTTTGCAATTCAGATGAGAAATAATGTTTCAACGCTAGAAAACAAGGTGACATGCTCTCAGAGTTTTGTTTGGAAGGTAACACATTTCCTTAAAGCACTCAGCCATGCTTCAGATGTTTGCTCTTCAGTTTTTCCAACATTAACCTTTATTATTTAGTTGACTCCCAGAGCTTTATACTGGGTCCGCTACCTTTTCCCTCTACACCAAATCCTCCCAGAATAGTGTTCACGTGGTTAACTTGTCAGTTAAATGTGTACATATACATAGTAGTCTCTTAAGCATTAAGTCAACTGTCAGATTCCCACGTGTGGAGATTATAAACCGTCCTATTGTGCAAAACATGTCTTATACTGGTTTGGCCTGCCTGTCCAATATTTAGCTATTGATAGCAAGCTTTAATATATGTGCAGTCTATGAATGAAGCTGCACAAAAAAAAAAAGAATTGTGTTGGATGACGAAAGGTGGCATCATCACTGCACTGACAACCTGACCGCTTGCGGGCGGGATGATGACTTGTGTCAGTGTGGTGGTATGTTTTTACTTGCATAGATTATTATAACTATGGTAAAACATTCCCACAGTTCAAGAGTATAACTTCAATGTCACCTGGCATGGGCGCGTAGTGATGTTTCGATGTGCCGTTGTTTTGAGCGGCCAGTAGTCCGAATCGCCGGTGAACGCCAACCTGCCGTCGCGGGTGAACGCTAACCTGCTGACGGCGGCCAGTAGTCCAAATCGCGGGTGAACGCTAACCTGCCGCACCGAGTGCCGCGCTGTGAGCTTGTAGATCTGCGATTTTGTAATAAATATCCAGGGTCTAGGGTGTGTCCTGACTGGCTGTCCTCTTCCATCCAGCTCTTCACTGAGACTGAGGCATAAAACTCCTCCAGAGGATGACCCTCCATACGGTTTCCAATCACACCTTCAACTGTGTTTTTTATTTGTTCACTTTAATAACTCATTTTATTAATATAAATGGGAATATATAAAAATAAAACATAATGTTGAGTAAATAATGTGGTGATCTAAAAAGCTTTGCCATAAACACACTTAAGGCATTGTTAGAATGAAGGGTGTGCTTCTGTGCAAACATAAAGCATAGAATAAACAGCGTAAGAATAGAGGAGGAAGGTAAATTAGAATAAAATGTCGGGCTGTCAGTAGTATAGTGGAGGGGTGTATTACTTTTACATTGGCCATTGTGGTTACTCGGTTCTAATCTGCGAATCAATCGGGGTTAGAGTGTTGTCATAAATATAAATGTTTCGATAGGCGGCACGGCGGCATATTGATTCTGAATATTTGAAACGGTTTCATCCCTCCTTCGCTGCACTATCGATATAATATAGCAGACGTGAGTCCTCCTGTGACTCTCCCCTCGTCTCTGCCTAGAGGAAAAGCTCTGACACACACACACACACACACACACACACACACACACACACACACACACACACACACACACACACACACACACACACACACACACACACACACACACACACACAGAAAGGGTCTTGTTTCTTTAGTTGAATATTTTATTTTTGGTGAATTTGAACAGAGAGAGAAGGAGGGATGGAAGCATCACTGAGGCTATGGAGCTAGTGTAAGTAGTAATTACAGTACTACTGTAATTACAACTGTAATGACTAGGCTCGTGTTCCTTTGGTGCTGAGTGCTGACTCATGCAGCCCTGCTACTTCTCGCTGGAGCTAAATGTATCCAGCCAGTTGTCATTGTTTTGTCTGAAACTTCCAAGCCACGTTAACTTGGCTTATAGTGATACAATGAACGGATAACAACCACTTTCACCCTGGCAAATTATTTAATTTAATTTTTCTCACAACTCTGTACTTCTAATGAATTATAGAGCTTTGTTCTATAATTTTGTTACTTGTCTCTCTGTCTCCCTTAAAGGAGTAGTTCACCCCCAAAATGACTTTTTTTCTATTGATTACTCATGGCATGGAGACTTGAGTTCAATATTTTTTTTTAGTATTTGATGCATTCCTAAGACGAAAAATGGATTATAGTAAATGTACCCCCATTGAATCCCAAATGTATTTGGGTCCCCATCCGGAATCAATGGGGTACATTTATGCAACGTATTGTCTTAGGAATGTAACAAAAAACAAAAAAAAAATATTATTGAACTCAAGTCTCCATGGCATGAGTAATCAATAGAAAAAAGGCATTTTGGGGGAGAACTACTCCTTTAACAACTTTCACCCTGGTGTCACTATTTTGTTCTGTCATTATAGGCACTAGCAAATCTACAAGCCATTTTTACTCCCTGGCCTTGCAGGAGGATAGCTGTCTATAAGAGAGAGAGAGTATGTGCGTGCGTGCATGCATGCCTGCGTGCGTGCCTGCGTGCGTGCCTGCGTGCGTGCGTGTTTGTGTGCGTGCATGTGTGTGTCTCGCACACTTCCAGTAGGTCACAGGATGTTCACATAATGTTGTATACCTAATATTCAACTTTAATTCTATAATGGAAGTCTCTGGGGCTCTGATTGGGCTGAAAGCTTGTCATCATTTGGAGTCATATGTCGTAGATATGTCACAGACAACTGATGTCACAGACTGGTCACATGAAGTCCACATAGGAGTGTTTTTTGGTAAATTGAGGAGAAGGCTGTGTAGAAACTTAAAGGACGATTTAGTTTTTTTACAGGGTTCAAGGGTTCATATTTGTCTCCGCCAGGAGAGTATGTTTTCGTCCCTGACTCCCTGTCCTTGTGGCCGTCTCTCCGTCTGTCCACAAATCATGCAAATTGGTAGACAGTATCTCTACAGTCATGTGATCAACATGGATCTAGAATCTGCGTTCCAGGTCTAAATGGGTTAACATCTGACCTCTCTTTCTCTCTCCTCCAGATGTATCACTCGGACCACGGTGTGGACTTCCTCTCCTTCCAAATCCCAGGCGGCATCGCAGCCCTGGGCGTAGCAGGACCTAGTATCTGAAGACAACCAACAACAACAACATACCTGTCCTGTACCTCTTTCCCCAAACACTCTCCCCGTGCCCTCTCTGTACCTTTTCAACCCTTCCGATCCAGTCCAAATCCGTCACCCCGAAAGAAGAATGGACGGCAGCCCCAAGTTGTCCGGCGAGACCCTGATCGTGCACCACATCCCCCTGGTGCACTGCCAGGTGTCCGGGGGCAGGCAGGGCGGGTGCGGGGGCTCCATGAAGAGGGGCAACCCCTTCAGCCCGCCAGAGAACCTGGGCCTGAGTCGCACCACCTCCCTCCCCGAGAGGGACGTCCTGCAGAGGGAGGCCCTGGTCTTCAGCAGCCTGATACAGGTATGGCTTTCTTACATGACAATTAATTGTGTTTTTGTTGTTCTACAATTACATTTCTTTTTGGCTTGTAGGGTTTAAAGTTGCACATGGCAGATGTGACACGTAACCTAAATATACAAAGAAATGACTGACATATTTGACAACTTTATACTTCAAAAAGAACATTGAAAATAGCCGATCTACAATCGTTGTGAGCTTGTAGATCTGCTATTTCCACAATTTTTGAAAATATATGAACATTTTTCAACATGGAAACGATTATGACGATTATGACAAAATAATTACGAATATGTTGAATAGTTGCGATTAGACAATTGTGACAGGCACAGGTACAGGTACATACAGCATGTTACTGCTACTTTTTTTTTCCTCACATACATTCCTGCTACTTTTTCATGCTGTGCAGCGATGGTTTTCAACCCTTTTTCACATCAAGGTCCATTATACTGTATATTCTGCATTCAACGGACCACCATTTGCTTTATCCTCTCAAACACAAAACGTAGAATATTTTGTTACCGTTGGATAAGATTTTGTCCACAATTCCGTGCTGTATTGATGTTGGTACCATAGGAGAGATGACAGGCAAAACGTCGATCAAAACAACAATTCTTCTACATTCTCTAATTGTGTAGACTTCTTGTAAATTAAGTAATGCACATGTTTTAACAATGATTTAATGAAACCAAATGGACCCATACGCTCTCAAGAGTTAAGGGTCCATTTCGGTCCAATTCGCTGGGGACCACCTGGAACCCCCTCATGGACCACTGGTGGTCCCCGGACCACAGGTTGAGAACCACTGCTGTACAATATGTACAAATGTACATATCTTAGATTTCTTTCTTTTTGACAATGAATGATGGAGCTTGCACAAAAAAAAGCCCACTTCTTTACACCTGTTAAATCTCTAATGTGACAATAAAGTTGTTATTCTGATTCTGACACAGACCACCAGTGGGTCCTTGTCCTCCCGCGGCAGCACCAGGAAAAACGCCAGAGGAGGCGGCGGCAGCATGGCGAGCGACGACTCGTCCTTCGCCTCCAGCAACTCGGAGGACCAGCTGATGATGATGACGGCTCACACGCTGCCCCGGGCCAAGGTGAAATACTGGTTCAAATCAAACCAAAGCTGCGAACGCTAATATGTTAGGCACATTCTAGAACGTTGACTCACTCACTGCTTTCTGACTGTAGTTTAGGAATGTTATTGAGTTTGTACCTTTTTTTTGTTATATTGTTTTAGGTAGATATTTGTATAGAAAGGCCTAACCAGGGACTGGGGGCGCAAATTAGCCTCGGCTATAAACCCTATATTCCAGCGGTTCTCAAAGTGGATTCCAGGGACTCTGTGGGTTTCTTTAGGGGTGTCTAAATTGGCCCATACAAGTCTGTAACTCTGACAGTGTGCAAATGGAACCAAATCATTTGTACACTGTCAGAGTTAAGGGGAGAGTGGGAGACCTTGAAATTTAAACGTTTGAGAACCACTGCTACCGGTATATACAATGCAACGGTTTCATGTTTTTTTTATAAATTGATACATTGTTTTTTTATTTTTTACCTGTCAAATAACCATATAAATAAAGACCAGGAACAGAAACCCGCTGCGTCGCAACCCCTTCCTGCTCAACGCAGAGGAGGAAGAGGAGGACGAGGAGGAAGAGGAGGACGACGGGGACAACCTCAGCGGGTACTTCGAGGACTCCTCCTTCCACCTCCACGGCGAGACCGACTCGGCCCTCGACGGCGTGGGGACAGCGCCTTTCCACCTGCACGACCTGGGCTTCGCCGCCGGCATGCAGCCGTTCCTCTTGCAGAGCTCGGCGGGGAGGACCTCCTGGGGCTCCGTGGGGGGAGGAGGTAGGGGTGGGCCATATGGAAAAAATGCAATATCACAATATTTTGATATGTTGGTTTTCATTGTTATTTTTCAAGTTACTTAACAGTACAACCACCTGCAAGGTAACACAAACTAAAAGAAAAAGGAGTAACAGACCATCTAGACCAGTGGTCCTCAAAGTGGGGTCCAGGAACCTTCTAGGTTCTTTTTGGGAGGTCTAAATTTATGTAACTCTGACAGTGTACAAATGAGTTAGGAGAGACTGTGACATTTTAAAATTTGAGAACTACTGACTTAGACCCAAATGAAGGTTTAAATGGATTCCGCAATGAATCTCTGTATTAACAATTCAACAGGATTTTGAAAAGGCATATATCATGGAGACGCTGTATCGTGTCAACCCATTTAGGCTGGGAACGCATTATTACCCGTTATTTTCACAACGCATTATGCAGCGCTGCGAGCTTCTAGATCTGCTATTTTGAATATTTCAAATCCTTCTAAGGTTATTTTGAAATGTTTCTATGTTTCTATGTCAGTGGTGCTCAAACTTTTTCATGTGAAGGACCCCCAACATGATATGTATTGAGTTACAAATGTCCGCTTAAAAATACTTAGGCTATTCAAAGACTTTTCAAAAATAGCAGATCTACAAGCTTGTATATCTGCTATTTTTCAATAGCTATGGCCCCTCCACCTTGGGCTATAGTAACTCAGTCCCACTCCCCCCCCCCCCCCCCCCCCCTTGTGACGCCCCTTACGATATTTATCACCATATCGCCCCCCCCCCCCTCTAGGAGGAGGCAGCCGGGAGTCCCTGAGGGCCATGGTGGCGTCCGACCTCTCTGCTCACCTGGAGGAGCTGGACCTCCTGGGGCTGAGCGGCGGCCAGCGGCGCCACGGGAGCAGCGGCTCCAACATGTCCATGGACTGCGGGGAGCATGACTGGGGCGACGAGGACGAAGAGGAGGAGGAAGAGGAGGATCACCTGATGAGGTGCGGCCGGAGCAGCAAGACGGGCTCGTCCTCATCCCGGTCCTCGTCCCGGTCCGCCCACCACCGCTGCTCCTGCTGCGGCCTCTCCCAGAACTACAACCCCCAAGAGCACTTTGCTGTGAGCACATGTCACTTTCTCATGCTTTCTGCACTGACCAATGGAGCACTTTTGTTTGGCTCTGCACTATTAAGTAGTGTATTATTATTACTTGTGCAATGACGAGACCCTTGTGTAGCATTTGTTATGGACACTTTATTTGATAGGGGTCACTTTGTTTGTTTGGCATTACATTGATAAGTAGTACTGTCTATAAGTATTAGCGTTATGGCAAGATAACGGTGAGACACTTTGTTGTGTTGTCGGGTGGAAACCTTATATGTCCAAAACCTGTTCGTTTTGTATTTGTATTTTAAAAATGATTTAAACTAGAGAAAACAGCCGATCTACAAGCACACAACGCCTCTCACTTCGAGGCGTTGTGTGCTTGTAGATCTGCTGTTTTCACTACTTTTTTGCGACTGCCTTGTATGAGAAACGTACAAATTTGAGATACGATGTTACAAGGTTTCTGCTCGACAGTGACGTTATGTAGCTAGCATTGAGTGATCTCTCTCCTTCCCCCAGGCCTTCCCCGAGCCCTTCTCTGAGTGCGGCCAGGGCTACGGCTACGGCAGCGACTCGTCCTGCAACAGCTCGGATGGCGTGCTGGTCAACTTCAGCGCCATCTACAACAAGATGAACAACGCCACGCCGCCTGCCGAGAAGCCCCCGCTGGCCACGGGCCCTGGGCCCGCACCAACCAACCTCAACAGCTCCACGGACCACTCCTGCACCTCCTCCGTCTCCGACACTCTGGGTTGCAGAGAGTCGACCGGAGGTGGAGAGGCCTTCTATCTGGACCTCCACACCTCCCCCACCGAACCCCCTCCTCCGTCCTTGCCACTGCAGTCCTCCTTGCTCCGTAACCCTTTTCCCGCCGTGCTCCGCGAGCCGCTCCCGTCCACCTCCTCCACCTGCTCCTGCTCCGCCGAGCACCAGGGGGCGCTGGACCTGCTAGACGCCAACTGCAACTCCTACCACCCGCCGCAGCACTCCTCCTCGGAGGGAGGCGGCGGCTCCTCGGGCGACCTGGCCTCCTGCCTGCAGAGCCAGGCGCGGCTGGTGGTGGCCACGCAGAACTACTACAAGCTGGTGACCTGCGACCTGTCCTCGCAGTCGTCGCCGAGCCCCGTGGGCTCCTCGGTCACCAGCTGCTCCGAGGAGCACAGCAAGAACAGCCCCACCCCCACCGCCACCCAGCCCAGCGAGTACTACCTGTTCCGGCGGTGGCCCGACGACGAGGGCGACAGGGTGGAGGAGGAGGAGGAGGAGGAGGGAGCTGCAGAAACGTCCAAGGCAAGTGGAGACTTGTACATTTGTTGCCTTGCACTGGAACTTATCGTCATATAATTGGTTAGCTCTGGTCCAGCGCGTCAGCTGCACTGACAGGCGGATTTCTCTACCCCTACGAGGGCTCAACTTAAGTCAAAATAAACTAAACTACTTTGCTACTCACCTAACCAAAGGTAGTTTTGCGTTGTTGAAAGTCTATTCTCTGCGGTGGGAAACCTCTCAGCATCCCACCCACTCTGTAAAATACATTATTTTTGTCATGAAATGAAATGCATCCAACTCGACCGCCGCTTATTTTCGGGTTGTGTCTGCGGTGGCTCGCTCCCGGCACGAGGTGGGTGCATTTTATTTTATGACAAAAATAATGTATTTTACAGAGTGGGTGGGGTACTGAGAGGTTTCCCACTGCGGAGAATATACTTTCATCAACGCAAAACTACCTTTGGTTAGATGAGTAGCGAAGTGGTTTTGTTTATTTTGACTGAAGTTGAGCCCTCGTAGGGGTAGAGAAATCTTGGTCTAGTCTTTTAGCCAGCCGCCTGTCAATGCAGCTGATGCTCTGGACCAGAGCTAATAATTGGTCCTCACTAATGCTCATTATAAGATGTCTGAGCGAAATGACTGCAATAAAGCAGAAAGCACGCAACACTCCAGATTAAGAGAGGTGCTACAGTATTAGAACCAAAAGAGGTTCCCCAATTATATGAACACTGAACAGTTGGCTTCATGTTGGTAGTGACTTGTGATGTGTCCTTGTTTACAAATGTTATTCAATGTGTGTGTGTCGTGCGTGCGTGCGTGCGTGCGTGCGTGCGTGCGTGTGTGTGTGTGTTCATGTGCGCGCATGCCTGCATGCCACAAGCATCTGTGTGTAGTAGGGTGTCTCTATTTAAAGGAGCTAACTCATACTGTCTGGCGTTATCTGAGAACTCCATGTCTAAGGATTATTTTAGCCATGATGTAAAGCTATAGAATACCATAATAACAGATGGTGCATACATAGTAAATATATACGCCTTGAGAAACCTCACATCATTACTACGTCTTTGAAATTACAATCCGGAAGTTATTTAATACATTTTTAACCAATACATTATAGTTGGTACATATGCAGTGGTTGGAGGTAACTTTAGAATTTAGATCCTGGTGTCGGGTAGGGACCGCAGGGCATCTACATTACTGGTTGACAATGTCAGTAACGTTATTTGAAAGCAGACTGTGCGGTGGATTGGACAATAGATTCACAGACACCTTTGTTGTAGTTTGGTCATTTACCTCTCCCCATCCGTAGACACATAACGTAGGGATTTTAGCTTTAATTCATTGCGCACTAAACCACAACACTATTGCTTTACTAGTCCTAGTAAACAAGAGAGAGTATATATGGCTCTTGTCCGCTGCAAGAATTAAGTGAACCGTGCCGTTTAACTATTACCAGTAAGACTCTCTAATCGGGAGATAACGACTGTCAGGTCGCATACACAACCTCATGGTGGCGCTAGAAGAGGGGCATGTGAGAAATCAGGGGCGAAGGTTGTGGTTTGCCAGCCAAGGATTGTGTGTGTGTGCAAGGTTTGGCATGGATAGGGGCAACGGTGCCGGAGATAAGAGTAGGGACAAAAATGTGGTGTGACGTGACCTGACGGACAGACTGACAGACAACTGGTGGAGGTTTTCATAGTAACTTGCGACCTGATGGTCGCAATTATATTTATCGTGTACTTAATTGAGATAATGACTATTATTTTAGCATAATTGTCATGATTGTTTCCATCATGTTGAAAAATGTACATACATTTTTAAAGAAACTATTGTGGTGACCATAACATGAACAGGACATGTAGTAACGGTAACACAATTCTGTCCGTTCAGAGAGAGGAGGATGACGAAGAAGAAGAAGAGGAGGAAGAGGAGGAGGAGGAAAACAAGAAAAAACGCGGTGGCGACGACGCCGTCATGGAGGGCCAGGTGTACGTCAACATCTCCCCTCCCGTGGTTGGCCGGGCCGTGGTCGGGGCCTCCTCGTCCTTGGCGGGACGGCCGCCGCGCTCCCGCAGCTACGACCGCAGCCTGGACGAGTACCCGCCCGCCCGCCTGGGCTCGCTGGAGCGCATGCTCAGCTGCCCCGTCAGGCTCAGCGAGGGGGGCGAAGGGGAGGGCCTCGCCTCCCCCCTCCTGGCGGCCGCTCAACCCCCACCACCCCGCGTCACCTCCTTCGCCGAGATCGCCCGGAGCAAGAGGAGGAACGGAGGAGGAGGGAGCGGGGCGTCGCCGTCGCTGAAGGTAGGGAAACGGAGAAGGGACGACCGTGATGTTTACATTGCTAGAGCAGGGGTGTTGCACCTAATTCTGGGCCCTGGGTACAAGGATTCACTCACATTTTGTGCTTTAACTATTGAAAAATACCGGATCTACAAGCTCACAGCAAGCTGCAAGCTTGTAGATCTGCTATTTTTAAATAGAAAAATTAAGGCCCCTCCACCTTGGGCCCTAGTAACTCAGTCCCCCCCCCCCCCCCCCCCCCCTTGACGCCCCTGTGCTAGATCATATCTAGCACAGGGGCTGATAGCCGAAACGTTTGTTTCTCATCCATGCAATAATAAAGAAAGAAAAGACAACTCTTGCCACTGTTTGCGATCCATCCTCCAATGAATACATGTTGACCTAAAGGGACACCGCACCAGTTGAGTCAGAGCGCGGTGGTAACCAAAAAGTATATTCTAGATCATATCTAGACCAGTGATTCACTCATTAAAAATATGGAAAAGAATAAATAACTGATATTGTTGTCTAGATCAGGGTATTCTCAACCTTTTTCACATCAAGGTTCATTGTTTATTCGCCAAGGACCACCATTTGATGAGGTTCTGACAAAAAACCTGTTACAGTTGGATGATACACAATGCCATGCTGTATTGATGTGGTGGTACCATGGAGCACACGTGGATAAGAATAACAATTCTTCTACATTCTTTAATTGTGTAGACTTCTTGTGAAGTCCTGTGACCAGTAAGGGTCCATTTTACGCTCTCAAGAGTTAGAGATCTATGTGGGTCTATTTGGTTACCAGTCCTTTAGCTGGGGACCACCTGGAACCCCCTCAAGGACCCCGGTTGAGAACCACTGATTTATAAAACACATTTATTGTTTATAGGAAATGCCAGATTATGACAGAGGTACCGTTTGTCCTCACATCCATTTGAATATCCAGTGTTTATAACGATCTTTTACCCTCTGTTTTTTTTTAAAGGCGGCGGGCGGTGATCCTTTCTCATCCATGCACTCGGCACACTCTCTCTCCTCTGGCGACTTCTCTCCCGTCCCGGAGCAGCAGCACGGGGGCGTCCAGACGGGGGACGTCCTGGGCGGACTGTCCCCGGTGCCCTTCACCCGCTGCTACAGCCAGGGCAGCGCCGAGCGACACCCGCTGAGGACCCGAGAGGAACGGGCCAGGACTGAAGGTACCGACCATACATGACATCACATCTAGAGTCGGTTCCCATAGCAAGCCCCCAGAACCACCGTAGAACGTTGAAGCAGCCTTAGCCTGGTGGTCAAACCTGGGAGTGCAGTTAAACCAAGCCCCCAGAACCTAGGGGAAGCTCTGAAGCGCCATGGACATGGTGGCTGTTTGAGGTACTGCAGTTGGGGCTTCTAACGACGAACACGCATTCTAGTGCTCGTTCAGGAATTGGGGTTTATCTGGTTATCTGGTGTCCTCTCTATTCTTATTATAACTCTATGAGTTAAACACTATTGCGCATGCGAATGCTAATGCTAATGCTACTGAGTACCCTAATGCAGTGGTTCTCAACATTTTCAGGCCGCGACCCCCAAAATAATCATATTTTAACTGGGGACCCCCCCCAACCTGACGAGCACTAAAAGTTGAGGCATTACATTTTGTATAACACGGTTATATTGTGAAAATAGACGATCTGCATGTGAGCATGTAGATCTGCTATTTTCACAATTTCTGCCTCTAATATTTGACAATTTGGCCGATGTTTAATTTGTCATTTTAGAGGTCCCCCCCAAAATAATTTGAGGACCCCTCTGGGGGTCCCGACCCTCAGGTTGAGAACCACTGCCCTAATGCTGCTTGGTGTTCAACACTTCTGCAAAATTGTCCTCCTTTTCGTTGCAAATTCTACTACTTCCGACAGTCTTCTGGGGGCTTCAAACGCCACTGAGCAACTTGGATTGAAATGAATAGCTGGAGGCGGGGCCGTCCGCCCTCTATTTATATATTACATCTATGTCCCATACTGATCTACAAGCTCACAGTGCGTCGCATTATTGCGTATATGGAGATCCCTGGTCTTACTAGTACTAGTAAGACGCCTCAGGGTGATCTGGCCAGTGATGTATATCGGACCAGTTACCCATATATGGTGACCCCTTTGTACCCATATATGGAGATCCATGTATATGGTACATCCCTGTTATGCCCATACATGGAGATCCCTGTCTGAACCAGCCACACAGATATGGGCTGTCTTCCTCCATATATGGGCATTCCCATATTAAGTCCTGTTAGATATGTCATATTGATGACATCAGGGATCTCCATATACAGGCTTAAAAGGGATTCTGTTAGAGTGGTTCCCATGACATCACAACATACAATCCCTTTTATGCCCATACATGGAGATCCCTATCTGAACCAGCCACACAGATATGGGCCATCACAGTGATGTGTCAGGGGAACCACAGTGTCAGGCGTGACCTTCAGAGATACACAGATACGTGGACAAGATGAGACGGTTTTCATAGTAAACTTGCGTCCATAGGTCGCAATTATATATGGAGATGCAAGGTATCTTCCCTACAGCGACGACATACAGTATGTCTGTTATTCATCACCTTATGAAGCACGGCCTTCACTGGCCTGTCAGGCATGTAGACTTACTCTGCTTACATAAACACATGTGTAACTAACACACACACACACACACACACACACACACACACACACACACACACACACACACACACACACACACACACACACACACACACACACAGGAAGTGCTTGGGATTCCACTGGAATGAGAACTGGCGGGACAGAGAGGATTGGAATGTCCTCAAATGTCCCAGCTGTTCCCAATGAGAACAGTGCCAGTCTTTGTCCCATCTCTACTTGGTCCCATCCTTCTTTCCCTTTACACCAGGAGTCTTCAACATGGGGTCCGGGACCCCTAGGGGGTCCTCAGAGTTACTACAGGGGGTCTTCCAAATTGTTGTGTGATTTTTTTAAATTCTCCAAATATAGACACTAGGGTTCAAGCGATGTATATGAACCGCTTGAACCCTAGTGTCCATATTTGGAGAACTTAAGCTAAAAAATAGCAGATCTACAAGCTCACAACGCCTCGCAGCGCCGTCATTAAGTATTGACGGCTCAAGTGGTTAAATATCTGAAAACACAGATTGACATGAATCCAAAATACACTGATGATTGTGATGTCAAACGATGAAACTATATGGAATCTATGAGAAGGTTGTGGGGGTCCCTGCTCCATCTCTCTCTCAACTAAGGGGTCCTTGGCCTGAAAACGTTGAAGGCCCCTGCTCTACACCAAATCTCTTCACCTCAAATAGGGGACGCTGCTACTGTAGGGTTCATGTGAGTGAAGGGATTCTACGCCCATTTATGCGTGTGTTCGCTGTGGAGTCAGGGAGCAGAATCGTTGTATAATTTACAAACACACACACACACACACACACGCACACACACGCGCGCACACACACACACACACACACACACACACACACACACACACACACACACACACACACACACACACACACACACACGCAGAGAGAGAGAGGGGTCCTAACGGGTGAAAAAGCCTTGAAAATGGCACGCCTTGACACACATAATCCATACTGTATGCCTATGATTCTCAAATGCTTTCATTTCAAGGATACCCAGTTTGATATACTGTACTTCAGGTCACGTCTGGTTCCATGTGTACACTCTTAAGGGCGTACACTAGGGGTGTAACGATATAGTAACTGTATCGAAATATCGTTTTTAACTTAAAAAATCGAAGTATATCGAAATGAAAACGGATAAAATCGAATCGTATCGTTTTATTTTGTATCGTATCGAATCGGAGTGCAAAGAATCGATTGTATCGATACTACCTGCTTGTGCATTGTATTTAGCATTTTTAAGAAGAACATTTTAAAAGGAGGGGTTTAATTACTTTTCCTTTCCATATAGCTACACTGGTCTATCGACAAATGTGTGTAATCTCTGGGTTCATGACAAGGTGCAGGTTTGTCAATATACAATGACCATGTATTTGGCAGATAATCACTGTGTTTACTTATTTATATCCATAATAATATATGTTTCCCTTAAAAACCTGCACTATCCACACCTTTCACACAGATTTAATTTCTTTGCTAAATAGTTACTATATCGATTTTAAATCATTGAATCGAATCGTATCGTATCACCATGAATGAACCAATATCGTCCATGTATCGTATCGCCAACCATGTATCGTGATATGTATCGAATCGCTATTAAAATGTATCGTTACACCCCTAGCGTACACACACCGGCTGCGCACGGGCACTTCAAAACAGCCACCCCCATTATTTTCAAAGAACATACCCACATCGGCACGCAGGCGCGCGTCTGACTGCCTTGTCGGCCGCTCCGATACACCGCTGCAGGGGTCTTCAACATTTTCAGGCCAAGGACCCCTTAGTTGAGAGAGATGAAGCAGGGACCCCCACAACCTTTTCATAGATTCCATCTAGTTTCATTGTTTGACAGCACAATCATCTGTGTATTTTGGATTCATGTCAATTTGTGTTTTCAGATATTTAACCACTTGAACCGTCATAAACTTGACCTTTCACTCTGTACTTAGTCTGCTCTTTTTTTCCCTCTACACCAAACAAAGATTTGGAGGACCCCCTGCAGTAACTCTGTGGCCCACATAGGGGGTCCCGGACCCCCTGTTAAAGACCGTTGCACCACTGTTCTATTTTCCAGGCGTTGCCGCGTGGTGAAGATAGTCTGTGCGCCGGCGTCCGCAGCCGGTGTGTGCTCCCCTTTAGAGTTACAGACCTGCAGAGGTCAATTTTGGTTCCTACCAACAATTTAGCAGAAGACCCCCTGGCCCCTTGAACCCATTCAAGGACCCCCTGTGGGTCCCCGGACTGCACTTTGAGAACCGTAGCCATATGGAGTAGAGTCTTTGGTGTGCTGTTAAACCCACGCACAGTGTGTGGTGATTCATAATGCCCTGCTGTCTGTCATACAGTAGCAAAGCATTTATTATTTATTCAGCCTCTCTTCAGTCAGCTGCTATTTCACTGCAGCAAACAGCTATAGGAGGCAACCCTCTAATCTCTCTAACCTCTTTTCATGTCAGAGACCCCCACATTATTTGGCCGTGGACCCCCTCCCTCCTCCATCTGAAAACACTATGCAAGATCTTTGTTGTTAAAATGTTTTAAAAATATTCCACATTGTCAGAGATTTGAATAAATAGTAGCTCTAATAACCAGCCCTCTAATCTCTCTAACCTCTTTCCATGTCAGAGACCCCCACATTATTTTGCCGTGGACCCCCTCCTCCATCTGAAAACATTATGCAAGATTTGTGTTGTGCTTTAAAAATGTTCCAGATTGTTCGAGATTTGATGAAAATAGTGGCAAAACTTTGATAATCTGACATCCATTAGTCCGATTTAGGGTTAGGTTTAGGGCTAAGGTTAGGTTTAGGAATAGGTTTAGTCGTCTGACTAATTGGACGCCGGAACAACGCTACGCACCTGAAAATAGTAGCTAACCTACAAGTGCATGGCGACATGTTGTAAGCTTGTAGATCGGCTATTTTCAAATAGATCCTATATTAGCTAATTTTGCTGGGGGACCCCCCTGAAACCCCGTCAGGGAACCCCGGGGGTCACCCGGACCAAGCTTTGAGAACCACTGCTCTGTCTGAAGCCCTTCAGAAGGCTCGCTGCAGGCTAATGATGCTAATGTGACGCGATGAGCCACTGGCGAAACCCTTAGCTGGCTAATCAATACCGCCATGAAATAGGAGAGGGAGAGAGAGAGAGAGAGGGAGAGGGAGAGGGAGAGAATAGGGATGGATTCAATCACAGAGAAAAGGCTGAGATATATTAACCTAGAACGAAACAGGGGGAGACTGACGGGGAGTGACACGCAGCAAATGTTGTCGGGATTGGGACTCAAACCCGCGGCACATGTATAGGCATAAAAGAGATACTGTTAGAGTGGTTCCCATGACATCACAACATAAAATATATGTTATGCCCATACATAGAGATCCCTATCGAGTGGTTCCCATGACATCACAACATAAAATATATTTTATGCCCATACATAGATATCCCTATCTGAACCAGCCACACAGATATGGGCCATGTCTTGGCCATCTGGCCAGTGATATATATCGATGAAATCAGAGATCTTCATATATGGGCATAAAAGGGATTCTGGGGAATACCCATGTATGGACTTTTACATAGGTGATGTCACCTGTGATATCGCCTGTGATGTCACAGCGATGTGTCAGGGGAACCACAGTGTCAGGCGTGACCTTCAGAGGTACACGGATACGTGGACAAGATGTGCCAGACATCACAGTGACATCAGAGTATGATGTCAGAGCGGCAAACCCATAGACCGTAAAAATGTGTACACGTCTACACGGACATGGACAAGCTGTGACGGTTCTCATAGTAAACTTGCGACCTATGGTCGCAATTATATACTGTACATACAAAGGATGTCAAATATCCCAGAAATTCTGGAGAAAGGCAACGATGTGATGTTATGAAACAGCATTTATAGTAGTAATGTACAAACATGATGTTCCAACATGCAAAGCATCTGTGCAGCATGAACTGGAAGTAGCATGTCATGTTAATAAATTGAGTGAGGAAGGGAGGGAGAGAGAGAGAGAGAGCGAGAGAGTGAGCTGGTGTTTTTCCCTTGCTGATGTAAGCTGTCAGAGTTGGGCGTGTGGAGTCTGTGCCACAGCGGCTCAATGCTGCCCGGTGTGGCTGAAATCTATCACTGCACCGTGTGCCGGTTGGATGGGGCTGGAGAGAGAGAGAGAGAGAGAGAGAGAGAGAGAGAGATACATGCGAGAACAACAAGCTTGAGCAATGTGTCCCCGACGTTACACACACTCACACACACACACACACACACACACACGCTCCTGTCACTCACACAGCAGTGCCTACACCGAGGTACATGCGCTTGCGCCTGCTGTAAACAAACAAACACACTCACACACACATACTGGTTCAGTGACAGAGAAGAGCTGCAGAACAAAGTATGGTTCTACTGTTTTCCAGGGCTGACGCAGTGTCTTGAGGTCTGCTCTGCGTGTGTGTGTGCGTGCGTGCATGTGCGTGTGCGTGTGTGGCTAGCAGAAGCTAGCAGGAGCATGGCTGTGTGTGATAAGGCCTTTCTCAGTCATGACTTGGCTGTTTTGGTATCTTAGTTAGTTTTCACGTGGCTTTATCCTCCCACGTGTCGTTCTGTTCACAGTGATGTTCAGACAACAAGGAGTGCGAACCGGAAGTGTTAACCCGTTATGTTTGTCTTTCTCTTATACTGTCTGTCTGTCTGTCTGTCTGTCTGTCCTCTCTCTCTCTCTCTGTCTCTTCTCTCTCTTTCTGTCTGTGTCTCTTTCTCTGTCTGTCTCTCCCTTTCTGTCTCTTCTCTCTCTGCCTCTGTCTCTCTTTCTTTTCCCGGCTGTGGGGCGGCTATGGTTCAGGAGGTAGAGCAATCGTCTAATGATCCGTGGGTCTGCGTTTCAAATCCCGGCTCCACATGTTGAAGTGTCCTTGGGCAAGACACTGAACCCCACATTGCCTCCAATGAGTCGGTCGGTGCTAGCCTGCCACCATTGGTGTGTGAAAGTGGGAAGTGAGGACGCTGGCGTCGACAGTTTGCCGCTCCACTTCCCAATATGATTGAATGGATGAACCATTGTAAAGCGCTTTGAGCACTTGGAAAAGCGCTATAAAAATGCAATTCATTATGATTCTCTCTCAACAGGTGGTCTGTCCAGCTCGTCAGACGGCGCTCAGACGGTGTTCCGCTACAGTAAGGACCAGCGGCCCACCACCCTGCCCATCCAGCCCTTCACCTTCCACCACCAGTTTGCCTCCACCAAGCCCCCCCTCCAACCCAAAGCCCCCCAGCTGCCGCCCCTGTTCGCAGGCCACACTGCCTCAGGTAGGCATGGCAAAACATTACATTAAAGGGATATTTCACACTCAAAACAACTTTTGGTCATTTTATCATCTAATCAGGCTTTTATGAACACCCTGAACAGATTTTAATTTGCTTGATTCAATATTTGTTGTAAATGTTATCAGGCCCTCCCCATCCAGGGCCCCTCGCCATACACACCCATCGTAACTTCAAACTCCATTTTAACCATGATAGATTCATAAAAAAAATGTCATGTCAAGGACCCCCAAAATTATATGTATTTGGCCACGAACCCCCATCTCAAAATATGTTGTTCCAGGGACCCCCCAGAAGCAAATATTTGAGTTACAAATGTAATCAATTTCTTTTTCAAAAATAGCAGATCTACAAGCTTGCAGCGCGGCACTCGGTTCCGCGCTGTGAGCTTGTAGATCTGCTATTTTTCAATAGTTAAAGCAGTAAATAATTCTAGGCCTATAAATGGGTTCATGATGGTGACGTCCCTCTAGGCTCAGGTATGCAGCCCAGGACCACCTCTGGATGCTCTGGAGGTCTGGCAGCCGGGGAGGAGAGCCAAGACGCCGCTCACAACGCGCACACATTCCAGCAGGGCGGCGCCACCGCTGCAGGTAGGCCTCCCCGCCCCAACTATTACACATAATCACCTGATTTCCATCATTTGAGATAATCATAATAGTCAGGATGTTCAATTCTCCTGTTGAAATATAGTGAAAACAGCTGATTTACAAGCTCATCGTGCGATGTGTTGTGAGCTTGTGCTGTAGATTGACTTTTATTTCTTCCTATCTTTGAAATGTAATTTTGAAAGTATATATATATATATATATATATATATATATATATATATACGGCCTGCTCTGGCTTTGGTACATTACTTATTTTGATTGTTATTGCTGTAACATTGCGTCAGTCATTTGTTTGACATATTTAAGTAATTTGTGATTTTTAATTCATATGTTCCAGTGGTCAATTCCTCTAAAAAAGGGTTAGGGTTAAATTATGTTAAATTATGAATTGCTAGTAATCTTTAATTAACTCAAACCTTTCATGATCGTTCGCAGGCCTAGCGGCGGCGGCGGCGGGCCCTCCGCCCGGGTCGGTGCGACCCTCGCCTCTGGGGAGCTATTCCCCCGTCCGTCTCCAGGGAGCGCCCTGCACCAGCTCTGGGAGCTGCTCCACCTGCACCCCCAGCCCGGGGCGGCCCCCCCGCAGCCTGTCCTGCCCCGTGTCGGCCGGCCTCGCGCCCCTCCTCCTCCACACCACCCCACCTCCCCCAGCGCTGACAGCCAAGCCCCAAACTCCCCCTCCTCCACCTCTCGGTAGGCCCATGAGTTATTACATAATCGCTTGATCGCTGTGGTATTTCAGTTGTATATATCGTCTCTGTCGAGTGGAATCCATTCCTCACTCACTTTTCAGGATTCAAATTAAGAAATGGCTTAAGGAGCCGAGCTGCAAGCTCGAAACCTGAAACTTTCAAGCTTGCGGATCTGCTACTTTTATTTTTATACTTTATATTTTGTGTGATGCTGCAGTATGATAAAGTAGGGTGGTTTTCATGCATTTGTGTTTAAAAAAGAAAAAAACGTAAAATAAATAGCTTATGACTAGGAATGGGACGGTATGAATATTTCGGCCTTATTTCTGTATGAAATTATGAACTATATGGCCTGTCTAGGCCATAGTAGTAGTGCAATCATGACATTTCCTTGTGCATTATAAGTTATTAGAAGTACATTTTTGTTTAGAAAGCCTAAAAGGCACTCAAAAATGTTATTTATATTTATATGTTCCACTGTTCAATGCCAAAAATACATTGAAATCGTTAAGGGATGTTCACACTAAAGTACTATAACTAGTATAATGATATAGTTTAGAAAATCGTTCTAACTCAAGTGGATGTCATAGTCCGCACAGCTGTCTCTCTGTCTCTCTCTCCCTCCCGCTCTCCTTCTCTCCTTCTCACAAGCTCATATGAGCTTGTAGATCTATTATTTCTTAATAGCCAAAGAAAACTAAAATGACACAGTATACTTTCCCAGTTTTGAATGGGTTAAACGCAATTATTAGTACGACAATCAATCTTAAAGTGCTGTCCATGTTGTTGCCAGCCCTGCCCCTGTGTGTGAAGAGAGGTGTGGTGCCCCCCATGCTGCCCCCCGTGCAGGGCCACTGCTGCCACCACACGGGGGTCCCCAGCGACAACCTGAGTCCCCTGGCACGCATGGACCCCGCCAAGCCGCTGGACGCAGCCAGGACACACAATGGTACAATCCTTAAGTTATTTAAGTTTTTTTATTTTCACAGTGAATAAAATCACCAAGAAAGAGGTGTCACGTACCAAATGAACAGTATGATGTGAAATTATCGCGTCACATTTTCTCTAAAACATATTTTCTTTCAACCATAAAATAAGGAGGACCAGACAATGGGTCCTATTTCTCAAAATTGTACTATACAGTGGGGACTTTTGGCCCTCTCAGGTATAGTACTAATACGTAGTCTACGTATGTACGCACGCACACACGCACGCACACACGCACGCACACACAAAAATTTGGTTGATCTCTACTGTCTTTTCTGCTTCCGCTCATCTTTGTTCTCCTATGTTACCTTCTTTTCTATAAGCCATGGATTTCAGTGTTTGTTGGTCTTTTGTCTTATAAGTGAATTCAATTGGACAATTTTTCTGTTTGTTTTTTTATTTTATTTTTTCAGCTACAGTAGCTTAAGTGAGCCATTGTTAGTCACAACAGTTGTAGGCATTAGTTCCTATACCTTAAAGCTGCAAGTCAGGTTCCAATCCCATGGTTGTGACACAAAACGTACGGATGGCAGGTTTTAAGGAAGGGAACTGTTCTGTACGATAGAGAAGCCCGATGCTTAATCACAGACTTGTTCTTCTCTTTCTTTCCTCTTTCCGCTTCTCATCCCTCGCATGAACAACTGTCATCTCTGCTCCCTCCCCCCCCCACCCTACGGTTAAACTCCCATTCCTTCCATTCTCTGTCTCTCACCATACCTCCCTCTCCATCCATCCATCCATCCATCCATCCATCCATCCATCCATCCAACCTATACCACACTCTTCCTCCCCCCTCCATCAAAAAAAGCCCACCACCTGTCACCGCAGGCTCTGAAATGGAGGGAGTACCGGCGTCGAAACCCCCTAGGGGTGGAGAGGGTCTCAGAGAGGGTCTCAGGTGGCCCAGTGAGCCTGGAGCCCCGGAGCGGCGGGGCTCAGCGCTCTGCCAGACGCAACGTCTTCGACTTCCCCTCCGTCTCTTCTTCCAGCCTGGGGCCGGCGGGACGGACCAATGGTGCTCCTCCTTCTACTGTCCATCTGTAGTACACTTATGATGTTTGACCCACAGCCGTAGTGATAGTGTGCTGTGTAGATCAGGGGTCTTCAACGTTTTCAGGCCAAGGACCCCCTTAGTTGAGAGAGAGATGAAGCAGGGAACCCCACAACCTTTTCATGGATTCCATATAGTTTTCATTGTTTGACAGCGCGATCACCAGTGTATTTTGGATTCATGTCAATTGAGATATTTAACCACTTGAACCGTCAATATTTAATGAACTTGACCTTTCACTCTTAGTCTACTTAGTCTACTCTTTGTCCCCTCTACACCAAGGCTCTTTGCCGAAAATAGCCGATCTACAAGCTCACAAGGCCTCGCAGCGCGAGTGAGCTGTGAGCTCACTTGTGAGCTTGTAGATCTGCTATTTTTGGCTAAAATTCTCCGAATATGGACACTAGGGTTCAAGTGGTTAATATAAAAAATTTGAAAAAATTAATTTCTATCACTCAAAGATTTGGAGGACCCCCTGTAGTAACTCTGAGGACCCCCTAGGGGTCCCGGACGCCCTGTTGAAGACCCCTGGCTGGTGTAGATCAACGGTTCTCAAACTTTTTCATTTCACGGTCTAACATGAGGATGTTCAATGAATGCACTCTGTAGCCCTTACGTGCACAACACTGCACCTTTCCACCTACTATACCTGTACCTGTCTTTATATTTGAATTTCTCTTGGCCCGTTTCTCTGTTTCTGCTGTGCTTGCTATGAAACTAATTGTAGAAGTGTAAGCACTTTACTTTTTTCAGAATCGTGCCAAATTCACTCACGATTTTAACACAACTCATCACTGGTCCAAATAGTTTCCACTCTGAAGAGCTTTTCTGGTTTTCCGATTTTCTCTTTCCTTTTCTCCAATTCTAAAATAAATCGATGCTTTGCAAGTTTGAATGAGTCAGTGAGAGGTTCTAAATGTCGGTTTTGATAGATTTTCAGTTAATTGCAACGCCCGTCGGCCCGTACTGCTGAGGTACTTAGATAATTTGATGTGTGCTTACGTGCCTGTGTGTTTGTGTGTTTCAGGAGGGAGCCAGCCGTCCAGGCAGCAGCAGCAGAGCTACAGTGACTTCCTCCCAGACTACTTCTCCCTGGCTGAGAGGCCGCCAGAGGAGTTCTGCCTCTCCCCAGACTTCTCCTCCGCCTCCGCTTCGTCCTCACAAACACACATCTCTGTGGACCTGGCCCAGAAGAGAGGTGAGACCAGGGGAGTCACAAGGGAGGGGGGGGGATGTGGGACTGAGTTACTAGGGCCCAAGGTGGAGGGGGCCTTATTTATTTCATGCTTTAGCTATTGAAAAATAGCAGATTTACAAGCTCACAGCGTGGCACAGAGTGCGGCAGCTGCAAGCTTGTAGATCTGCTATTTTTGAAAAAGTTGTGAAAATGTGTGCAAATCTTTGAATATATGTATTTTTAAAGCGAACGTTTGTAACTCAAATTTTGCTTCTGGGTGGTCCCTGGAACTAAATACTTTGAGATGGGGGTCTGTGGCCAAATACATATCATTTTGGGGGTCCTTCACATGAAAAGGTTTGAGAACCACTGACAGCTCACAATCACATCAAGGACAGGGGTGAAAACATAACCGTAGAAATAATCAACTGGAATTGAGAGCAAAATCCGGGGACTTCAGTACTATAACCTGAATTTACGATCCTCTTAGTCTCTGGGCCAACAGGCTTACTTGACAATTTAACAATGCAATTGACCTTGATTTTGTTTCTGCTCCACCCATCCCCTCTGTTTCTGCTCCACCCTCTCCACCCCCTCAGGTTTGGTGAAGGCTGTGAACACGGCAGTGGATCTGATCGTAGCTCACTTCGGCACCAGTCGAGACCCTGACGTGAAGGTATGTACAGCTAGCCTGACACTTCAGTCCGCACATCACCACCCCCTGCTGGTGGGTGGTGTGTAGTGTGGACTGAAGCTGCACACATTTTAATCTATTTCGAAAGCGCCCAAAGAGCGGGCGCATTGAATGGGCCAATCAGGGTTGTATGCTTGGGGCACGTGGTGTGGCTGCTCCGGTCCCAGCCCCCTCCAAACAGAGCTCTTGAGCTCACGTGAGACTCGCTCGTGGACTCTGATTGGTGTCCTCTGCCCACGTGAGAGTCTAGTGGACTCTGATTGGTCCGTGAAAACTGTCATGGCGGAGTCAGACTCGACTCGTATTATTTTAATAAACTATGAAATAGTGCCGTTTCTTCACGTTTTAATACCATTTTGCACTAACGTAAACATGCAGACATATAATATGTTATGAGAAATAACGTATTTTTGCAATGTCACGCCACGTCGCCGTCGTGTGTGTGTGTGTGTGTGTATGTGTGTGTGTGTGTGTGTGACGTCAATAGGCTTTAGCCCCCCCCCCCCCGCCGAAATAGAATGTCTGCCCTCAATTTCAGACTCTCATCCCGAAGTGAAACGTAGTGTGAGATGTCTGGCGCTCGCAGTCAGGCAAATGTACAGCATGACTGGCGACAGAACACTTAGACTTATGGAATAGCAATAAATTCATATAGAGATTGCAGACATCACCACAAATCGGCCTAATTTTGTGCTTTGTTTAAATTGATTTATCACAAACAACCAATGAAATCCACTATTATTTGACTACCCAACCCTGAATTGTTTTTGAAGATTCATCCAATGCCTGTCCATCCACATATGACACTTGTTATAAGTGTTCTATTGTATGCAACCATTAATTTATTAACCACTTTCAATGTCCCTATTTTGGGAATGTCATTCTAGGTGAACATTTTCAATAATATTTTCTTCACGAGCATTGAGAGCTTGTATATCCACTATTTTTGCTATTTCAGAAATGGTAACTTATTTTTTGCCAGCCACTATGTCTTGTCTGAAATGATGCCTCTCCTCCCATGCAGGCTAAGTTGGGGAACAGCTGGGTGAGCCCCAACGTGGGCCACCTCATCCTGAAGTACCTGTGCCCGGCCCTGCACGCCGTGCTGCAGGACGGCCTGAAGGCCTACGTTCTGGACCTGATCATCGGCCAGCGCCGCTGCCAGCCCTGGAGCGTGGTGGAGGCAGCCACGCAGCTAGGTGAACAGCACCGTCAGCTGTATTGTCTACAAAAATATCTAAATACACATATCATATCCATCCAGTACAGTATGTACATGAGGTTAGACATAAGGTGCTTCAACATAGCAGCAGCAGGTATTCGGCATTAAGGTGATAAAACGAATATCAAAAATGTTATGGGCGGTTGGAAAGCAATCCAGTGCAAATTGGCTGTAGCATTCGAAGATTGTGAAAAGGTTGTTCAAACATATTAAATTAATATGTTTGAACTCTCTACTTCCGCTTCCTACTTGCTCAGCTACAGGAATACCGTTATGTACTGTATTATCTTTGGGTGGAAACCACTAGCCACTGTTTTGAGTGAATGGAAATGTGTTACACTTTCATCACAATGAACGGTGATGTACATTGTAGGGACAAACCAGTGGTGACTGCTTCCCTTGATATGCAAAATACATTTGCATGATAAACATATATGCAAGCACTCGACATAAGTGTTATTATTTTGACTGTGGTGAAAACCCGGGACAATTTAGTGAATGTTGAAAACTGGGAAGTTTTTAGAGATATTTAGTCAGGACTTCCGGCTTGAAACCGGGACAAACCCGGCCAAAGTGGGACGTAGGGACGGGACGATAATCGTTAGTATTGTTTATCATGATAAAAAAACATTCACAATAATGGTATCGGGGAGATCTACAAGCTCACAACGTGTCGCGTTGCGAGCAACTTTTTGGCAAATGTTCCCCCCCTGGATAATGGATGTTGGGGATATTTGGATTATCGCGGTAATACTAATCGTGACATGAGTGGACGTGTGGTCACTGTTCTCTCTATGCGTGTCTCTTTCAGGTCCGTCCACACGTGTTCTCCACAGCCTGTACTCCAAGGTGAGCCAGTACTCAGAGCTCACCAGCCACAGCATGAGACTCAACGCCTTCATCTTCGGCCTGCTCAAGTAAGTCCTCACCTTCACCAGCCTCTTTGTTTCCAGAGCTATTTTTTTTACTTTTTCAGAGCCAAGTCCAAGTAATAAAGCAAATGTACATTGAGTTTCTCAGGGTTGTAAAGTAGCTTGCTCCAGGTGTTGACTTAGTGGTGCCGGGGGAGTCGGTAGAGCTGTCGCCTCACAGTTAGAAGGTCATGCGTTCGATTCCCGGTTGTGGTTTGGCAGCCAAGGAATGTGTGTACACAGTTTGGCATGGATAGGGGACACGGTGCCGGAGATAAGAGTAGGGCCAAAACCCCATTTGAAAAGATGTTATGCCAGGGACCCTCATAAAAGTAGATTTGTCAATCAGATTTGTTGAAAGTAGTTGATCTTCAAGCTCACAATACGATGCATCGTGAACTTGTAGATTACAGCATTTTTTTAATGGGGCTTGACAGGACAATCATCATACATTTAATCACAGAGACTAATAAACAAATGCACATTACTGTATTGGCTTCTTAAGAGCTGTTTTAAATGGGTGTTACACTTTGAGGAACAGAGTGAAACTCCTTACTGTCAGCTGAAAAGAAGTGACAGTGGATTCATTTCTGGACAGTGGTTACAATGCCATACCTAGGACCAACCAGCAGGGGTCAGTCATAGCCTGGCGTTGTCAGACTCTGGCCACTGCCATGAGTGTCTGGCAACTCGAGGCTAGGGAAATCAGGGAAGTGGCATAATGACTAAAATGGGAGGTTTTTATTAACAACCCCCCAAAAAAAGAAGGTGGTCAGAAGCCTTTTGGAGACATTTTATAGAATTTTGCCTACTGACGAGCAGGTTGGTGCCTTGCATGTTTGTCTCCGCCGTTTGGGTGTTTGACTTTGTTTATGTGTGTGCGTGCGTGCGTGTGTGTACAAGTTACTTACTTTGAATATTATTACAAAACATACATTAAAGGGATATTTCACTTTCAAAAAAACTTTTGGTACTTTTATCATCTAATCAGGCTTTTATGAACACCCTGAACAGTTTTTTTGATGTCACCAGAAAAAATAATGGGTGTTTTTAATGAATCTATCTTGGTTAAAATGGAGTTTGAAGTTATAATGGGTGTGTATGTGGAGAGAGGCCCTTCCACCGCTCCCTGTTGGAAGTGGAATATCCCTTTAACCACTTCAGCCATGTTTAAACTTCGGCTCACAACGCGTCGCATCTACAAGCTCACAACTCATCGCGATGCCGATGCGACGTGTTGTGAGCTTGCAGATCTTCTATTTTCAAAAGAAACTTTTACTTTTGGTATACTGTAAGTGTACTGTAAGTACATGTTGATGCCAATACGTTTGTACTTTTACTCAAGTAAATTCTGATTACCTGACTTTTAATGTGTTTCTTCATTGCAGTATTGATACTTTTACTTAAGTAAGAACATATAGTGCTTCATCACTGCCCAACATACAGTGGTCACAAGACAAATAACACCAATTATATTTGCAACTTTGGCGCATCACACATGGACTTAACACTTTACACATCTGTCTCTCCTTTTCAGCCTGAGATCTTTGGAATTCTGGTTCAATCATCTCTACACACATGAAGGTAGGACTCCAGGGTTTCTTATCGCTTTTGTACTTTAGCTACTAAAGGGGGATGGACGTTAAAGGCTGACTTTGCACTGTAGTTTGTTTTCCGATCCAGGTTAGAAACTACAGCACACCTAACAAACATTGAGGTCTTGGCCTTAATGCAACTAGGTTAAGTCTGTTAAACAAACAGCAGTGATTTACATTGGTGATCTTATGTCAAGTCCATAAGATGGTCACATATTTGGGCAGGTCACATTTTTCACTGTTGAGATTGGGTAACTGGTCCGATATACATCACTGGCCAGATAGCCAAGAATTGGCGCGACCTCACCCTTTAGGGCGAGGTTGCATGTCGCCCTGAGGCATCTTACTAGTTTATTTCGGTTCGGCTCTGTCTAAACTATGATATGGCGTCATTCGGAGCCGAATCAATGACGTTGCCCGATCCTCTGAATGACGCCATATCATAGTTTAGACAGAGATGAAACCGAAATAAATTAGAGTTTGAATCGACCCTAAATCCTTCTAAGGTTTTTGAAAAACGTACATTTTCCTTCCATTTCCTCGTCCTCAGACGTGGTGGCGGCGCACTACAACGCGTGGGGTTTCCTGCCCATGTCTCAGGGGGCGTGCCGGCCTCTCCTGGAGGAGCTGCTGCTCCTGCTGCAGCCGCTGTCGCTCCTCCCCTTCGATCTGGACCTGCTGTTCGAGCCCCACCTCCTCCAGAAGGGCAAGGAGCAGCTCCGCCGCAAGGAGCTGCTGTGCTCTGCGGGCCGGCAGGGCACCGACCAGTCCGCGCGCAGCTCCACCTTCCAGCTCATGAGAGGTTGGAGCACCGCCGCGGTGCCGGGCGAAGCGGCGAGGGAGGAGGAGGCGGAGGCCACCGCCGACGGGAGGAGGGAGAGGGCGGGGCTCAGACGAGATGGAACGTGGCCCAGGGCAGCAAGGTTGTTGTTCATGGTTTTGAAATTGTCATTCATTTTTATTCAATTTCTGTTAGTTTTAATAAGTATTTATTTAGGGTGTGCTAGTTTGTATTAGTTTTAGGGGGCGGCTCAGGGGTAGAGAAACCGTCATTAGAGCACGAAGGGTTCCCGAAGGGTTCCCAGTTCGAATCTGAGCTCCCCCTGAGCTAATGTCGAAGAGTCCTTGAGCAAGACTCTGAACCCTTAGTTGCTCCCGGTGAGCAGGTTGGTGCCTTGCATGGTTTCCTCCGCCATCGGTGTATGAACATGTGTGTGAATGTAATGCACAATCTATGTAAAGCGCCTTGGATAAAAGCGCTATATAAATGCACCATTTAGTAGCCGTTCTTTATCACTAATGTATTTGTTGGGTGCGAGATTCATGATGTCAGACAAAAGTACCCATTGGTAAACCATTTCATGAAAATTCATAGTTAAAACTGACACAGTTAAACAAATAAAGATAGATTTCATATACAACCAAAACACTGTACCGGAATACATTTACAAATTGATATTTGATTACAGTTAGTTAATCTTGCTTTGAATTTTTAATTTTAGGCCGTTTTAGTTAACTGTTAATCCCGTTGCAGGACGGAAGGTGTGGGATCCAGACGAGAGGGTGTGGGACTGCCGTCGGGCCCGAGGAGTGACAGAGCAGCGACGGACAGCATGGAGGCTGGGCTGCCGCTGGTTGACACTCAGGCCATGATGGAGTTAGGCTTCACTAATCTATGGAAGGAGAGGGGGGCGAGTGGACAGAGACTGAAAGGTATGCACATTACCCTGTTAACTGCCAAGAAGGTATATTGTTTTTTAACCACTTTAGCTATTAAGACCTGGAACGCATTTCAACTATTATATCATGCTTTAACTATTAAAAAAATAGCAGATATACAAGCTCACAGCGTGGCACTCGGTGCCGCGCTGCGAGCTTGTAGATCTGCTATTTTTGAAAAATCGTGGAAATTTGTGCGTGTTTTTGAATACTTTGACCCGATTCTATAAATGTCTTCTTTTGAAAAACGCATGTTTCTATGCCAGTGGTTCTCAATTTTTTTCATGAATGATATGTATTTGGCCTCGGACCCCCATCTGAAAATATGTTCAAGATTTTTCAAAAAAAAATAGCAGATCTACAACCTCGCAAGCTTTCGCTTGTATATCTTGTATATAAAATAATTCCAGGTCTTAATGGGTTAAACCATTAAGACCCGAGGAGGCTGATTCTACAGATGCCCTCTAAAATCAGTGGTTCTCAAACTTGATAACCTGGGGGTTCCTGGCACAAACTCTTTTCAGATGGGGTTACACGGCCAGGTCGCTGACATGAAAATGTTTGAGAACCACTGGATTAGACTGCGTGTGTCTTACCTGTACTTTTTAACCTTATTTTATGTCTATTATACAGTATATATTTATTACAATCCAGTATTCTCACTATTATTATCTTGCTGTATGTTATATTGCTGCCGGTCTTAATTGTTAGGTAATTGTTGGTGGGACATGTTCCGCACATGTCACACCAACAATTACCTAGTGTGAGTGAGTGACAAATAAACCCTCTCATCTTGATTCTCCCAAGGTGTGGGAGGAGAGAGCCAAGCAGAACGCCAGGATGGAGAGAAGGAGCGGAGGAAGGAGAGAGAGAGGGACTCGGCGGAGGAGGAGGGCCGTCAGAGGCAGGAGCGACAGGCTGGCTGGTGGTACCAGCTCATGCAGTCCTCTCAGGTGATCCTGAACGCTGCTGCCTTACTAATACCAAGACAGTGGAGCATATTGCCCCAGTCCTTAGATCTCCCTTCATGTCAAATAATGAATAAAGCATCGCTTTATAAAGCAATATCTCTGTGCAAATATCACCGGTATGTTTTATGGCCCCAGACTCGGCAATAAACATGTGGAAGCAGGGTTCTGTTTTTATGCACCATATTATCTGGAACAAACTCCCAGCAAATTGCAGGTCTGCTGCAACTCTCAGGCCTTTTAAATTGACCTGCCTTTTGAGATGGCCTTTTATTGAGATTTTTTTCTGCACTGTAATTTTACTTATGTTTCCTTATGTATTTACTTATTTCGTTTTTACTGATTTCAAATGTCTCTGTGTATGGATAGGTGTTTGAATTATTATTATTTCTTATTTGTTTTTGACTGAATTCAAATGTTGTTTTTATAATGTGTTTCCTTTGTTTCAATGTCCTATTGTAAAGCGCGTTGAATGAATTGTCTTGTTAAACATATCATGAACTTGCCTCGCCTTGCCCAGGTGTACATCGACCAGTCCACGGAGGGCTCCAAATTTGTGAAGAGCGAGAAGAGGAGGAAGTCGTCGGAGAGGCGGCCGTGTCAGCTCCCGCCCACCAGAGAGGGAGTGGTGGAAGGGGCAGAGGCCAGCAGCCACCAAGGGGAGGAGCACGGAAGAGGTCGCGGTTTGTCGGCAGCGGCGGCCGGGGGAAAGCCTTCGTGGATGGGCAGCCCCCCGGAGTCGGTGCTCACCCGGGACAAAGAGACAGCGGGGGCTCCGGGGGCTACAGAGACTGCCTCCCTACAAAGCAGCGGCCCCGCACAGGGACAGGGCCTGCGCTGGGGCAGGCTGTTTGGGTCAACGACGACAGGCTCTCCGTCCAGGACCGAGGGACCCGAAAAAAGGGCCACAAAACCTCAGAGGAGCAGGTGAGTGTTTGGGTCCGATCCCCATTAGTGCAAAATCATGAAATCAACTTGGAAAAACTTGATGAACTGATGAGAGTTTTTATAAAAGAAATCAACAAAACAAAACAAAAAGACCTGGAATGCATTATTACTTTAACCATTATTTTATGCTTTAACTATAAAAAATTGCAGATATACAAGCTTACAGCGTGTATTTGTGTTTACTTCCTGAACGCTGAAAGCCTCTTAGTCAAAAGGCCCAGTCGAAAAACACAGATTAAATGACATCATATAATCATCCCCTCCCCTTTTACCATACACCCAACACTGTGGGTGTGGCTAACTTCAGCTGGGTCACCACCCACCTGACAACCAGGCATACCTAATGAACTGGTGGGTGTGGCCACATAAAAACACAATTTTAACTATTTCTGACACTACTCCTAGTACAATCATAATACCTGATCATCGTGTTTTAGGGGAGAAAAAAATCATGGCACTGCATCTTTAATGGGTTAAATGTGAACACTAGCAGATTCAATTGCCACTGACACTCCACATTGTTGTATTTTTCTTGCTCTCATTGAAAACACCAGGCCTCCATCGGGTTGGCTTGGCCTGGACAGGTCTGTCCTGGACCTGGTAGCACAGACCATAGGAGCAGGGAAGAAGTCTTCACCCGTACCTCCTCCAACCCAAACTCCACCTCCACAACCACAACCACCGGCTGTACAAACCACTCACAAAACCAAAAACTCTCTGTGGTAAGTACTGTAGGGCTTCAACTATGGATTCTTTTTTTTTCTTAGCGATTATTCTATCGATTAGTTTTTCAATAAATCAAACTAGCCTACAGCCCCTTGGTGTGAAGCAGACAGACGCTTGTTGACGCCCATTTGTGATGTAAATCGCATCACAGGACAAAGCCGCATACAGGCCAAAATTTGGGGAAATATTTTAAACATTTGGGGATTATGAGAAGTAGAGACACATTTGAAGGTGATAAAGTTGATGTTGGGCAAGGTACATGCGTTATTGATTTTTGTATTATGTTTTTTAGACAATTGAACAACTGCTGAACGTGGAGTTACAGATGGAAACACACACAAACACACGGGGCGATTCTAATTAAGGTTGTGGGATAACACAGAAGCTGTTTTGAATGTGTTTATAAACAAATATTGATCAACAAATCGATTAACCACTGAGGCCAAAAATAGAGAAAAGTGGAAATATTCTCGTTGTTTTAGAATTTTCGGAACGTTTAAAAAATTTTCACCTATGATGGCGTTGTCCAAATCTTGTAATCGATTATTTTAGTACATCGTTGATTTAATTTTCATAATCGATTAGACCAATTAGTTCAATTAACTGTTGGGATATTCCACTCGATATTTAGATATTTGATATTCATTTTATCAGACACTCCCTATCCAGGGACCATTCCTATACAAACCCAGTGTAACTTCAAACTAGATTCATCAAAAACACACGTCTTTTTTCTGGTGACTCACATACTACACTCCTAATAAGTGAGCTTGCCATGTTTTTTCAATAAACGTATTTATTTATTTTATAAAATGACCAAAAGTTTTTTTGCAAGTGGAATAGCCCTTTAACAACCCCCGACTCATTGCCCCTGTGTCTCTAACCACCAGTGAGGTGCGAGCGCTGTGCCACCACATAGCGACCGAGCCCGGCCAGCTGAGCTTCCACAAGGGCGACGTGCTGCGCGTCCTGAGCAGGGCCGACCCCGACTGGCTGCTGTGCTCCCTGGGCGCTGGCCGGGGCCTCGTCCCCATCATCTACGTCACCCTCGCCGGCATGGACGACAGCAGAGGAGAGCCGCCCGCCGAACCAGGCCAGCGTTGAACCGAGACCGTCCGATCCCAGAGAGAGGCTCAGAGGACGAAGGCAGACAGCGACGAATAGAACGAGGGAGTTCCTTGCCACGCAAAGCAGTGGTTCTAAGAACGTTTTCTTTTTCTGTTTCAAGGACGTCCCAGTTTGGTATGCATTTAGACGCCCCTATAACTCTGAGAGTGTGCAGGGTTCCCGTTTTGCACACTGTCAGAGTTATATAGACCTGTAAGGGTCCTATCCAGTTTCATAACTATCAATCTTTTAGCAGGGGGACCCCTTCCGGAAGGACCCCTGTGGGCTGGTCCTTGGACGACACTTTAAGAACCACTGGCATACAGAAACTCCCAGTTTTGACTGAGCTTACGGAGACTATGGCTGGTTTAAATGGGATAAGAGTTCAAAGAGGATGATTGGACAAAACAACAACAACAACGACACATTATTGGAAGCGTGGATGGTGTACAGACCACATGCCAGGAAAGCATGCAGGCACAAAACACACAAACGTATATCTACTCCCAATGGAGAATCCAGTCCAGAATGCATGCATACATCCCTAAGACCAAAAGACGAGACGATAAACAAGACTGTCCCATTCCCACACATCCTTAATTAGAACACATCCTTTTAAAGGAGTAGTTCACCCCCAAAATGAAAAATTTCTATTTATTAGTCCAGTTCATAAAATACAAACAAATTTTGTTTGTATTTGTCGCATTCCTAAGACAAAAAGAATATTATAGTAAATGTACCCCCATTGATTCTGGATGGGGACCCAAATGCATGGACCTGGATGGGTATCCAAATACAAGGCCCTGGATGGGGACCCAAATGCATTTTTGTGAGAATCAATCGGGGTAAATTTACTACCGGTATAATCAGTTTTTTTGTCTTAGGAATGCGAAGAATACAAAACAATATTATTAAACTCAAGTCTCCATGGTGTGACTAATCGATAGAAAAAATGTCATTTTGGGGGTGAACTACTCCTTTAATAGAATGAGTTGGAGGTTAGCCACAGACTGTAGTAGATATATACTGTATCTACCTACAATGCCTACCATTCACATATACGTACATACACATACAGTACAATATTATTCACAGTACCCGTGCCACACTTTGAATGCAACTCTTAAAGCAAAAATGACACTGGTAGAGGTTTGGTGAGATCTGGTAGATATTATTGGTGAGATATCCTCAATAGTTGATTAGAAATTGATATTCCAATATAATCTCCTCCTTGACTTATATTGCACAGTGAAATAGGTCTCAATGTTTTATGTTTACCACATAAAAGAAACAAAACCGGTTTTGCCAAGTTATAACATTACAAACCCGGTACAGCATTTCTTTTTCTTAAAAAACAAAAACTGGTCAGGATCCTCAGATCCAGATCAGAATATTTAAACATGAGATTATTTTTAGAATATCAGTTTCTAATCAACAGAGCAATTTTCTTTTAATTGGCCCTCAATCATAAGATGGCACCATTTCTGTCTGCTCGCTCTGTGTCTCAGAGGAGGGCTGTGGACAGTTCAGAAACCTACCTACCAATGAAAACATTTTTATTTTATTTTATCGATGCAAGAACAATGGCTTCTATTTCAGCATGCTAACCTTCCAAGAAGAGAAAGGCTGTAGTTTCTATTAGCTTGGAATCCCCATCGATGATGTCATTGGTAGGAAGGTTTCTGAACTGTCCGGGCAACCAACGAGACGCAGAGTGAGTGGAGGTGAAATGGATATATGCACGTAAAGTGCCCCTTTAATTGAACAGCTATCTGAGGTAAGCAAGACTGGTGTCATCTTGCTGACAGGTGGCTTTCCATCAATGTGTGTAGTAGATTCTTTGCCTTTTAGGCAAGGTGTTAAAACAATACTCGTCACTTTGTAATGTGATTTAAAACCACAGAGTAGAAAATCGTTCTAGGAAAAAGAAACCATCGAATTGTTTGAAGACCGCTGTCCGTTAAGGTGAAAATAACCCCCCCAAAAACAAATACCGGTAGTTTGAACTTGCTTTTCCTTCTCATCCGTCTCAACACCTAGGCCTGTTTCCATAGCCACACAGGCACAGACAAAACTCTGTACATCCTAGGGCTGGGCAATAATGTCGATATATCGATTATGTGATATTATTACACTAGATACATAGATATTGTAATGAGGTGATCACTGCATAAGTGTTGTCTTTTCTTGGTTTTAATCACTTAAGCACTATTTTATACTTTTTGAAAATGTGTCCAATGTTCAAAAACGGTGTAAAAAAGAATTTCACCAAAGAAAATGATATCTCAATACAATATCGTCACAATATATCGATAGAGGTAATTGGTCGAAAAAACATCATGATCTTTGTCCATATCGCCCAGCCCTAGTACATCCTGTAGTTTCTTTGTCGCGATTCATGCCAGGTGAAGGTATTGCCTCAGGTGAGAGTAAGTGTGGGAGGGACCTTGGGTTAGTGCATGTGATCTTAGTGACCTTTCCTTTCTCTATTCTGCCACTGTCCATATTTCTCCCCTGATCCTCAAATCCCATGTCCCTTAAAGCCTAATTCATACTCTTGTTGTCGCGATGTTTCGTTAGCTTAATAGATCAGATCTGTCTGGCAAGTGACACCTCCGTGCGATGTAGTATGAATTATGCTTCAGCCCTCATCCAGAGAACAGTGTACATACAGCTTCAGAAGAGGACAGAACCGAGCAGAGAAATGCTAAAATCCTGTAGCCGTTCATGTGCATTGTATCTATTTACCTGTAAATGCATATGCCACTTACACTCATGGCGAGTTCTATTTATTTATTTACTGACTAACTGTATCGTGTATAGCTGAGGCGTGCATGTGAATAGACAGACCGACAGAATGGAAGGATATTGACTGAAAGTAAAAGCTTTGGGGGGCTTTAGATTCTTTTTTTATGAATGTACTGTAATATGGGCATTCTCTGCTCCCTTGTACCCCATTAAGCTAATTCAATGGGAATTATTTAAATGTGTTGCTTTTTAGTAAAGGGACAAAATGCTCATATCTATGCCTTAAAGCACTTGGGAAAGAACCGATTGGGGGAATTGCTGTCTTACAACCTAGCCCTCGAGTCTATATAATGTTGGTCCTGGTCAGATGTTTTATATGTATATGTTATGATGCGTCCAACTAAATAATTTCCCCAAGCTTGTTATCTGTAGGTGACGTCCAAGAATGAGCATTCTTGACGAAATATGTGATAATTCTTTTGGACACTTTGACAGCAGCAGGTTAAAGGGAAACCCCCCAAACACATTTTGTGGTGGATATTCGGGCATTTCTATCGAGTTTGTACATGTCACACCAAGGTATAAAATGTGGCCTTAGGTTCTGACTGAGCTGTATTTTATACGGCTGGTAAAAAGGTTATAGTTATAGCTTGTTATTATACCTTGCTAAAGGTTGCGTGTACAGTTTATGACTTGCCCGGTCCAAATACTAGACATGAAACAAATTAAACTATGTACATTCACGCCTGTACGAATGAAAGCTTATTATATGTTTGTGAAAATGATATAACGTTAGATCACAATATGACCATTTTAGATTTTGTGTTGCTTTTGTACAGACCTTTTTTTTTTATTATATTTTGTGTTGTAACTCCGCATAAAACTATTTAATATGTTTTTCTCAGAACTGTAAATATATTTAAATCCCCCAGTGATTTTATTTCTGCCATAGAGGTCTATTATAGATAGCTAATCATCAGAAGCGGGATTTAGCTTTAGCCTAAACGCTAACATCCTGTTGATGACCATTGGTTGCCAAGGCATGGAAGGGTCGAGGAGGCCACAGAGGAGCCACTAGGCCTGTCACAATTATTTGACATGATCGCAATTATTTGGTCATAATCGTCAATCGTTTCCATAGCAGATCTACAAGCTCACAATGCATCGCGCTGCGTCGCCTTGTGAGCTTGTAGATCGGCTATTTCCACTATCAATGTTCTTTTTTAAGTATAAAGTTGTCAAATATGTCAGTTATTTCTTTTTATATTTACATTTTGTCATATCTGCCATGTGCAACTTCAAAGCCTAAAAGCCAAACAGAAATATAATTGTCAACAACAAAAACAATGAAATGGTTAATCGCAATTATTTGAGTGACAATTCATCCCTAGGAGTCGCTTACCGGTTCCTGCTCTGTCAGTCTTCCAAACCCGGTGGGCTTGTTTTTCTGTTGTCTCTTTTCCGATGCAAGAACTGAGCAAACCATACCGTGCTGTATGATGCATTTCACAGGCTCTGGATTTCTTTCAGATGAGGTTCCCTGGGCCCTGCTCTGGAGGTGGTACTAAACATAGATATAAAAAAGCGAGGTATCGGTACCTCATTCCCTAACCCTAACCCTAACCCTGTTTACATCTGGAGCTTACAGCAGCCACTATCCATGAGGTCATGGTCATTGGGAAAGATATGTTTTTCCCCAAAAAACATTTGGACCACATAATTATGGACCTGCATAATTGCTGCACCTCTGAGTCAGGGAAGTAAGGAACCTTATGCAACAGATGTTGTGACTAGTTTGTCATCTAGTGGCTGAATGTTGTCTATTGCACCTTTCAATTTGGATACGCCCTACACAGCTTTGACCTGATTCATGTATTATTGTTAACAGGTTGATGACGAGTAAATGCAAAATTGTCAAGAATGGAAGAACTGTCATGTCCTCGGCGCTCCCCGCCCTATTTCATGTCTGCTTTCTCTTCTTTTCTCCTCTTGCTTCCTGCCTGTGCGACCTGAAATCAAGCCATTCCTCCATGCTTGTACATACTGTACTGTTAGCACCAGTGACACTGCTCTTCTCTCTGTGTCCATGCTATATGATGTGAGTGTATGGCATTATCAACCAACTATGGATGTTAATAACAAAGTACTCATGTGATCACAAACCGGTGGCTCCTGCGTCGTTTTGTCCTGAGTGAACAGATCATTTCTTATTGTGTTAAGAGTGTTGACATATCATCTTTCCAAATACACAGGACCAAACTCAAATCTTTATACAATCTCAACCTATTTTACATCAAGGTCCATTAATTATTCAGCATTTGAGCCATGGATTTGATGAGATTTAGCCTCTCAGAACCAAAACTTTGAATATCTTGTTATCGTTGGATAAGATTTGTCCACAATTCCATGCTGTATTGGTACCATAGGAGAGATAACAGGCAAACATTGAACATATCAACAAGTCTTCCACCTCTAATTGTGTAGATTTCTTGTACATAATGCAGATGTTTAACACTTGAGGGGTAAAATAAATCCAAGGTCCATTTAGTTAAATTTAACCCCCTCAAGGGTCAGTTTGATTACCAACTCCATCATTTAGCTGGGGACCACCCGGAACCCCCTCAAGGACCACTGGTTGAATCTCCGCCAGGCTGAAGTGGAAGGGGACAGGGATTCTTTTTGTGTCTGTCTGTTAAGCTCATTTTGGAAAACACAAGACCGATCTGCACACATGCAGCATGCAGTCGGTCAAGGTAAAACCCAAAATGTCCCAATCGTCCGCATGGTGTCGCTATAACACGCAGTTTCAGGTATTGGCTTACATTATAACTCATGAGCTGTAGGTCATACAATCAAATCCCCTGGATTCCTTTAAAAAAAATAGCAGATCTACAGATAGCAGATCATCAAGAACAATACTTTTATTGTTATTGTATTACTTGTATTGTCAGGAACAATACAAGTTGTGAATGCATCCCCCACTAGGTTTTGTAACTGTTGTACCCGCCTGTCTGTCTGTGTCTCCTTTATGCCCATATATGATTATACAGAGATCCCGGATGTCATCAGTATATGTCCATATAAGGGCATGCCCAGGCATATCGGTCAATAGAAAAGGAGGACGGGAGGGGGGAAACCAGTTACCCAAACTACAGAGGAGGTCCATAAACCTCGCCACAGATATCTGCAGATAAGATCGGATATCTACCCATTTATCTGAAAGGCCTCGGTCAGTCTGAAACAAGCGGTCAGTCTGAAACAAGATGATTCCCGACAAGGCGCCGGAGGAGGACGTGTTCCATGCATCAGAGGACCTGAAAAAGGAGGCTCACATCCCCAACTTTGACAAATACAAAGAACTCTATGTCAAATCCATTGACAGCCCAGATGAGTTCTGGGGAGACATCGCCAAAGACTTCTTCTGGAAGAAGAAGCACACAGGCAGCGTGCTGGACTACAACTTTGATTTGACCAAAGGAGAGATCTTCATTAAGTGTATGGAGGGAGCCTGCACCAACATCTGCTACAACCTCCTGGACCGCAATGTCCACGACAGGAAACTGGGAGACAAAGTGGCCTTCTACTGGGAAGGTAATGAGCCTGGGGATGAACTGACAGTCACTTACAGAGAGCTACTCCAAAGGGTCTGTCAATTTGCCAACGTTCTGAAGTCACAAGGAGTGAAGAAGGGAGACCGCGTATCCATCTACATGCCCATGGTGGTGGAGCTGGTGGTAGCCATGTTGGCCTGTGTCCGCATCGGAGCCGTGCACTCCATAGTGTTCGCAGGCTTCTCTGCCGAGTCTCTGTGCGAGAGGATCACAGACTCCAAGTGTTCACTGCTAATCACGGCAGATGGATTCTATAGAGGAGATAAGCTGATCGCTCTGAAGCTGATAGCTGACGAGGCACTGCAGAAATGCAAAGACAAAGGTTTCCCAGTGGAGAGGTGCATTATGTTGAAGCACCTCTCTAAAGAAGTCTTTGTTGTTGACACCTCTCTAAAGAAGAAGAGATCTTGCCCAGACCAGCAGACAGGGAGAGTAAAGAAAACACACCCTATTCCCCAGGTTCCATGGAACCCTGAGGTGGATCTGTGTTGGCACACCTTGGTGTGTGACGCATCGGATGAGTGTGAACCAGAGTGGTGTGACTCTGAAGACCCTCTGTTCATTCTCTATACCAGTGGCTCCACTGGGAAACCTAAGGGTGTGCTCCACACACTCAGTGGCTACATGCTGTACGCTGCCACCACCTTCAAACTGGTGTTTGACTACCAGCCCGATGACGTCTACTGGTGCACCGCGGACATTGGCTGGATCACTGGCCACTCCTACATCACCTATGGCCCTCTGGCCAACGGGGCCACCAGCGTCCTGTTCGAGGGCCTGCCCACCTACCCCGACGTGAGCCGTGTGTGGGAGATCGTGGACAAATACCACGTGACCAAATTCTACACCGCCCCTACTGCCATCAGGATGCTGATGAAGTACGGCAACGATCCTGTGCACAAGTATAAACGCGGATCTCTGAAGGTGTTGGGTACGGTAGGAGAGCCCATCAACCCCGAGGCGTGGCACTGGTACTACAACGTGGTGGGAGACGGCAGATGTCCCATAGTGGACACCTTCTGGCAGACCGAAACAGGCGGACACGTGTTGACTCCTCTGCCCGCTGCCACGCCCATGAAGCCTGGCTCGGCCACCTTCCCTTTCTTTGGCGTGGTGCCCGCCATCTTGAACGAGTCAGGGGAGGAGCTGGAGGGACCGGCCGAAGGACACCTGGTGTTTAAGCGGCCCTGGCCTGGCATAACGAGGACGGTGTACGGGGACCATCCCAGGTTCGAGGCCACCTACTTCAAGAAGTTCCCCGGTTGCTACGTCACCGGAGACGGTTGCCGTCGAGACGAGGACGGCTACTATTGGATCACGGGGAGGATCGACGACATGTTGAACGTCTCGGGTCACTTGTTGAGTACGGCGGAGGTAGAGTCGGCGCTGGTAGAACACAAGGCTGTGGTAGAAGCGGCGGCGGTGGGCAGACCTCACCCCGTCAAGGGAGAGGGCCTGTGCTGCTTTGTGACGCTCGCCGACGGAGTCACCTACGACGTTGCGCTGGAGGCCGAGCTAAAGGGACGAGTGAGGGAAAAGATCGGAGCCATCGCCATACCAGACCACATCCAGAACGCGCCGGGCCTCCCCAAGACCCGTTCAGGTAAAATCATGCGCAGGGTGCTGCGTAAGATTGCGCGAGGGGAGCGTGACTTTGGCGACATCTCCACGCTGGCCGACCCCTCCGTTGTAGAGCAGCTCCTCCAGAGCCTGCTGTGACACTGTCACACACCACCAGAGGACACCACAACCACAGAGCTCGCCGCACGCGCCTGCGCGCACACACACACACACACACACACACACACACACACACACACACACACACACAAAGGGACGAAGAGGAAGGGGATAAAGGCAGGGTGAGTGTTAGTCATACAAACTTTGGGGGTTCAGGTGTTGGACAATATATAGTAACTCAGGAGAGTCGGCTAATATGCTTACTTATTCATGGGTTTCATTTTTAGTCCTACACTGGGCATGTTGAGGACCAACACAGGTGTTCTGATTGAGACAAATTGAAACACCTGTGTTGGTCCTCAACATGGCCGTGTACGACTATAAAATGCAACCCATGAATTAAGTATGTAATATTATATTACTTATTACTTGGAGTAATTTATTACATATTATATTATATACATTACATGTACTATATATACTTATACTTTTGCCCCCCCCCCCCCCCCCCCCACCATCAAAAAAATAAAAATAGAAACGACAACACAATCTTTTTAGCCAGCTCCTTTTAGAACTGAATCCAATAATAGCCAAAAAGGCTATAAAATATAGCAGCAATGTCTCTTGACCTTTTAAATGAAATGTTTTCAAAAGGCAGCCAACAAAACCTGAGTAATATGTAATAGGCCTATATACCTTTTTTTTAAGTGCATACTCTTTACTGGGTAAAGTAGTGTAATAATATTACAGCAATCAATTACTAGTAACTACTTAAGTTCAACACTGGGTCCAGAAAGCAGCCCTTAGATCAGTGGGTTCTCTGGTCCTGGGGATTGTTGCTGGTCTCCTATTCTCCCAGGGATTTAATGGCATTCACCTGGTGTACCAGGTCTATATCAGCCACTGATTCCAACTGGTGGTATGGACTGTTTTCCTGAGCCCTGTGGAGGACACCGCCATTACTGTGGTGTCAACAGTCCCTCAGTGCTTCTACGCTCATTGCGCTGGACGGAGGAGAGTGGTGTCCATCTGCTCACGTTTCTCCTTCACCTTCTTTTTACTCACATAACTTTACAAAGAAGGCGTAACGAAGATCTGGACGAATCTGTATAGTTTATGGCTGCTCCAACAGTAGTGGAAAATTTCAACTTTGGAGAGGAACTGAATGTGAAATCCACAGGCCTCTACCTCATGATGATTTTAAATCCATACAGTTTACATAGATCCCCCCCCCAAAAAAAAATATATATATATAATGTTCTTACGAAACAGTGTGGGCTCACTTGGAACACCATGTATGGGCACAACGATCTACCCTTTGGCTGCTCCTCATTGGCTAAGGGCCCGCCTTTGTACTGTCGGTCAGTTTTGAGGAGAATAATCTTACTATATAAAGTTTTGGGAGAACATACTTCTAAACATTTCTTCTGAGACTCCTACACAGATTTCATGTGGGTGTTGTTATTTAAAACAGGTTGCATTTGTTGGTGGTGATGTTGGTGTTTCATCAGCGGTTCTAGACAACTGGATTGCCAAGTTTGACATACAGAGATTTGCTGCATTTATTCTTGCCCCTCACACCTACGTCACACCACCAATCCGAATGATATGCATTGTTAAATAAATTAATTAAAGTTAAATAAGTATGGATCTATAAATCCATCATTAAAATAAGACAAAGAGACCAAAGGACGTATATCTTAGATTGCTGTATTTTAAGAGAGTCAGACAAGGAAGACAGACAGTGAGCGTACCATAGCGGCAGCTTTCTAAATCTCTCTCTCCTCCAAGATGGAGGAGAACAGTATATAAAGAGTACAGTTTATGACAGTAAGATCGTGGGACTCATTCATTTGTTCCCAGATCATAACAAGGAACTGAAGGAAGACAATGACACGTAGTGTTGGTCATTTTCCACTAGTGACATACAGTATATCATGGTTTTGCAGTAAGGGCAACCAAAGTTATTATGACCTGTAATCAGTTTGCCTGAACCTACAGCATGCAACCAAAATGTGGTCCCATGCTGTAAGTTCAGTTCATAATATATAACCTTATATGGTCATATGAGCTTCATACACAAACATAGAATTATGGTATAATAATTCATATCCATCATGCATTATGTAAGAAGATCCCTGTATCTGTCAGTCCATGTCCCTTTTATGGAGATCTCTGTATCTGTACATCCTTGGCCCTTTTATACCCATGTTTGGAGATGTCTTTATCTGTCAGTCTTCATCCCCTTTATGCCCATATATGGGCATGTCCCCTTGATTTGAGGGATGTGTTTGCGATTGATACCATGATGACACATTGAGGTTAGACAACACACTCCATATTTGGCCGTTGTTGCATTGGGAACTCCTTATATGGTTATGGTTGAGTCATGGTGACAGGAACGTGATTTCTCTGACTATATAAGGTGTTGTATGACTTAAGCGTTTATGTTGTCCGAGATTTATCAGGAGAAGTGGAAAGAGAGAACAGAGAAGAAAAAGGAAGAAAGAGAAAGAATAACAAGACATAGTGAAGAAAGAGACGCAGAAGAAACGGAATGACACAGGGAGACGTACAAGCGTTGTCCAAGATTTATCAAGAGATGGGGAAAGAGGGAACAGAGAAGAAAAAGGAAGAAAGAATAACAAGACATGGTGAAGAAAGACAGAGACGCAGAAGAAACAGAATGACACAGAGAGACAGATCTTGTGAAATAAAATGTCGCCAACCAATCATCAAGGACGATGATACACGAAAGAAGAAGAGAAGCAGAGGTAGAAAGAGACGCAAAGAAAGAGACGGGGACAGAGAGAGGCAGACAAGAAACAGAATGTCACAGAGCGACATTTCCAGAGGTAGAAAGAGACAGAAAAAGACAGAGAGAGACACAAAGAGACAGAAAGAGACAGAGAGAGACAGTGACCTTGGCCTCGAAGTTGACAGTCTTGATGGGCCACTTATGCAAATATTTTACGCAAACAATACCATAGCAAAGCAATGTCATCAGATAATTGTGGATTGTATCTGTAGTGTGATTCAGAAGAACCAGAATCGGAGGAACCAAAACAGTTCTTTCCAAATGAGACCTCAGAACTCAACTTTTGCCGTGGCAGAAGATCAAAGGCCAAAGTCTGCCAGTTGTCACAATGAAATGGATGCAAGTGTTTCATATTTTACAACTTTCAGTATTGATAAATTGGGACAGCCGTTGCTGAACGAAACCCCCCACCTGACTGAAGGGAGAGAAATTCCAACATACAAGCAGATCTTCGCCAAAGTTATTGGTAGCGATGGACAAGAGAAAGAAATTAAAGACAAAAGACCTAAGCCTACTTGCTTCAATTGTGGACTGGGTGGTCATTATCTGAAAGACTGCCCCAAGCCAAAGAATATGGCTATAATCAATGAAAGACAAAAGCACTTTACTCAAAGCATCAACCATTTCACCAACTGCAACCAGAGGTACTGGGATAGAGATGGCGACGGTTTTGCTAAATCCTTAAATAATAATCGTGAGCCTGGTTCCATCTGCAACAAGAGAAAGAGGCGTGATTCTGTATCCTCTCACCAAAGAAAGAAAATGAGGTTCTGTCCCGACAGAGGCTCAGATATGGATGTAGATTCTAGAAAACACACTCCCGGTTGTAACTTTCAGTTCCAGCCTCCACTGCCTCTTGGCTCACCTGCCTTCAGTTCACCAACTCCTCTACCCCAGGGTACACCACCCGCTACCCCAACTACTATTCCTACTCCTAATACTACTGCCGCACCTAATTGCTCTCCAGCACTGAGAGAAAGTAACTGGAAAGAGCTGGACAAGACTGGAGAAGGTGTGGAAGGTGTCCAGACACTGGAGCTAAAAGAAGACGGCTCTAAGAGCTCTGGCCCAGTCATAGTTAAAGAAGACAGCCTTCAGAGTCCTGGTCCAATCACGGTCCAAGAAGATGGCCCTGATCCATTCAGCGAGCAAGACGATATCCATCAGAGCTCTGCTCCAATTAAAGTTGATGAAGACGATAGTCCTGAGAGCCACCCTGTTCCAGATCTCCCTACTGAAGAGGCTGTAGGTGTCACATCTGTAGAGAAGATAACAGCAGTACCCCATCGAAGTCATTTTGCTGCTGGCATTGTTCATTTTGAGGATACTCCCGAGTTTACTGAGGTTGCTGTGGCCACTGGGACATATCTCAAGATCAGAGACGTGTGCAAATGTACACCACGAAATTTGGCCAAAGACAAAAAGATTGCCAAACATGCTGCCTACATGTCCATAAACACTCTCGGTCATTACCCAAGTTCACATGGCAGTCAGCTACAGCCTCCTGTCTCACCTGCCTTCAGTTCACCACCTCATTTGCCTCATTTGCTGACACAAAGGAATCTGCAGAGGTCATAGGCCTATGTCTAAAACGACCCAAATCGGCACCCAAGGGCTCCAAGAAAGCCACCACCGTGGCTGCCACTAAGGGCGGTAAGAAACGCAAGTAACATCAGGAAGGTAGCTTGAGCGCTTTGTGCCAAGATGTAGGCCAGATGTATTTGTAGACCACGCTTCAGAGCCCGGACAAACCCAGATGTTGGAGCTTAGCTCCTTCCAGGAGCGCCGCTAAAAGAAGAGTAATGTAATGTATATTGTAACTTACCTGTTCTACCCCAGATTTTTACCCCAGTACTTGACTACTTGCTTAAGGGAGAAATGTAATCAGAATATGTGGTAAACAAGAAACAGGATTGTCAAAGGTTGTTTCTAACCTGGCGGGGTCCTCTCTATGTTCCCCAGGTTCTATGTTCCCCTCTCTATGTTCCCCACCTCACATCATTAGTTTTAGTGAGGTTAGGGTTAGGGGTAGGTTAGGTGGTAAGAAAGTGGGGAACATAGAACCTGGGGAACATAGGTACGGTCCCAACCTGGCCACAGGATATTAATGTCTCATACCAAATACAACCATCCCAATTGTATAAGTTATATTGTATTAACAGTCTACCATACAACTTTGATAAAATAAAAATGTATTCAAATGTACAGTATAATACTGTACATCTTTAATGATATACAGTATATCAGCAATAATTTCTGATGTCTGTAAGAGGTATATGTGGGCCTCTATAAACGTATTACTTGTGCAAGCAGAGCGCACAAGTACTGCGATTGGCTGGATATGTATGTCGGTGTCCTCCTCTCTTGTTTAAGACCGTAACCCAATCAGGGACCAGCGTCTCTGGCAACGTCATCATTAACAGGCAATGAGGGACCAGCATCCTGGTGGTGATGCCAGTGGTGAGCGCACCTCATGGCAGGCTCTGCTTGTGCTCAAGTTGGCCATACATGGCCCACTTGTGCGCAAGGCTTAAGTTGGCACCTTGATAAAGTGCAGACCTAGTTTGAACTGCAAGAGCACAGATCAGTGTTGATAGGCATGCATAGCAACAGTTTTTGGTGTTTGTGACGTCAGACAAGAGTTCTGGTCGACTTACAGAAATATTGAGTGGAGATAATAGAGACCAAAAGATGTGATACTTTGAAAGATGTATTGATAATTGCAAAGCCACTCAACATGGCAGGCCAGAGAAGACCCAGAGCTCCACGTACCACCTTAGAGCGGATGTCTCTGAAAGTACTACCTGGGATTTTACATCGCTTTCTGTTCAGCGGGCCACAGGAGTCTCCAGTGGCTCGCTACTTCATTGGAGCTCTGTTTGGTGCTGTGTGTGGTTATGGCTTGTCACAGGGTTTCAGCTACAACCTCCCTCTAAGCTTCCACCAACGCACAATAGCAGCATGCCTGTTTGTCGCCTTGTTTGCCACGGGTGGAGCATTTTCCTCCACCTTCTGCTGTTCATTCCTCCTGACCATTCCCTGCTTGCTTAGCGCTCAAGGCAGGGCATACGTGATGCTCTTGCTCTTCTCTGGCCTTGCCAGCGGGCCCATCTCTAATATCCAGCATAACATGCAGGCAATATCACTGACTCTGGGCTGTAACATTGACCTGCAGATAAACCACACTAAGGTCATGTGGAAGGCAGTTATGAAGCCGTTCAGGGTAGTGCTCGATGACATAGTTGAAAGCAGCAGTGGGTTCCAACAGAATGTCTCTGAGGTAAAAAGCAAATTTAAGAACCTGACAGATGAGCTCATGGCTCAGTACGGTTATGATCCCATGAGAGCGTCACTGGGCGTCACTGCCGGTGAGACCACACAAGACAAGTTTGCTGCCAATACCATGAAGCATTGTGACAGCGTGGTGGACATGGGAATCAATCGCTGTAAAGGCTGGTTCAAGAACAAACATGATGAATGCATGAACACAATCAGAGTCCCAATCATCAACGACATCCTGTGTGTGTCCTTAAAGTTCGACTTCCTATGTGATGTCATGAAAATAATGATTCCGTGGTGCAAGGAGCAGATCCCTGTGGAGGGGAACTTTGGCAACACGTACGACAAACTGAACGAGTCTATTGATCGGCTGGCTGGTGAGTTCCACGCCGAGGTGGGTATAACGGAAGAGGAGGTGGTCGGGGACACAGTCCTAAAGGAGAATTTCACAGAAGGTCTGAGGAGAGAACTCCAGGAAATAGAGGCTGTGACAGACCGTCTCTTTCAAGCCCTCCAGTTCCTCATGTCCCTCACCTTTCTCACCATCTACAAATTTGACAACATGTACATCACCACGTATTTCAGTCAGATAGACACGCGTAGGAAGAAAGCGGGCAAGAGCTACCTGTTGCCTACGAGGAAAGCAGAGAGAGGCGAGTTCATCATTCCCAATAGTATCTCTGTCCACTCCATTGAGCGTAAAGTGATGACGGGAGGTCTGTTGCAGGTGTTGGCTATAGGTGTGGTGGTGGGTATTCTCCTGGGAGCAGACAGAGTGCTCTACCACATGTTGGGCATTATCGAAAGACACACCTTCACCGAGTTCAATCTGACCAGCATACAAGATATAAAAATTGAGGTGCACAATCACTCCATGATGGCCCGCCTACTGAGGAACACTATTGGAGCCTTTAACACCTCCTTTAACATGGAAAAAGAGACTAGCAACATTCAATGTCTTCCTCATCCTGTCAGCATGACTCCGGAGGAGTATGTATGGAGTACGGTTCCTCTCCTGATGTTGGCGCTAATGTGCGTCACGCAGGCTTACAGCAACCGCCTGAGAAGGGTCATAGCTTCCTTCTTTTTCCCCAAGAGAGAGAAGACACGTGTTTTGTTCCTCTACAACCTCCATATCCACAGACGGAGGGCCTACGCCATTCGCCTGCGCAGGCGTGTCATCAGCTGTGGACTCCAAACGACATGGTGCCCTGGTATCGTTCGTGGTCTGGAGAGGCTGAGTGGTTGGAGGTTTGAGTGGTGCTATGGGTGTGGGGAGAGGCAGAGGGGTGCTGGGACGAGGGCAGCGGTGAGGTGTCCTACTGTAGGCTGCCAGGGTGTCTTTTGTCCCGAGTGTTGGGAAGTCCTGGACAAGCTGTGTCCCCTCTGTGGTCCTCGCAACGAAGAACAGCAGGTCCATGAGAGCTTCTCAGATGCAGAGGGTCAATGATCAAGTTATTACTTGTGCCAGCAGAGCACACAAGTGCTGTCTGTATGTGGGTGGGTATGTAGCTGACATTATCCAATGAGGGAGCAGCGTTCTGGCCTTTTGCCAATCAAGTAGGCAGGGGCTTTAGCCAATTAGGAAGCAGCGTTTTCGGTGATGTCACCACCAACCAATAAGTATGTATGTAGGTGGGTTTGTATGTGTCCATACATACCCACATACACACAGACAGCACTCATCAACTTACTTGCGCACTCTTCTGGTCACAATTACCTGTTCTCCATATATGGAGATCTCACTTCAAAATGGGCAGACAGACAGACATTTGGTCGTTTTATAGTTAGATTATCTCATAAAAAAAAACACACACACCAAGTGCTTTACACAGTTATTATTGCTTGTATTTTTTGTTACCAAGTGTTATACTTTTTGAGATTTTGGAGAAAAAAGAATGTTTCCCAGTGAATTCCTAGGGGAAATGAATTTTGAACATTTATATTACTGCCATTCTCTTCAAACTTCAACTTTTTCTGCTTTATACACATACACATTACATTTATATTATTTATATTATTCTACACCTGTGCATGTTTTGTACTGCCCATAATATACTTTGTGTGTGTTTTCAGCGAGCCCACGCAGTTTCTCTAGGAAGTGCATTTCTAGTTTCATTAAGCGTCCCGCAAGGCTTGGCCAATGAGCCACGTGTGGGACATAGATACATGTACATACATACAGACAAAGCCAGATGTACTGTAGGCTCAAAAAGGAAAAACAACGATTGTGTTCCGGTGGTGGGTTCCGGTTAGCGTTGCATTTTTTTTCTTCCCCACATAATGCAAACTTATTAGTTTAGTCTCACTAGTCGCACCACGAGGTAGAATAAAAGATGAACATACCAAACGATTATTAGACTGAAGTAACTAAACGATTATACCAAACTCGTACTCGTACTCGTCTTCTTCCGCTTTTCCGGTCAGGGTCCGGGTCGCGGGGGCAGTATCCTCAGCAGGGAAGCCCAGACAGTCCTCTCCCCAGCCACTTCCACCAGCTCCTCCGGGGGGATCCCGAGGCGTTCCCAGGCCAGCTGAGAGATATAATCTCTCCAGCGTGTTCTGGGTCGACCCCGAGGTCTCCTCCCGGTTGGACGTGCCCGAAACACTTCCCCAGGGAAGCGTCCGGGAGGCATCCTAACCAGATGCCCGACCCACCTCAACTGGCTCCTCTCGACGTGTAGGAGCAGCGGCTCTACTCCGAGTCCCTCCCGGATGTCTGAGTTCCTCACCCTATCTCTAAGGCTTAGCCCAGACACCCTGCGGAGGAAACTCATTTCGGCCGCTTGTACTCGCGACCTCATTCTTTCGGTCATTACCCAAAGCTCATGACCATAGGTGAGGATTGGGACGTAGACTGACCGGTAAATCGAGAGCTTTGCCTTGCGGCTCAGCTCTCTTTTCACCACAACGGACCGGTGCAGCGTCCGCATTACTGCGGACGCTGCCCCGATCCGCCTGTCAATCTCCCGCTCCCTCCTTCCATCACTCGTGAACAAGATCCCGAGGTACTTGAACTCCTCCACTTGAAGCAGGGCCACCTCCCCGACCTGGAGTGGGCACTCCACCCTTTTCCGGCTGAGAACCATAGCCTCGGACTTGGAGGTGCTGATCCTCATCCCGGCCGCTTCACACTCGGCGGCGAACCGCCCCAGGGAGAGCTGGAGGTCGTTGCTCGAAGCAGCAAAGAGGATCACATCATCCGCAAAAAGCAGGGATGAGATCCTCCCGCCACCGAACTCGACACCCTCCGCCCCCCGGCTGCGCCTAGAAATTCTGTCCATAAAAATTATGAACAGAACCGGTGACAAAGGGCAGCCTTGGCGGAGTCCAACTCCCACCGGAAACAGGTCCGACTTACTGCCGGCTACACGGACCAGACTCACACTCCTTCGGTACAGGGATTGAATGGCCCTTAGCAACGCGCCATCAACCCCATACTCCTGGAGCACCCCCCACAGGATACCTCGGGGGACACGGTCGTAAGCCTTTTCCAAATCCACAAAACACATGTGGACTGGTTGGGCAAACTCCCATGCCCCCTCTAGCACCCCAGAGAGGGTAAAGAGATGGTCCATGGTTCCACGGCCAGGACGAAAACCACATTGCTCCTCCTCGATCCGAGGTTCAACTATCGACCGGACCCTCCTCTCCAGTACCTTCGCGAAGACCTTACCGGGGAGGCTGAGGAGTGTGATCCCCCTGTAGTTGGAACACACCCTCTGGTCCCCCTTCTTAAAGATGGGTACCACCACCCCGGTTTGCCACTCCAAAGGCACTGCCCCCGATGTCCACGCAATGTTGCAGAGACGTGTCAACCAAGACAGCCCTACAACATCCAGAGCCTTGAGATACCCAGGGCGGATCTCATCCACCCCCGGGGCTCCGCCTCCGCGGAGCTGCTTCAGCACCTCTGAAACTTCCACCCCGGAGATTGGACAACCCAGCCCCAAGCCCCTCGGCTCTGTTTCCTCCACAGAATGCGTGCTGGTGGGATTGAGGAGCTCCTCAAAGTATTCCTTCCACCGCCCGACTATCTCCTCAGTTGAGGTCAGCAGCTCCCCGCCCCCACTGTACACAGTGTGGGCAAGTTGCCGCCTCCCCCCCCTGAGGCGCCGGATGGTACTCCAGAACCTTTTCGGAGCCGTTCGATAGTCTTCCTCCATGGCCTCACCGAACTCCTCCCACGCCCGAGTTTTTGCTTTTGCGACTGCCGCGGCTGCACACCGCTTGGCCCGTCGGTACCAATCAGCTGAATCTAGAGACCCACACGACAGCCACGCCCTGTAGGCCTCCTTTTTCAGCCTGACAGCATCCCTTACCGCTGGTGTCCACCAGCGGGTTCGGGGATTGCCGCCACGACTGGCACCGGCAACCTTGCGGCCACAGCTCGCGACAGCCGCCTCAGCAATAGCGGAGCGGAACACGGCCCACTCGGCCTCAATGTCCCCCTCCACCCCCTGGACGCGGTCGAAGCTCTGCCGGAGGTGTGAGTTGAAGACCGTCCGGACAGGTTCTTCCACCAGGCGTTCCCAGCAGACCCTCACTACTCGTTTGGGTCTGCCAGGTCTGCGCGGCGTCCTCCCCTGCCATCTGATCCAGCTCACCACCAGGTGGTGATCAGTTGACAGCTCTGCTCCTCTCTTCACCCGAGTGTCCAGAACATACGGCCGTAGGTCAGATGATACGACTACAAAGTCGATCATTGACTTCCGGCCTCGGCTGTCCTGGTGCCACGTGCACAAGTGGACAGCCTTATGTTTGAACAAGGTGTTAGTTATGGACAAACTGCGACTAGCACAGAAGTCCAATAACTGAACACCACTCGGGTTCAGATCGGGCAGGCCGTTCCTCCCAATCACGCCCCTCCAGGTCACGCTGTCGTTGCCCACGTGAGCGTTGAAATCCCCCAGTAGGACAATGGAGTCCCCAGTCGGGGCACTATCAAGTACCCGTCCCAAGGACTCCAAAAAGGGTGGGTACTCTGTACTGCCGTTTGGCGCATACGCGCAAACAACAGTCAGGACCCGTTCCCCAACCCGAAGGCGCAGGGAAGCAACCCTTTCGTCCACTGGGGTAAACCCCAACGTACAGGCAGAGAGCCTAGGGGCTATAAGAAAGCCCACCCCAGCCCTCCGCCTCTCACCCGGAGCAACTCCAGCAAAGGAGAGGGTCCAACCACTCTCAAGGACTTGGGTTCCGGAGCCGGAGCTATGTGTCGAGGTGAGGCCGACTATATCTAGCCGGAAACGCTCAACCTCTTCCACCAGCTCCAGCTCCTTCCCCGCCAGAGAGGTGACATTCCACGTTCCTAAAGCCAGTTTCCGTAACTGGGGATCGGACCGCCAAGGCCCCCGCCTTGGTCCACCCGATCCGTTTAACACCGGACCCCTCTGGCTCCTCCTGCGGGTGGTGGGTCCACTGGGGGATGTGCCCATGTAGTCGGTTCGGGCTGGGCCCGGCCGGACCCCATGGGCTAAGGCCCGGCCACCAGGCGCTCGCCCACGGGCCCCAACCCCGGGCCTGGCTCCAGGGCGGAGCCCCGGTAACCCTCCGGGCCGGGTACACGGACTCATGTTGTTACTCATCATAAGGGGTCTTCTGAACCGTTCTTTGTCTGGCCCCAGTCAACTAGAACCAATCTGCCATGGGTGACCCTTCTGGGGGCAAAATGCCCCCGACAGCATAGCTCCTAGCATCATTATACTATACTATATTATACCAAACTAACTAAACTAATTTTAAACTAGGGGAATCATTTAGATTATTTTAATCTGTGTGGAACCATTTGTACACTCTATAAGTTACAGACCCGGACCCACAAGGGTCCATTTGGGCCCCTAGCTTTGAGAAATCATTCTATGTCAGTCTATGTCACGGTACCCCAAATTGATGTATGTGCCTGGGGCCCCAATAACAGAAGATTTGTGTAAAACATTAAAACAATTCGAATAGCTTTTTTGTGAGCTCGCGTCTGTGACATTTTATGATGTGTCGGCAACCTTCAGTTTTCCAAGAGGCACGCGCACCATTGGAGGTGCTCTGACATCACTATACGTGTCATTTTTACACGTCGGTCGACACTTCAAATCATTGGCCTTTAGGCATGCATGGCAACAGTTTGTGTTGCGTGACGTCAGGCCTGAACTCTGGTCTATATAAGGTGGAGTTTAGATTTCAACTGCTGCTAAGGACAGATACTTTGAGACCTTTGAGAGAGCACCTACCTTGGCTAAACACTCCTGAGCAGAATAATAACAAGTACACCGAATAAATAAATACATTTCATACTGCATTAACGCAACAATGAGAGATGTTACAGGATTCCTCAAACAACAACAAAGCAACAGCTCCACTCCGGAGTTGGCAACAGAATGGCACATGCTGGAGGATCTGTACGCAAAGAAACTGTGGCATCAGCTTACTTTGAAGCTCAGAGAATTCGTGAAAGATCCATGTTTCAAAACAGGAGACGGGCTCATACAGATGTATGAAAATTTCCTCTGTGATTTTGAACACAGAATCAATCCATTATCCCTTGTGGAAATTATACTCTACGTCGCTAGACAGATGTCAGATCCTAAGGATGCCATTCCTTTCCTTGAGAAGACAATCGAAAAAGTGAAGACCAGTGAAGAGGCAGTCATTCTCTGCAAGACATCTATCGGCAGTCTTAAGCTGCAGATCAATGACCTCCCTGCCACAAAGAAACTCATTGAAGAGGTTGATGAGATGTTGGATAAGTTGCCCGGGGTTACGTCTGTGCACGGGGACTTTTATGATCTCTCCAGCAAATACTACTGGATCATTAGTGACCATGCCAGCTACTATAAGGATGCCCTGCGTTACCTCGGCTGTGTAGACATTAAGGACTTGCCAGACGCAGAGAAGCAGGAAAGGGCATTTAAACTGGGCCGGGCTGGCCTCATGGGAGAAGGGGTTTACAACTTTGGGGAATTGCTGATGCATCCGGTGCTCCAGACTCTAAAGAATACGGACAAGCAGTGGCTTATCGACACGCTATATGCCTTCAACGGAGGAGATGTGGAGAAGTTCCAGAGTTTCAAGTTTGCCTGGGGCCAGCAGGCTGACCTCGCGGCACACGAGGCCAAGCTAATGCAGAAGATCCAGCTGCTCTGTGTGATGGAGATGACCTTCACCTGTCCCGCCAACCACAGGCAGCTTACTTTCCGCGAGATCGCCCAGATCGCCCAGATCCCTGTCAACGAGGTGGAACTCCTGGTGATGAAGGCTCTCTCCGTGGGCCTGATCAAAGGTAACATCGATGAGGTGGACCAAAGGGTTCAGATGACCTGGGTTCAACCCAGAGTGCTGGACCAGCAGCAGATAAAGGGGATGAAGAAGAGGTTGGACTTCTGGTGTGGCGATGTGAAGAATATGGCGACGCTAGTGGAGAAGCAGGCCCATGACATCCTCACCTAAATGGGCTGTGAATAACAGTGATGAGCTCTGCTTTTAGTTTGACATTGAGTGGGCTGGGACAATAACCGTAGTACAGCAGTAATGAGGTATGTGATGGATTCTGTGAGGTTGAGCTCATCACTGCAATAATGTTTTTGTTTTTGCTGGTGAAAGTCACAGGAGTCTGATATGGGGTCTGATGAAATGACAAGTTAAAACTACTATAAGGTTAGGAAGGTTAAAACTACATAAAATGTTAATACGTAATAAAAATCAAGTTGGTGTATCACCGATATTGCATATTAATGTTAGATATGCCAGAATTAGCCCAAAGGCTGGTCTTCGTCCATAGTCCAAGGCCAAGTTTATGATTACGCTGAGAAGGCCATATATGGCCACGAGTACACAAGACGCAAGTTGGCACCTCGACAGAGAGAAGTGTTGTCTTCTTGTCAGGTGTAAAGCTGGCAACAATCATTCTAAAATCAAGAAAATGAATGTACCTGGGGACCCCCCGAACCCCATATTGAGAACCACTGCACTAGGGTATGATCAATCTCAATCTGGGAACCCATTCGGTAAAAGACATGCCTCTGGGGCACCACCTCCTTTTTTGTGTAGAAACAGGAACTTGTTTGTCTCCCTTCATCACAGACTGCAGCCTCCAAGTACTACTCTCTGTGCATGTCTGTGTATGTCCTTCATATATCTTGAGACTAGGGCTGCAATTTCTTTTTTTAATTATTATTAGTGATTAGTGACTGTTCTATCGCTAACTTTTTTGATCAATCAAATAATCAAGAAGCGCTTTTGTCCTGCAAAAATAATGAAAATTGCAGAATCCACGAACTCACACAAATAGCACACAAGCTTGTAGAACATCCGTATTTTGACAAAAAAAAAACAATTACTATGCCGATATTGACATGCCCAAAATAGGGACTGATTGTTGTGGGCTCATCTGATAGGCAAGACCAGTATTTTCTCCCAAATCTTTATAGACCAAGTTTATTCTCCTCAAAAAAATTACAGACAGTAAGTACGTACAAAGACAGGGCCTTTAGCCAATGAGAAGCAGCGTTCTTGGTGACATCATCACCAACAAGTGCTTTCCGACATGTCTCCATTCAGACACTAACCCTAACCTTAACCTCTATGGAAGTGTTGCCACTCCGACAATAAGAAGTCACTGTCGGAATGGAGACATGTCTGAATGGAGACATGTCCCCCTTTCGAACATCCCATCGTGCATTACACAGAAGGCGTGCGGCAGCTTCCGGCGCCGCAGCCGAGTGTGATCTACAAGCTCACAACGGTTGCATCTGCTTGTATGTCTGCTGTTAACCGGAAGGGTCCCGCAGATAATGCTACAGTAAATTCTCGCGGAAACAGGTGGTTAGACGAGTTTATTCTCCTAAGAAAATTACCGACAGTAGAATGGCAGGGCTTTTAGCCAATGAGGGAGCAGCGAGCCGGCAATGTTTCGTAGGAACAGTATTTCTAGTTAATATATTATTTTATAAAATTATCAACTCCTGGGTCTCCCGCATGATTTTTGGGGGAACCCCAGATGACAGTAAAGAGACAATTTAATGACTTTATGTAAGTGACTTTTAATAAGAAGGAAGGGAAAATAAATTAAATTGAAAAAGACAGACTGCATCAAAAGTAACTATACTATAGCAACAAACGTTACTATAAAAACTTGTCAAACATTGGGCAAATTGTAAAATTATTTAAGAAAGAGACAAACATTTTGAACACTCTATTTTCACTATATCTCTGGAACCAAGTCAAGCTAAATGTAATGCCTCAACTCAAGTCCACCCCAGTTCATATATGATTATTTTGGGGGGTAGATTGAGAACAACATAATATTATTGAACTCAAGTCTCCATGGCTTGAGTAATCAATAGAAAAAATATCATTTTGCGGGTGAACTACTCCTTTAACCAATCCTCAAGCTCGCACCACTCCTCCATTGCACTCAATGGACTTTTGGGGTTTTGGGGTTACAGAAAAGGTTACAGAAAAAGTCCATTGAACCCAATGAACATTTGGGGTTTGGGTTAGGGTTAGGGTTCACCGATATGTGCCGATTTTCTCACTTGGTGTATAGTGAAAAAATCAAACCTCGGTCCGAAGTGAAGCGGTGGACTTTTATTCTATGTATTCTAGAGCTATGAACTCTGTATACATTCGGTTCGAAGTGAAGCGGTATGTGTTCTAGAGTTCCAGAGCTCAGAATTCTGAATTCTGAATGAATGAATGATTTTATCTGGAGGGCCGAATTGTCATGTGAAGCTTGACCAATCCTCAAAGTATGGTCTCATTGGACATTTTTAATCATCCAATCATCAGACCGGGACGGACACTACACACATATTCTGGACGTACGGGACAGATAAAACCTGTTCATTCTGGACTGAAATGACCATATATGGACGTGGGGGACACACATGGGACACACATTTACGGACAGATAAAACCTGTTCATCCTGGACTGAAATGTCCATATATGGACGTGGGGGACACACATGGGACACACAAAGCCACTCCTTGGAAGCGGCTTTCACCGCTTCAAAAAGTAGGGGACCAAATATAGACCCGTGTGGCAGCACAATCAATTGAAGGGTTATTAAGAGTAACGGTGCTAGCTTGCTGTTAGTATTAATCACTGCTTCTCAAGTTGGGTCCGCTATTTCAATAACTGCAAGGGCACCTGCGCAGATCAGTGTTGTCATGGCAATATATTTCTGTTGTGTATGATGTCAGACTAGAGGCCTGGTCAGATTACATATAAGGTTTTGTATGCTTTTAGTTGTCGACTTTAAGGACACGGGGAATCGCTTCTATAGAGTCGTGCTGTGGAAATAATGGCGACCACCTTCTCTGTATGCAAGCCGCAAGTCGGCGGCTTTAACTTTGAGAACTGCCGGAGAAATGCAGCATTAGAAGCCAATGTTGCCAAATTGGGATCCAAGTTGCCCACTGCTCGCAAAACGGGCACCACAATCTGTGGGCTTGTTTTTAAGGACGGAATAGTCCTTGGCGCTGACACCAGGGCTACCGAGGGCATGATAGTGGCTGACAAGAACTGCTCCAAGATCCACTACATCTCCCCCAACATCTACTGCTGCGGAGCGGGGACGGCCGCGGACACAGAGATGACGACCGATCTCATCTCTTCCAACCTGGAGCTGCACCGTCTCTCGACGGGCCGGCTGCCCCGTGTGGCCACCGCCTGCCGCATGCTCAAGCAGAGGCTCTTCAGGTACCAGGGCTACATCTCAGCGGCTCTGGTGCTGGGCGGGGTGGACTGCATGGGTGCGCACCTTTACAGCATTCACCCTCACGGCTCCACCGACAAGCTGCCCTACCTCTCCATGGGCTCTGGCTCGCTGGCCGCCATGGCAGTGTTTGAGGATCGCTACAAGCCCGACATGGAGAAGGAAGCGGCCAAGCAGTTGGTCTGTGACGCCATCGCGGCGGGGATATTCAATGACTTGGGGTCGGGCAGCAACATTGACCTGTGCGTCATTACCAAGGACGGCGTGGACTACCTGAGGCCCTACAACGTGGCCAACCAGAAGGGTGTCAAAGCTGGGGACTACAAGTACAAACGCGGGACGACCGAGGTGTTGAAGAAGGACGTGGTCCGACTGGACCTGGAGGTTGTGGAGGAGACGGTGCAGACCATGGATACTTCCTGAACCAGTGATTCTCAAGAGCTCATTGCCACAATTTATTTAAATCATATTATTATTTTCTTTTTTATGGTGTGGCTCTAATGAAGCAGATGAATCAGGGAAGAGATCCCCTGAGAAAATGTACAAAAGATATGTTTGATCAATATTTATAGGCTATATATAAAGAATCACACCCAATGTGCGGTGGTCGTGCTTGCATAACGTCTTCAATTGGTAATTGGTGATGTAATACAGGCTACACACACACACATTGCTATGGCAAAACGCTGAGGAAAAAGACTAGGATATAGGTCTGGATGTAATTGGTGATGTAATATGGCTACACACTCATATTGCTATGGCAAAACGCTGAGGAAAACACATTGCTATGGCAAAACGCTGAGGAAAAGTGGCTACAGAGTACAGACACACGCAAAGCCACTCTATGGAGCGGTTTACCACCGCTCAAAAATAAAGACAAATCCTGGGTGCTGTTGAGCAGGTTCTCCTTTTTAAATTTGTTACGTATCCTGTCTTCCACCAGCGACAACTGGATGCACACAACAGTCTAAAGCAGAGCTGTCTAAGAGAGGGTCTGTTGCAGGGACTGTCCGGGGATAATCTCGCAAACTGCTGGACTGATCGGTGCCACGTTTGTTGTGCACCAAGCTGCCAGTAGGCAATGGAAGTATCTTCACGTTTTTTTTTCCCTGCATGTTTTTGTTTCTTCTTTCATTTTACTAATGCTGTACGTTAAATAGGCCTAGATTAATGTAAATAATTATTAGTGGTGTCCAACGATTAAATATTTTAATCGCGATTAATCGCATGATTTATGTAGTTAATCGCGCGATTAATCGCAAATAAGTCATCAGCTTTTATCAGGTCAAAATGCAACTTAGAGGGATATCTTTCAAGTCTTTCGTGGCCCTATTAACTTGGGAGTGGAAATATTTGCTGGATTTATGCGAAAGTATGTTAATCTTTTATTTGAAATCAATTAAAAACCTGAATAAATCATAATGGTATTGCATTAAACAGACTTCAGCTGATGGGTATAAGGATCTGCTAAATGATTACTGTTGTGTCCACCTTTATGCTTTAATTATACTTTGTATTTTTTGTTACATCAACAGGGATGGACCTTGTAGCCAATATAGCCGATATTGTAGCAATGTTTGTAAATATGCGATTAATTGCGATTAAAATAATTAATCGCGATTAACATAACGGTGAGTTAATTGCGATTAATTTGATTAATTTAGTTAACTCGGACAGCACTAATAATTATATGAATGTATTCATGAACTAATTTTCTCCATTGACTTTAATTACATTTTTAACTTTTCCCAAATATGGAGATGGCAGACATCATAGATGTCTGACATAGACCACATTAGCTCTGGTCCATAGAACTCCACTAACGCTATCTATGGACCAGAGCTAAGACCATGCACATAAGACTGACACAGTATGTCCATATATGAGCTTTCCAAGATATGGGCTTAATATTGACGACATCAGGGATCTTCATTCTGTATATGGGCATAAAAGGCACAAGGACTGACACAGGGATCTCCATGTATGGGCATAAAAGACACAAGGACTGACACAGAGATCTCCATATATGGCCATTAATGTATTAGAACTTTAGAGAAAACTGCTGCGCCCTTGTTTGTCCTTTGTCTTGGTTTAGCTGCAGGTGCGAAGGTCTGGAGGAAATGAAGGAAGGCTGGTAGAAAGGACTCGCTTACTGCATTGAAATGTATTTAAAGGGGCCCCACCATGCTTTTAAAAATATATATTTTATATAAATATTGGTCCATAATACGGTTTTATACAGGTTTTAGCCTGAACAACCACTCAGATATTGAAATGTAATGTTCTGTCTGTCTCTAATTCCAAGCCATTTCAGATGCAATACCAAAATGCCCTTTGGGCTAAAATTGGAACGATACAGAGAATATTAGATAACCACGATGAGAACCATGTAGAGTCAATCGTAATCTTCTCTGTATCGTTCCAATTTTAGCACCACTTTACCTCATGGTTCCACCTCATATTCATGGGTTGCATTTGTAGTCCTAAACGGCCAGGTTGAGGACCAACACAGGTTTTTCAATTGGCATAGAACTTGTTCTACGCCCATCAGAACACCTGTGTTGGTCCTCAACATGGCTGGTGTAGGACTACATGCAACCCATGAATATAATAGTCTCAATAGAATATAGCCTCCCAAAAAGTACCGCCCCATTCTTGAGGGGGCCCAATAGGACATGAGCCCCTTGTGACATAGAATGGGACCCGATTTCAAAAGAGTACCATTCAAACACACCCATTCAGAAAATCACTGAAATGAAAGGCAATGCTTAGACTTAGACTGAGACTCATTTATTTTTAGCTGCCCATAAAGTGCTCGGTGCATTTCGTTTTCTTTTTATTTTCACTGAGCACAGAGCACTTTATGGGCATCTAAAAATGTCTAAGGAGTATTCCTTAAATTTCAATGAAGTGAGCAAGTCCATTCTACCAGCCTGCCTTCCATTAATTTATTAGTGAATTACTTTTCCCCATTGACTTGAATGGGGAAAATTCAAATGTAATAGACGAAATTAATTTGCAAAATTCGTATCACGGCAACCACACTTCACACTTCACACGCAATTTCCAATTTCATCTTTCTAGTTTTTCCTCAGTGTCGGAGTTTGGAAGCGCTCGTTGCCTAGGGGCCTACTACTAAAAGAAGAAATAAACTATTAAAGAAGTCGATCTGCACTTGTTGCAGTGACTAGTAGGTCTATAAGATCCGTCCGTCCGTCCGTCCGTCCGTCCACCCACCCATCCATCCGCGGCGGCGGTAGGCATGGCTGGCAGGCTGGCGTACACGGAAAATAGCCGATCTACAAGCTCACAGCTGTGAGTGAGTTTGAGCGAGCGACACCGTCGTACGTACGCACGGCACGAGCGGATTAATAAACGCACGCAGCGCAACGTGAACGAGCTAAGAGCCGCCCCGCCCCCTCGTCCATTCTGACTGCATGGTCATGGATTTAAGCCTCTCTCTCTCCTCCTGGTCAAACAGTGAGTGAGTCGCATCTCAAACAGACACGGAGGAGCTTTTTGCTTTTAGAATTAAACTCCCTTTCCCCCCCTCCCCCTTATATGGTTAATTGTCATTATTTTCGCGCCGAACTGGAGGCTAACAACGCTTTTAGAAGTAATGACAACAACCTGCAGCCACAGCCGGGCGACAGAGACAGACTGCGCAACTAGTGTCCGTTGAAGAGGAGAACTGTTGCGCCCATCAGCGCTGCTGCTGCTCTGCTGCCATGTCTCTGCTGTGTGTGAGAGGTGCGTCTGCTCTTGCTTCTTTCCATGTAAAACCCTTTGCAATTATTACTAGCCTGATAGTTTCTTTACTTTTTTTCGTGAATAGTAGTAGACGCTGCCTGGGGCTAAGTTTGTACTGTAGCAGGCCTATCAATGTCATCCTATGTTGTAGCCTATACTGTCTGTATGCCCAGCGGGCGACCAGCAGATTTGCGTGAATTTAGTTGTGTTCATGGATTAATGAATGTATATAGTCAGTCATCATAGTGATTCTAGACCAGTGGTTCTCAAACTTTGTTTATGCCAAGGACACTCAAATTGACACTTTATTAGCCTGCCGACCCAATATGAAAAGATATGCCAAGGACCCCCATAAGAGATGCATTTTAGGGCTTCCAGTAGTGATTTTAAACCATTTTAATTTGAAGGACCCCCAGTTTGACACGTAGGTCTATTAGGCTCAGGGTTGCCAACAAATAGGGGTCCCAGAGATAGTAAAACATCTATCTCTGGGACCCAATGTGTAAAATCAAGTGAGTTCTAATTCTGAGGGTCCATTTGGTTCCTAATACAATTTAGCTGGGGACCCCCTGGAACTCCCTCAAGGACCCCTTGACTTTTTTCTGTTGATTACTCATGCCATGCAGACTTGAATTCAATAATATCTTTTTTGTATTTGTCGCATTCCTAAGACAATAATTTGATTACAATAAATGTACCCCCATTGATTCCGGATGGGGACGCAAATGCATTTGGTTCCCCTTCCGAAATCAATGGGGGTAAATTTACTAAATTTCACTAAAGTGAACAAAATACACTGTCATACACTGACAGTGCAGGGCAGGCTACATTGGTAATCTGACTGACAGTCAAAGAGTGCAAATGTAGGCCAGACTGTCAGAGTTCACCAGTGGCCTATAGACGCTGACACTAAGCAGGTTTATTTACCTGGCAGGTAAATACAACTTTCAGGCAGGTGGAGTTTGCCTTCAAGTTGCCAACCGGGCAAAGGCTTGTTTGAGAGGGGACGCAACTGTATAAACACAACACAAGTCACAAGATATCGGTCTAAACACCTGAATGTGGCCAGAGTTCTCTGTCTTCTGGTCTGTGGAATGTAAAATAATCGCACTGTTTACCTATAATGTGCTGTTTTCATTGTTGCGCTACTTAATAATATAATAATAATATAATATAAATAACAAGTGTGAACCCACTAGAGGTTCGCGGGCCTTCGGCCCGCTCACATCTAGTTAAAAAAAAAATAATAATAATAAAAAAAATAATAATAAATAATAAAAAAAATAAAAAAAAGTAAAAAAAATAAAAATAAAAGTTATAAAAAAAAAGAAAAAAAATTGTGGGGGGGGGGGGGGAAACTATTGTGGCGGAACTATTGTGCCGCAGCGCACGTTTCCGGTCGGACATATTTGACCGCCGGACGCACTTCCGGTTAGGATCTCCGTGTGCCACGTGATCAGTCCTAGCCAAGGTGGAGCGTAACCGTGACAACAGCTGCTTGCAGGCTGGTGCAGGCTTGTTGTATGGGCTGGTGTAGGGTTACAGATCCATGGGCTGGGCGGACGTTAAGATCCCCTGGACTGGGGGACGTTATAGCCAATTGGAGTGCTGCATTTTTAGGGGCGGTATTCCTTACGTCCTAGACAACGACTACCTATGAGTTGAAGTCGATGTAAAGGGGGCGTTAATGGGCTTGGAAGTGGGATGCGGCAATAGGAGGAATGTATATATAAGATAGTCATATTCATAGCTATGTACTACATAGCTATATGCATTTGGCATAACAATCTAGGTATGAATTATTTTATCGCACAGCCCCAGAACGTTAAAAAATAAGTATTGAATTGAACAGTAATCAAATGTTACCTCATTTTATAATGGACAATTTACTTTTTGGGCAAGTGGGCATGACCTGTACTTGACCGACAGGCAAGTGCCTCTGAGAGCTTAGTGTCAGCCCCTGCCCCAATGTAAACAAAGCCATTGTGCTTTCTTGGGTTTAAATCCTATTAGTAGACCTTGTATCTGAACTGTACTGTCATGTATCTTCCTATGCAAAGTTGCAAACTGCTAATGATAAAGTATATGATCAATAAATCAATCGATCAAATCAACCAATCAATCTATACGACAAATGGAAACTCTTAATTGTTCATTTGGTTACATTTGTACATTCTCACAGTTACAGACCTTTTTAAAGTGTCCAGCTGGTTCCTAATTGGGACCCCCTAGAAGGGGCCCACTGGGGGACCCTGGACCCCACTTTAAGAATCACTGTTAAGTCAAGGACCGCTTGCAGCTTCACTGGCATGTGGCATCGCTACCAGCACAGATAGACTGCTATGGGACCAGATTATAAATACCTATAAAGAATGATGATTAATTAAGGCTACCCATGCATAGTGTACGTTAATTAACAGACAGCATTGTTTGTAAGAAACAACATTGTGCATTAGTTTTGAGAATGCCGCTGCAAAGCCGTCAGTGGAGTCTACTTAAGAAATGTGGCCCTAGTCCAGATAGTAAATTGTTGTTCTTTCATGGAGGCGCGCGTTGTCTTTTCGTAACTATTACCAAACTGTTCTTCCTCCTATCTCTGACTGTCAGCCTGGAGCCCTTTTGTTTCCCCGTCACTGGTTTAGAACGTTTTCCCATCATGGCTGTGAGTGTTGTTGCTTGGGGCTGGAAAGTCCTCTATTACTGTATGATGAGATATGATAGACAACAGGTGGGTCTCTATTAGAGCCAGACCCATATCAGTGTGGTCGATATACTGTATATCAGCCATTTGACGTTTGTTTGGTTTTGTCAATTATGTAGTGAGCTGATCTTAGCATGGCATGGCCAGACTATCACTGAGGGACATTTTTGTTGCACTGGCAGATTTGTCTGGTTTTCAGGCTAAGTTGATCTGGCATCCCTATTTGACATTTTTGTTTGAAAGTTGTAATTTTTATAAACAAATTAAAAAATAGCCTTTCAAGCAGGACAAGTTGCGACATTGTGCCACATTGCGACTTGTAGATCAGCTTTTCTTTCCTTTTTACATTTTTTCTTTTTTACATTTTTTGGGGGATAAATGTACCCTTCTGCGACACTCTTGTGTAGGGCCTTTTTAATGTTTTATGAGTTTATTGATCTTTTGAAAGTTGGTATAAGTGGGTCTGGGGTTTTTACTGCATATTTAAGTATTTATTAAATACTTAAATAATAATAACTACATTGTATCCATTGGGAACACAGGCTAAAATTATTTTCCCCATTTCCTGAAATGTTTTGGACAAAGTACAAGGTTTCTGCAACATTTAGCAACAATGCTTTCATATCGTCGCTGTTGGGCGGAAACATGTTTTAACTTTTTGTGTTTTTTAAAATAACGCCCTACTACTTGATCTTACTTCAGCGTCACACAAAAGCATCAAAAGTATTTTCTCAGACGAGGTTCTGGGAACCTTTTTTCAGTCCTGCTCTTGTTTGAGATAGTGCCAAACTTGAGTTCTGGGAACCCTTGGGCATGAGCTGAGGACACAGAGGAGACTGGAGGAGAAACGTCTCTTTCTTGCCATTTAATCAAGTTCATTTATGATTTAAATTCTTCTCTTTCTTAAGCATATTCCATTCATATTCTGCCCGTCCTACCGACGTTGAACATTGCGGGTTGCATTCCCGGAAGCATAAAGCGTTACTAAAATAAATATTTGCGTGACGGTGTCTTCCATTGTGCCAATTCCATGGACGTTTCTGTTAAAAGCTATCAATATCTGATAATAACGAATTAAATTGTTTTAAAATTAGTCTCTTTTGCTGGTCTGTTCGTTTGTCGAATGATAAATGATGTAAGTGGTGCACAGGTGGCAGTTTAGTACCAGCCTTTTTTTTTTTACCTTTCCGGTTGGGTCAGGTTATATGGAAACTTCACAGGTTGTTGAAAGGTCTTGGTTCTGGATAGTTCTGGTTCTAGTTCTGAGATGCATTTATTATAATCAAATAAGTCTCCATGGGGTGAGTAATCAATAGAAAAAAAGTATTTTTGAGGGTGAACTACTCCTTTAAGAGAGCCTCTCTCTACTGTGTCATGTTATTTTACAGTATTAGGAACATGATTAGTGCAAAACTACTAGCTTTTGCTGCCTGCGATTTAAACATTGGAGTCTGCAGATAACAAGTCCTGTCATCACAAATGCATCATAAACATAATGACATAACAGTTGAGCCTGTCAGTGTGGCTGCCGGTAGAACGCCGGCTGTACAACTATTTTCTGACTGCCGTTGCTTTGTCTGGTGGTGGTGGTGATGCTGAAGTTTGTTTCCCTCAACATTCCCGTCGTCTTCAATGTCTCAGTCTGTTCACACATCTGCTCCAATCATGTGCAGTCTGTGGTGTAACTCGTCGTGTGTCTGTCTGTCTGTCTGTGTGTTTGTGTGTCTCTCCCTCTCTCACTCCCCATCTATCTAGATTCTAGACGCACGCACGCACACGCACACACAAACACAGTACATATTGATGTACTGTGAGCACAGCAGCTATTCTTCTCTTCTGCATCCATATGGAGCTAGCATTAGACTGGCAATTAAGACAAGGAATAGACAGAGTGGCGTCGAGGTGACGTTCTCCCCCTGTTACCGTCAAAAGACGAGGAAAAGTGACAGTGTGCATGTGACTGTGAACCAGATGCATGCATCATTAGGCCTCTATGTCCTTATCTGCCCACAGTGGTTATTATAAAAATCCCCACAAACCGGTTTGTTTCACTTCGCTGGCATGAATGGCAAAGTTAGTTCCTTGTTCCTTGAGTGTGTCAGGACTTAGGTATATAGCCTATATTGTGAGCATCACTCACTTTACACAGGAGTGATTTTTTTTTTAACAAGATGATTTTACGGTGTCATTGGGGTTCCAGTATAGTTATTACTCAGGGAAAAACAAAACAGCAGAAACATTTCACACATGGAGGAGAAGCTCAAGGACATTCCCAAATGCTTGCAGAAACGGTAGTGTTTTTAGGTGGTTCTGGTAAATAGGCCCTATACATACTGTGCATAATACAGCAAGCGAAATCAGTGTTTTTCCCCTTACCTTTCAACTAGTCTTCATTTATTAAGCACATTAGACACTTTTCATGCACTTTATCTACTTTACCTATTACTATTTACTTTGTAGATTTGAATTATTATTCCAAAATATACATTAACATTTAAACTTTGGCTATTTGAAAATAGCCGACCTACAACAAGCTCGTTGTGAGTACTTTTACTTTTGATACTTTAAGTAAACTATGAATACGGGACTTACATTGCAGTATAGATTCTTTTACTTAAAGAGGTGGTGCCATAATTTTGTACTTTTTCTGTTTTGTATGTGTCCATGGAGTTAACATTACTCTAAAAGACCACCGGGTGGGGTTATAATGTGCAAACTTGCACGTTATCATGGCACCCCATCTTTAAGAAAATAAATCTTGTACTTTTCCCCACCACTGTCTGATTCTAATTCTTAGTCCAAATTCTGAGTCCTTCTTCCTCCACCACTGGCCGTCAGTGGTGTTGTGGTGTCAGCACATCGCCGAGGCGAGGAGTGACTGCTCTATGAAATGAAAAGTTCATTGACAGCTCTGACAGGACCCCCCACCCACCCACCCCTTGCTATTTCTGGATGCTAATTAGAAGGGGAATGAATGCATAATGGTATTGCATCATCATCATCCGCTAAATGTTGAACCCAGAGCTGCTCAACAAGAAAATAAATGGGTTGTGCTGGGAGGAGAGCAGGCCAGGACAGGACAGGACAGGACAGGACAGGCCAGGACAGGACAAGGATGTTGTTTAATTATCTTAACACTTGTTCTGTGTGGGTGTGAAGCGGGTGTTGTTTACTGTAACGTAAATAGATTTTGTTTTTGCAGCTTTTACATGTAGTTATTATGTTCAGGGTAAAAATGGTAAATGTTGCACTCATTTAATCGAACTAATCGATAATAAAATAAAGAATCTAAAGTATCTATAATTTAATAAAATAATCAATTAGCAATCAATCCCTAATTTGGGTTTATCATTTTAGCTAAAAGAAAAAGTAAATCCTCGTATTCGTTCTAAACCGAGCCATGTGAACCGATAAAAAAATAAAATAAAAAGAAACAGTGGTTCCGGTGGTTGGTTCCGGTTGGCGTCACATTGTTTTTGTTCCCCACATAATGCAAATCAATTTGTTTATTCTCGCTAGTTGCGCTATGAGTTAGAATAAAAGATGAGCATACCAAATGATTATTATACCAAAAGAAACGAAACGATTATAGCAATTTAAACACTGTCCGGTGGTTCCAGACAGTGGTTCCGGCTGCCTGATGCCAACAGAATGACTCGAGAACTACGCGGAAGTTATTTCCTCTCCCGACCGGATCAGAAAAAACGAAAATGGTATTGATCCCACAGGCCACTTGAGCCCTATTTCCTACTTCCCTCATAGCAGATGTGCTATAATTTCTGAAAAACGTTTGAAATGATTGCAAATTCACGCCTATCATATCGTGCCCAAAATAGGGAAGCCAGGTTGAAAAGGTGATGAAAATACAGATAAATCGAGTGGCTTGTGTGATGACCTACAGTCTTTCATTCACAGGAAAGCCCCATACTTGATTCATGAATGCAGCAGCCAGTTAGTGTAATAGTGTAATATAGGCCACCAGATGCCATAGGTGGGGACACACACATGCACACACAGAACAGCGGACATAAATGCCTTCACAGATGCACAGGGAGAGTTGGAATTACTCATTCCGTCTGGGAAGAGGGGGTTAGGGATAGAGGGGGAATAATCCCTGGGCCATCTGCTGCTTTTAGTGTGTGTGTGTGTGTGTGTGTGTGTGCGTGTGCGTGTGCGTGTGCATGCCCTCTCACATGGGATATGTGTGGCTAGCATGCTACTTTGCTTCCTCCTTCCCCATGCCACGGTTTTCCACTTCCTCATACTTGTCTGTTCTGCATACTTGTCTGTTCTGCCCTTTGACAACTATATCCTGATACAGGGGTTGACACTAAAGGTCTCAGAGGCACTTGCCCGTCGGGCAAGTACAGGTCATGTTCTACTTTACTTGCCCAAAGGTTATGCCCACTTGCCTGAAAAGTAAATCCTTACTCTTGTAGAACAAATTAATGTTAAATCCAATCTATAACTGCAGAGTGGCGACAGTCACTTCGAAAAACAGAATGAGTGCAGTGCATGCTGCTAGTTGTAAAAATGTAGCATTGTCCTTCATGAAATAGCCAATAATATTTAATGAAGACGGAATGTACTTGCCTGTCGAGCAACCTGAAAGCAAACTTCCAACGTTTTATTTACTTGCTATGGGCAGTCATACCTAATTTATACTCCCATCGCTCAATGGTGTTATGCGTCATTAGCTTGTAGAATAGAATCAGAACCATTTTATTTGTCACTTTCCCCATGTACTTACATACATAAAGAATATGAAATTCTACCGTTCCCCCTCAGTCACTTGCAGTGCAACATAAAACATCAAGGGTAAAAGATCTGTTCTTTTTGGCAAGCGACGCCATTTCGACGGAGTATACATGTTGCTTACTGTATCTCTTTGGTCATGTCATAGGCTGCTCTAGAGAAACACAGGGAGACAACGACTAATAGATGTTATTAGTTTGCTGGTGGCTTCTCCTGGCTGTTTCACTGTTCTACCGTGGTTCGGGGGGCTTGGGGTGCATTCATGCATCAATAGTGTGCTGTCCAGGGTCCTGAACTCAAAATAAACCATGTGGTAAACTCCTGCCTCACACTGGCTACTTTCTGACTACAGACTCATGCAATTGCAATACCTGTCTATCTGTGTCCCTTTCTGTGTCAGGCATGCCCAAATATGGAGTCAAGGCAGTCTATGAGGTCATATATGGGGATTTGCAAGTTTATCTAGTCATCTCCAAATTTGGGCACTGTTTCAGTCCAATCCTAGCCGGACATGCGGCTGTTACCATGGCGGCGATGCCATACAGCCATTCTGATACTGTATGGCCCATATCAGACAGACATCAGACAGATAGACAGACATTTGGTGGATGAATAGTTAGAGATTAGAAATATATTTTATATATATATATATATATATATATATATATATATATATATATATATATATATATATATATATACACAATTTGGTGATTTTACAATTTTCAGTTGTATCTGATCTGTCTCCTAGCAACCTAGCACCATTCATACGTTGGCGAATTGCGCCCCCTAGCTTAATCACTGAAAACCCTGATTTCTCTTGGATTTTGAATGGCATGTTTCTCATTTTAATTAATGTGTCAAAAGGTTTTCAAATTCCATTTCTACAATATTCGAACGTAGAACAGGGCTGCTTTTCTCTCCTCTCATGTCCCGTCCTTTGAATCTATAAACAAAAAAAAAAGCAATGACCTGTCATATTTTCCATCTAGTGTCAACTGGTCTCTCTCTGGGTCTTTAGTAGTGGAATTACATCATTCATAACCTGATAACTCCTCTCTTCCCGGAAGTACCTCATGTCCTGCTCTGAATCACATCCCCATCTCACATCCTACACCTCTGCACAGACCTAACCAGTGGCGGAAAGTAACTAAGTACATTTACTTACTGTATTTTCCTTTTTTCGATACTTCATTCTCAAAGTGTAGCCCGGGGACCCCGGGGGTCCTTGAGGGTCTTCCAGGGGGTCCCCAGCAAAAGTAGTTAATATAGCATCACAATAATTTGAACCACTTATACCACGTTTAACCATTTATAAGTTGGCTAACGGCTATTAAAAAAATAGCCGATCTACAAGCTCACATCACAACACTTCGCACACAAGCGTTGTACTTTTGACTCAACCACAATTATATGAAAATTATATTAAAAAATAATGAAAAGGTTACTTTTCAGTTTGACATTATCATTACAAAACATACATTGCCCACTTGAGCCCTATTTTATACTTGACCTATACAAGCTCAGAACAGGTTGCATTGTGACATCTCACCTTGTAGGTCAGTTATTTTCAACACAGACAACGCCGTGCGTAACTTAGGCTTAACTTTCCAGGAACTGAAAGGCTGTAGTTTGTAATAGCTTGGAGGTTGAAAGTAGGTAAAGTGCTACTTTAACTCTAAAGCTAACCCAGGGGTTGACACTAAGGTCACAGAGGCACTACTACTTGCCCAAAGGCCATGCCCACTTGCCTGAAAAGTAAATCGTCCATCATAAAATGTCAATGATAGGTACGTTGTGCAACTTGCCTGTTTGTAGGGCTGCCTTGACAAAGGCAGAGCATAGATCGGAGATGATAAGAAACAACATATCCGAACCTAACGCCTTCTACCGAACAGCGTTCATTAATTGTTACAGGAGAATATTTGGACCTAATTTGGTAGATTCTGTTTTAACAAACGACGACAATCCAAGTGAAATAGCTTTTGGCTCTGCATTGTTTTAGAGGCCTCTGATGTGTGATTCAAATTTGGGGTTGATTGGTCCATGATTCCTTTTGTAAATCTGAATGATACATGTTTATCCAGCCCTTTCTCAACCCCAAGGCCCCCTACATTTCCTCATGACACATTGTGACCTTGTAGATCTGCTATTTTCTAACATTTTGTACTTTTACTTTTGGTACTTTAATGCCAACACAAAGAAAAAAAAAGAAAAATGTAAACATATAATCTGTGCTAAAACACAGCGCCAGTGGTGGGAAAGTACTCACATTCATTACTTAAGTAAAAGTATCAATACTGCAATGTAGAGAAACACTCTGTAAGGGCACGGTCACACCAAACTACCTATGAGAATGTATTCCCGACCCAATGCATTTCAATGAGTATGGAGCGTTTTTTACTGGCATGAAACCACTCCATTCCCATTGAAATACATTGGCGGAATAGGGAATCCACTCTCTCAGGGTGCCCTCACACCAAAATACCTAGAGTGGAATCCGCCAATGCATTTCAATGAGAATGGAGCGTTTTTCTTTTTTTTTCTTTCTTTTTTTTGCAGAAATCCTCTACTGGCAAAAAAAAACGCTCCATTCTCAATGAAATGCATTGGCGGATTCCACTCTAGGTATTTTGGTGTGAGGGCACCCTCATAGGTACTTTGGTGTGACCATGCCCTTACAAAAGTCCGGAATTCAAAATGTACTTGAGTAAAAAGTTGGGCTCACATAGACAAAAAGTTTTGAAATCAAAATAAACTGGAATATAATCAAAAGTAAAATTATACTAAGATGTTTGAAAATAGCAGATCTACAAGCTCACAACACGTCACGGTACGACGCGTTGTGAACTTGAAGATTGTCTATTTTCAAATAGCCTAAGTATAAAATAGGGCTGAAGTGGTTAATGTATGTTTTCTAATATAATCATTTAATCTGAAAAGTAACTAGTAACTAAAGTTTTCAAATAAATGTAGTGGAGTAAAAGTACAATATTAGGCTCTGAGATGTAGTGGAGTAGAAGTAAAAATACTGAAAATTGAAAACACTCCAGTAAAGTAAAAGTACCTCAAAATTGTGTACAAGTACAGTACTTAAGTAAATCTATTTAGTTACTTTACATCACTGCACAGAGCTTCCATGAAACAATGACTATCATCCAGCTAGGGAACACTGATTATTATGGGTCTGCTATATATCAGCCTCTGTGTTACTAAGCCTGTCACAATGATTACATAATCATCTGATCGCAATAACTGGAGCTAATCACAATTGTTTTGCATAAAAATCATTAGAATCGTTTTCCATTCATATAACAGAAGGATGAAAAAAGAAATCCATCATTATTTCAGAGAATACAATTATTAAGGCCTGTCTTGTGGTTCATTGACAAAAACACAATTGTTGCGACCATCAACCTCCACCGGCTGTCTGTCTGTCAGTCAGTCAGTCAGTCAGTCAGTCAGTCAGTCAGTCAGTCAGTCAGTCCGTCACGTCACACTTTTCCCCTACTCATATCTCCGCCACCGTTGCCCCGATCCATGCCAAACTTTGCACACACACTCCTTGGCTGCCAAACCCCTCATTTCTCACATGGCCCTCTTCTAGCCCCACCATGAGGCAGATTCTTTAAAAACACATTTTTGGACACTGCTCCTACAGATTTTGCCCTAAAATCACGCAAAGCGGTACACAGTATCTCTACAGTCATGTCATCAACATGTATCTGTCCCATTTAGCGCCACCATCAGGCCGATTTTTGCAAAACACATTTTTGGACACTGCACCTACAGATTTTGCCCTAAAATCAGGAGTCTTACTGGTATGATGATACTGTAGATTGAAAATAGGTTAAGTGGTGGTTTTAAAACAGTGGTTCTCAACCTGTGGGTCGGGACCCCCAGGGGGTCCCCAAATAATTTTTTGGGGGGTCCCCAGATGATTAACTTAATGTGCAACATTGTTTTCTCTCTCAACAGTAAACAAACCAACATAATGTTTAAGTGTATAGAGGGTCTCTGCACATTTCTAAAGTGACAATTTAAGGACTTTTTAATACCTCTAAAATAACATTTTAAACATTGGCCAAATTGTCAAATATTAGAGGCAGAAATTTGGAAAATAGCCGATCTACATTCTCACAACGCCTCGCGTTGTGAGGCATTATTTGTGAGCATGTAGATATTTATCTGCTATTTTCACAATAGAACTAACTATTTTATACAAAGTGTAATGCCTCAACTCTTAGTGCTCGTCAGGGTGTGGGGTCTCCAGTTAAAATATGACTATTTTGGGGGTCACGGCCTGAAAAGTTTGAGAACCACTGGTTTAAAAGAATGTGAGTATAGGCCATTTCTTCCGCCACCAGCAGCCACAAAAGGTTAGCCATAGGGTGGATGGGAGTGGGGAGGTGAAGCATGGATACTAATCTCATCTGTGTCAAGTGTAAGACGGACTTGGATCTTGAAAATAAACAGCAGGGCACTGGTGTCGCATGTGTCTGCATTTGGAGTGTGTGTCTGTGCTGTGTCTGTGATTGTGTCTACGCCAAGGCTTTTCAAACCTTTGTATTTCAAGGACCCCCCCCCCCCCCCAGTTTATGCATTAGGCCACAGACCCCTATACTGTAATTGCGACCGCAGTTACTCTGAAAACCTGCAGCTCATGTCCGTCCGTCACGCTAGTTGCGCCACAGTCAGCGGGGCCGATCGTCTCCAACAGATGGCGCAAGAGCGCCACTGGGGGAGATGCACAGTCCAGTCACTATAGCGGGCGGCCAAGATGGCAGCACCCACAGGCACAATAACAACAACTTCTCTCAACTGCTTTCGACCTGACGGTCACTCATCGCCCTTGCAGCGTGTTACTTGTTCTTGATAGTGTACAAATGGAACCAAAATGGATTGTCTATGAATATGTTGAAATCATTATTGAATAGTGGTCAAGAGATGCACGCACATCCAAACATTTTGCCGGGTCCTAAATCAAAGAGAAGGTCCCCTTACACCGTCTGTGTCTTAATGCTCCCAAACTAAGCTGGGCATTTGCAGATTGATTGAATGCATTTTTGTTGTGCTTAGTTTGATTGATTGGTTTGATTGATTAGTTTATTTTGGTTTCCAACCCAAATGCCCAACCCGCATGGGCTTATAGTTATTAAAAGTCCAGGGCTATGACAGCCACAGGCAAAACGTGCTGAGTATGTGCCGAGTCCTGAGCCCAGGGCTTTGAGACACTGCAGGATCTTGCCTGTTTGCATCGGCAACAAACAGAAGGTTGCTGGGGTGATGTTTGTTCTTCATAATGACCCATATTGATCTGCTCAAGCACCTGTTGTTGTAGGGAGGGAACACCCTGGGGTAGGCTTGCAGGTCCAGGGAGTGGCTACTGTACTTGTAGCAGACGGCGATGGAGCCCTGACTGTCTAGAATAGATGATCTGGGTGCTAAAAGGAATTCAGGACCTTCTCTGAGACCTTGAATTTCCTCAGCTGACTGTGTTGACGCAGGCATTGTCTAGACATATTTGGCCCCAGAAAATGTGTGCATTTTCTAGTCAGGTCCACACCAATGTGCCCCCTGAGGTACTTGAATCTGCTCACCCTCTCCACTGACCACTGGTATCCCGTTGGATCGAGAGTGTTGTGTAGGATCTCTGCTGTTGCATAAATATGCATAGAGAAGCCCTCGACATTCAATAAGAGTCTGTTGTTATGGCACTACTGAGACATTCTGCCACTACTGAGACAATTCATCACTGCGTGCACCAGGTCACGCACTTCCATTCCCAAATTAATTCATAAATAAATGTATAAATTAAACTATATACTGTATCTGTTAGCAACATGCAACCCTACATGTCCCGATGAAGCCGGTCAATTTTACATATGGCCCATTGGAGGAGTAGCACGGCAAAATAACGTTTATCTAGAAAGATGGATGGATGGATGGATGGATGGATGGATGGATGAAGGAATAAAGTCGGACAAGTACTATAGTCACTCTGGTTTCCCTGTGAGGGCAACCACACTAAAAAGCATATCTACAAGCTCACAATGCGTGATAATGCGTTGTGAGCTTGCAGCGTGTGAGTCAGAATGCTACAGATACAATACTGTATATACACTCACTCCCAGGAGCGATGCATGCACCACTCTAAAAAAGAAACAGTAAAAGACAATGGCGTGCATGGTGTCAGATAGGACGCCTGCTCGACTGCTTGATGACAAATGTCCGTGCCTGAACTGAAGGTCATAATCCCTGTCAAAGGGGGGATTCCCTCTTGTAAAAGCGGTAGACTTTTGGTTTCCCACACGGGAGATCTGGGTTCGAATCCCTGGTGCTACAGTTACAGTTGTCTCTGTCAGGAGAGGATGTCAAATGTAGCTTTAAAGGAATGCAAATTGTAGAATTCTTGCCAGGGTTTGCAATTAAATCAATTATAAAACATTATCGTTAATGGTTTTAAAATAAAATATAATGGATTTTGAGAAAACAATTAAAAACTTTCAAATGTAAAAAAAGAAATGCAAATAGCAGATCTACAAACTATCCGCAAATGTTCGTGCGACAATGCTGTATGACAAATTGCTAATCAGACTGTTAATCCAAAAAGTAATCAATAGAATAATCAATAAACTCTAAGGAAAGAGACAATAGCTGCAGCCCTACATTCCAGGGAGCTTCCAAGCGGTGTCATCTCAGTGAGGACTAGGGATGGAGCTCGAAACCCAAGCCCTTTACAAACTCCATATCAAATGTTTCGAGATCCGGTATCAATAAGCCCAACAGGCTTACCTGTTGGGCTTGCCCATGAAGCCATGTTTTACACAATCAGGACAATAAATCACTCCATTCCTAGTGAGGACCAGGTCGTGCTGTAGCTTAAACATTGTATCTTTGATGATCTCCTGAGTGGTCGTTGAGACTCCTCTTTCTAAAGCCGCTAGCATCTCAAGCATCACTTCAAAGAGGCAGAGGTCCAGTTTGGTCCTCACTCTAATGAAGGTAGATGACATGCAGCGCATACACTCTTGATTACGTCTACGCTCTGCTGAAATTTGATTTGGTGACCTCCTTTGTCTCGACCTTAACATCTGTTACTAGTACATATACATCACATGTTCCAGAGGAAGGGTGATCTAATTTTTGTATTTCCTGCCCTAGAGTGATTCAATTTGCACACATGTACTTTACAATAGGATTCGCTTGTTTACAGGCCAGGGGGCAGACTTTAAAAGAATAGTCATATATACTGATACATTTGAAGGTTCACTTGATTTTCTCACATTTTCTTTGAGGGGTTGATTATTTATATATCCTGATGACCTTTGCTGCGTGTCATCCCCCGTTTCCTGTCAGCCTACTATATATCTATCAATAAAGGCAGAAAAAACTATAACAAAAAAAAGAAAGAAAAAGAATGGTGTTGTTGGCGTACGAACATGGTATGACATGGATTGGACACCTCAACTCATTTCACTTCACTCGTGTGTGTGTGTGTGTGTGTGTGTGTGTGTGTGTGTGTGTGTGTGTGTGTGTGTGTGTGTGTGTGTGTGTGTGTGTGTGTGTGTGTGTGTGTGTGTGCGTGTGCGTGCGTTAGAAAAAGAATGGTGTTGTTGGCGTACGAACATGGTATGACATGGATTGGACACCTCAACTCATTTCACTTCACTCGTGTGTGTGTGTGTGTGTGTGTGTGTGTGTGTGTGTGTGTGTGTGTGTGTGTGTGTGTGTGTGTGTGTGTGTGTGTGTGTGTGTGTGTGTGTGTGTGTGTGTGTGTGTGTGTGTGTGTGTGTGTGTGTGTGTGTGTGTGTGTGTGTGTGTGTGTGTGTGTGCGTGCGTGCGTGCGTGCGTGCGTGCGTGCAATATTACTTAATCTGGAAAATGAAGCAGTGTTGACTAAAACTATGCTGAAAATGTTCGTCGAGTACCTTTTTGCACTGACGAAAACTAATTAAAAACTAAGCTATGATGACTAAAACTAAAACTAAAACTAAAAAATTTGTCAACAAATAAAAACTAGACTAAAATGTTAGGGAGGGACTAGTGGAGAAGAGATCCAGTAAGAACTAAAAGATAAGTTATTTTATGTCTGGTTGCGTTCTGGTGTGTGCTCTAAAAATAACTCAATCTAAATTTGCTGTAAAAATCAACACTAAAATAACGAAAACCTTATATTTTTAAAACAAAGCAATACTGCCTCATCAAAGTTAGTAGTGTGACTTTATATATTGTCAGATACTTGCATGTGTCATGCATCATACCAGAATGGTAGGCACGATGGAGTATAAAGGTCGTTGCACACTGCTGCATTTTTTCGGCCTAATATAGGAGCGAATTTCGGAGCACGTAAATAAATAAAATCAACCTCACGTTATGTCAATCACGTTTGCACACTGCCGCCCATTTCGTATTTATTTTCGGACCACTTGCTGTCCCTTGCTCTCTCTATCTCTCTCTCTCTCTCCTTGCCCTGAAAAACCCATTTCGCAACGAAAAAACGCAGCAGTGTGCAACCAGCTTTAGTGTTAACTGTAAATCGTTTTTTAGATGTGTATAAAAGCGGACAGTAATATGCTTTCTTAAGCGTAAAAGTACCACAGTATTATTGTAACCTAATCCAGAGGGGGGGAAATGTGCACAGTTTTCCCACCCAGCGCATGCAGCCTGCATGGTCTCTCACAATGCAGCGGGATCTGGTAGATTCCAACTGCTTAAGGCATTAGGCCAGAGGGATTATCCCAGCAGGCTGGCCCACAGTACAGCACAGCCCTGCTCTCCAACACACACGCAGCCGTACTGTAAACAATCATTCCGACCTGCACGTGTCTAACTTATCTGGCCTGCTTTACTGACCCTCTTCTTACCAGTGGTGTGTGAAGAAACTAAGCACATTTACTCAAGTACTGTGCTTAGAGGAGTAGTTCACCCCCAATGGGGGTACATTTAATGTAATCAAATTAAAAAGTCTCCATATGACATGACTAATCAATAGAAAACAAAAGTCATTTTGGGGGTGAACTACTCCTTAATCTCAAGAGGCAAATATTGTACTTTTATTTACGAGAAAACCTTAGTTACTAGTTACTTTGTAGATTTTGATTATTATTACAACACATACTGTAACCACTTCAGCCCTATATACATTTCGGCCTTTTGAAAATAGCCGAAAATAGCCTATAGCCGAAAATAGCTCACTAAAGCTCACAATGTGAGCTTGTAGATCTGCTATTTTTACACATTTGAAAACTTGAAATGGGCTTAATGAGTGCTTTTACTCAAGTACATTTTGAATTCTGCTGAAATACCATAAAATCGGGCTCAGGTGTTTAAACTGTTCCTCGTTTTGCTAGGGACCCCTTCGAAACCCTCAAGGATCCCACTTTGAGAAACCAACTGTTAGACGTATATCTGGCATGCTTCACTGATCCTTTTTTACCAGCTAGGTCTCTCATTGGCCCAGAGCAGGCATTCTGTTGGGGGATGTTGAAGTTTGAGCACCACTGATATAGCAACATGAAGTTTTTTCAGAAAACTGATTTAGAAGACATTTTATAGAATTAGCCTCAGTGGTCCGGGGGCCACCAGTGGTCCTTGAGGAGGTTCCAGGTGGTGCACACTGCCAAGCTAAATGATGGAGAGTTGGTAACCAAATGGACCCTTAAAGTAGCCTTGTAAACCACCCTCCTCCGTAAATCTACATTCCAAAATGGATTTTTCAGGAGAGGCTGGTTCACGAGGCTACACTTACAGTATATATCTTTAACTCTTGAGAGCGTAAAATGAAACCAATTGGACCTTACGGGTCTACATTCTTTGTCGATTCTGATTATTATCATCACAAAACATGCATTTACCACTTGAACCCTATTTAAACTTGTCTATTTGGGAATAGCCGATCTACAAGCTCACAACGCACCGTAAAGCTTGTACATCTGCTATTTACAAAAGACTTTCACACAATTTAGACGTGCATTTAGATATGCATAGGCCTACACATATTTTCAGGCCTTGAGACGATCAAACATATTGCACAGTGCAGCTTTGAGACTGAACGCCTGCCGTTTTGCTAGATAGTAATCACATGTATTTGTATATTACATATTTTATGCAATCTTTAGAGTTTAGACTGACATGTATTTTCTTTTTTTCTTTTTCAGTGAAGAAAGCCAAACTCCATGGCCTCCCAGGTAAGAAAATAACCCATTATTATGCACCGTTATGCATGTGTTTACAGTTTACACACTCATACACAGAAACCACACTTTGGCTGCATGTGGAATACTGTATGTGGTATGCAGTATAATATCCATGTACTACACTTTCACATGACTACCAGGCCGCTACGTTTAGGTCTGTTGTTTTGAAAAGGTAATTGTAAATGACTTGGTCGCATTGTGGGATAAACAGAACACAAGGAAGTTTACCTGGTATTCTAGTTTCTTTAAGGCAGGGGTCTTGAAAGTTTTTCAGGCCAAGGACCCCTTAGCTGAGAGAGAGATGAAGCACGGTCCAAATGGACAGTGGGGGGTGGGTGGGGGGCACTACATATTGTATAAAATTGTGTTGCAGATTAAACTTTTTCATAGATTTCATATACAGTAGATGGCTAGACTTGTTTGACAGCGCTGCCATCGGTCTTGCAGTGTTGTTTTTGACAGCAAATTTTGATTTAGTCATAGTCTTTTGAATAAAATGTCATTTAGTTTTAGTCATAATTTAGTCACCTGAAAAGTTTTAGTTTTAGTCTAATTTTAGTCGACTAAATATCCTAAGATTTTAGGCAACTGAATCTACATTTGATTTAGTCAACTAAAATGTATTTTGGCAGGCCTTGATAGCATCGTAATGACTGATTTTACACTTGATTGCGTGCTGAAAATAGCCGATCTACAAGTTCACAACGCGTCGCAGCGCAACGCGCTGTGAGCTTGTAGTGGAGCTATTTTCAGCATGCAACACCTGAGAGCAACCAAACATAAAATGACTCTCTTCAGCACTAGTCCCTCCCTAAGGTTTTAGTCTAGTTTTTATTTTGTTGTCGAAATTGTCAATATATTTAGTCTGAGTTTTAGTCATCACAGCTTAGTTTTTAGTTTGTTTTTATCTAGTTTTCGTCAGTGAAAAAAACGCAGTCGCCAAAAAAAAATCGTCATAGTTTTTTGGATTCATGCATTTGTTCATGTGTGTTTCGAGACAGTCAACCATTTAAACTCTCAATATTTAGTCAGTCTGCACCTTTTCCCGCTACACCAATTCTCCGAAAATAGCCGATCTACAAGCTCACAACGCCTCGCACAATTACGCCAGGCTATTTTCGGCCAAAGTTCCCATCACACAAAGAAGAATAGTAGGCCTATACAAGTACAGTATGCTATTTCAAACTCAGCCAGTGACTCGATTCGAAACTTTTTGTGTGGGATGATCGTACCACACCGTACCCGCGTGCCCTTCAGCAATACATTTAGCCTTGGGAATGCTCCAGTCAATCTATACAGTGATTACCAACAGAGCATTGTGGAGTCTCTGGGGAAATCCTATAGAGAATCCAATCACTCCCCGGTGTGATTGGATGAATCATGTGCTGTTAACCCCCTGGGTTTCGGCGTCGGGTCCGGGGATCATCACCACCAGGTCTGAAACAAATGGACCCCTATGGGTCCATTTGGGAGGGAGAGAGAGAGAGAGAGAGAGAGAGAGAGAGAGATTTGGGGGAGAGAGAGAGAGAGAGAGAGAGAGAGAGAGAGAGAGAGAGAGAGAGAGAGACCACAGTTTACAGCAGTGGTTTTCTACCAGTGGTCTGGGGACCACCAGTGGTCCTTAAGGGGTTTTCAGGTGGTCCCCAGCTAAATGATGGAGAGAGGGTAACCAAACGAACCCTTAATAGATCTTTAACTCTTGAGAGTGTAAAATGAACACAGGTCCATTTGGTTAAATTATTTAGTTAAATTGTGGTTAAACATCTGCATTACTTAGTTTCGTGCAAAACAAATGCTTGCAATACAGTCTCCATATATGGGTACCAGGGGTCTCCATATATGGGTAACTGGTCCGATATACATCACTGGCCAGATGTTAATTTTTCTCTGAAATAATTTGAAAATGGTGCACAGGTCCTAACAACGCCCCTGAATATAAGGTATATTTGATTAGCCTTGTGTAGTATCACTGCATGGATATGAGTCTGGTACTTCTACTGTATATAAAAGGTTTTCCAAAGGGCGGTTAAAAAAAAGACCAATACTGGGCCTTGATTGGTCACCCAACTCTTCGGGGCGGGTGAGGAAATGGATTCACAATTGAGCGGGGCCAGACCCAAATCCGCCAAAGGCATTTATTATTATTATTTTCTTTTTTTGCACCGGTGGATTTGTCTGATTCCAGGCTAATATTTGATTGCACAGTACTTAAACATTAATCAGCTTCAAGATCTAAAAAAAGAAATAAGGTTAAATGCTGAGCACACTGTTCACCTCTCATTGTCCTTGTGCGTTGGACACATTTTTCTGCTGACCTTCCTGTAAAATAATCAAGCTGGGGCAAAACAATTATAATAATCAGCATATTGTAGTTTTCTATTCTTGGTCTTCTCTTGATTGCATTATGCTGATCACTAAGACAGGATGCAAGGCTGCTTTCTTCAACCAAGAGAGTAGACACTTCCATGTCCATTGTCCATGGACCATCTAATCGCAACAACATGCATCTCATCAAATTACATTATGAACGACATGTATGTCATAATCACACTTTCTTGGGCTGGTACAAACAATAACATACCTGTGCTACCTAAAATAATAATAATAAAAAAAAAAAAAAAAAAAAAAACGCTTCAGAAACAAACCTATACTTTTTGGGTTTCAGGCTCTTTGGATATAAGACTATAAGATTCCAAATCTGTACTCCAGTAAAAAGTATTAACGTTGTCAAATATGCTTAGTTGCTTACGGTTCCAAAGTAAAAGTATACTCTGCCCTCTGTGTCTGCCCTCTCCGTCTGTCTCTCGCCCCGCCCCTCATCCCTCTCTCCATCCCTCTCTTGTCACACGGTAATAGAGTATTCATTACTGTAGACGGCTCAGTAAATGTCATCCCGCCTGGCCATGTCACACACACACACACGCGTCCGTGTGTGTAACTGAAATTTATTTATTTTCATAAGTCACGGCCACTTAATTATATATGACACCGGCTGCTCCCCAAGTGTCCTGCTGCCTACTGGGATATGTTCTCCTCGCCACCGTGGTTTTGGGAAGGCCGGGTTTGTGGGAATATACATGATTGGCAGATATATTGTTTTTTCTGTCTGTCTGTCTGCCTGTCTGCCTGCCTGTCTGTCTGTCTGTCTGATTGCCTTTTCTTCTTTCTTTCTTGGCTACTCACCACGAGACCTGTAACAATGATTACATAATTGCTGAACGCAATTATTTGAGATACTCGCAATAATGTTTTGCATCAAAAGAGTTGACCTGTATAATTTCATCTGTTGAAAAATGAAATTATAAAATTATATTAAATATTATGGCCTGCTTTGGCCATCGTATATCATTTTGATTATTGATACTGGTTTATTGTCTCCACCAGCCGAAGGCATGGGGGAGAGTATGTTTTCCCCTTCGTCCGTCCGTGTGTCCGTCCGTGCGTGCGTGCGTGCGTGCGTCCGTGTGTCCTCGCAGTTTGTGTGCATCTAATCTCAGTTGCCGTTAGCCCGGTCGCTGCCAAAGTGAGCACACACATTCCCTGGATGCCAATCTAGAACCTCTGCCCTAAATTTTTCAAATGGGCCTTTTCTAGCGCCACCTAGTGGCCGATGTTCGCAAAACACATTTCTGTGCACTGCTCTTACAGATTTTGTTCCAAAATCCTACAAATCGGTAGGCAGTATCTCGACAGTCATGTGATCGACACGGATCTGTCCGATTTTGCATATTCCATCCTGATTGGCTAAGATTGGCTTCCAAAGTTTGTAGGATTGAGCCGTTTTGAACAAAATGCCTCAAATCCCAAACGCAAATTGCAATTATCATGAAATCACGCACACACGTTCCCACGCACACACGTTCCATTTCGAGGAAGAAATGCCACTTAATTTTTTTGAAATCAGCCTCATGGTGGCGCTATAACAGGCCGATTTGTGGTTTTACCAATAACTCAACCGATCAGTTTCAAACTTTGTAAGCGCACTCCCTAGAGGCCAAGGAAAAACCCTTTCCCTGCATTTTTCACATCAGCCTTTTATAGCGCCACCAGGAGGCCGACTTATGTAAAACACAATTTTTCCTATTATTCCTTGAGATTTTATCCAAAAATCGTGCAAATCGGTACACAGTATCTCTATAGTCATGTGATCAAGTCCGATTCGTCTGATATTTCATATTCTATCCTAATTGACTAATATTGGCTTCCAAAGTTTGCAGGATTGCTCAGTTTTTGAACAAAATGCTTCAAATCATCAACGCAGCTTGCGATTACTGTGAAATTTGCCACACGTTCCCACTATGTCAAGGAACAAATGCTACCCTTTTCACGTTGGCCTGTTATAGCGCCACCAGCAGGTAGACTTTAGCAAAACACATTTTTGGAACACAATGCCTCAAATCATGCATGCAGTGTCCGATTGCCATGAAAGGTTTAAGGTGAAGAACATATGCCAGCCTTTTTACATTGGCCTCTTATACAGTAGCACCACCAGGACGCCTGGCCTGGTGGAGACCTGTGCTCGGAAGAGCACTGCTTCTAGTTGTTATTTTTTTACATATTAAATCCCTGTTTATAGGCATTTTAACCTCCCAGCAGCCATTATGGACGCCAGTCACACGCCATCTTGAAAATGAAGCCTTTCCAAAAGGTATATTTTCCTCTATTTTATATGCTATTTAAAGCATGTCCAGAGGTACCAGAATCAGTTGACAAAATATTTGCAACAGCTTTTTCATTTGAGATATAGACATTTTAAGCTCCCCACAGTCAACTTGGCCGCCATCTTGAAAATGGTGGCTTTCTGGGAGGTAGATTTTGGTAGATTAGTAGGTTATTTAGCACACCCTTAGCACATACTACAAGAATCCATTGATTTTATTGGGGTTAAGTGATATTTTCTCTGAGATTGACTGACCTAACAGTATACTCGGCTATGTTTGCTATCTTTTAAAAGAATATATAACTACATAATTGAAACGTGGTTAACTTTGTGGGTTTGTATACCTATTGAACCAATGCAAAGTATTAACCAGAGCTTGTGGCTAAATCATTTAACAATTGTTTGGACATGCAAGGTTTCCAGTTGACAGTGACAATAGGCTATACAGCATTGATTGATTGATTGAAGAATTTATTAGAAGTTTGCAATAGAAAAAAGTACAGTTTCATGACAGTACAAATCACTGGTACAAGGTCAACTAAAAGGAGATCCTAGAAAGCCAAGGCTTATTTCCACAGGAACCACACTTTAAGTACCTCATATAACATTGAAAGACAGACGGATAGAACATAGTACTTTATCTAGGATAATATCAGCATATTAAAAACAACAATGGTCTCTCAAAAGAATCAGTAAAACATAGAATAAACAGAGTGCTTTTGAATATGTGTTTATTCACAAAGTGAGTAATGGTACCAGTAACAGTGTTACATAGAATACACTCTATAAAGTAATGGTACCAGTAACAGTGTTACATAGAATACACTCTATAAAGTAATGGTACCAGTAACAGTGTTACATAGAATAGACCAGAACACCACTCCATGTGCTGTAGTTGGATGAGTCATCAAAGATCCTGAAGCCAGCATATAATCTCATGTCAACTGTGTCTCCCTTCTCCAGCTCTATGATCAGTCCATTAGAAATGGTTTCCATTCCATGAGTATTGTATCCCTGGTTGTGCAAGAGTCTCTGGTCATTTTTATACATGTCGATAACCACGCGTTGTGATGGACTATCCCAGAGAGCTGCAGTAAACCTGAAGAGATACACTCCTTTAACTGGAGTTGTGAAGATTCCTATGAGAGAACAAACAAACAAACAAACAAACAAACAAACAAACAAACAAATACACACACGCACACGCACACACACACACACACACACACACACACACACACACACACACACACACACACACACCGCACACACACACACACACGCACACACACACACACACACACACACACACACACACACACACACACACACACACACACACACACACACGCATGTGCACGCAAAGGGACATAATTTAAAACCAAATTATATTAAAGTTCTATCAACCCACCTGAATGATTTAAAAGTGTAACACAGTTGAATATTTATTTACATTTCTGTAAAAACAAAGTCTGAAAACCAGTGATCTTCAAGCTCACAACGTGTCACATCACATGTTTTAATCGTACTATTTTGGATTAGTTTTCTTTTTTTGCCTTTAATGACATGCACACCACATAGATGTAAGGTTGAAAGTGAATAATTGTGTTTGTGTGAGGGTTTATAAATGTTGAACCAACGGAAATTATTAATAGAAGCATTTGACTAAATATTTCCCCCCCAAAAAATAAACATACAAGGTTTCCACATGATAGTGACAATATGTAATTGTGTAATTAGTTTGTGAGAGTTAATTATATGACTTGAATCACCACCTACCTGAAGATGGATTGTAAGCGTTGCCGATGTTAGTGATGACGTTCTTGTAGACCAGAGTGGTGGCAGAATCAAATGGTCCAACATATCTATCATCAGTCAGACCAACAGAGAAGGCCACCTTTGGGTTGTCTGTCAACACAGGAACATTATCAAACTGTTAATAATGTTATAAAAGCACAAATTATTCTATCAGCCACTTATGGGAAATATAATGCTTAACAACATTGGTGGTTATTCTTTAACTTTTGAACATTAAACATACTTACTCCACAGTTCCTGCACTTTGTTGTCAGTGGCAGTAAGCCTGGTCTCTACGGTGGACAGCTGAGCAAGATGGGCTGAAACCAACACAACATTAATATTAAATAAATACTGTTATGATTTCATTTGAGTAGGTAAGCTTTCCTCTGTGGAATATTTGGATAGAATATTCAGTCAATGTCATTATCAAAACTATCTATCCTCTGAGCATCAAACGGAGTAATTAAAAGAAACCCTATGACTATGTTAATGTGGTGGGAAGAGCCAAAATACAAACATTTAAACCTTGTTCTTTTTGATAAAATGCAAATGTTGTGATATTGCAACAGTGGGTCTTGCATTTTTAACCCCAAAATAGATTATCATTCAACACTGTCCTCTCCTGCCTGCATCCACTGAATATCATTGTGTTATTATCATTACCTTCACTTGCTTTCTTCAAGTTCTCCACATTGTTGTCAGTGCTGCTCAGTCTGACCTGTAGGTCCTGGACCTGGTCTTCACTGGTAGCCACACTGCTCTGTAGGACCTGGACTTGGTCTTCAGTGGTATTCTGTCTGCTTTGTAGGAGTTGGACCTGGCCTTCAGCGGTGCCCAGACCCGTCTGAAGCACTTGGATGTTGGCGTCACTGCTGCTCAGTCTGGCCTTAAGGTCTTTCAGCTCTTTCTCACCGGCACTCAATTTGGCAGCCATTTCTGCAGAAAATGACAGCAAATCAGTTAAACATATATTAAACACACACCTTCAGAACTTCTTCATGCTTCATTTTTAAATCACAAGCATTGTAGCTTCTTAAACATCCTGACCTGCATTTTCCTTTGCCATTTGTTCCATCTCATGTTTGGCGATGCCCAGCTCCACCCGAAGATCAGTCACTGAGTTGCTCTGCTCCTTGACTTCTCCCTCCATTCCCCTCAGGCTCTCTCTCTGTTGCACCACGGTGCTTCCCAGGCTGTGAACCATGTCTCTCAGCTCCTTGACGTCTCCCTCCATGTTGCTTAGCCTCTCTCTGGTCTCAGCTCTCATGTCTACCACGATTCTTCCCAGGCTGTGCACCATGTCCCTCAGCTCCTTCAGCTCAGTTGAGAAGTCAGGTTGTAAGAACGTAGCAGGTTCTGCATTGTCTCTCTCATTGACCGACCCGGCCTCTCCTTGAGCTCCAGCCTCAGAGAGACACAACAGCAGAACAAGCAAAGCTCCTGCAGCCTTCATCCTGGAACACTGTGGAACAGAGTGACTGAAGATACTGTACGGTGCTGCCCTCTTTTATACTCTCCCTCCTCGTTGACTAGCATTGGACACGTCATGTTACCCAGTGGAAAGTTAATCTACAAGCTGGACACTAAATAAAGTCTGTCAAGGACAGTCTGAGAACTCCAACATGTCGTCACTGTCGGGCAGAAACCTTGTATCTCCAGGTTTCAAAGTTGTAATTTTTTTTTTTTTGCAAAGTAAAGCCCTGCTTCATCATACAAGGCCATCGAACACAAGTAGTGAAAACAGCAGATCTACAAGCACACAATGCCTCACACCACAAATCGTTTTTAAAATGATAAAAACAAAACAAACAGTTTTGGACATACAAGGTTTCCACCCGACAACGACGATGTGCTTCATGATAAATCGGATGGCAAGGACGTCCTGGATCTGAAAAGAGCGTTTGTGAAGATTTTTTATGTAATCAGCTGTTGTTATTGAAATAAAGTAGTAGGCTTGTTTTTTCTGCTGTGAGGTGAGGACACTGAGTTCAATTAGAAATAGACGTGAATCACAAATGTTCCTTGTTCCCTGCACACTTTCTCTGTCCACTGATCTAAGAACAAAGAATGAATTGTTTGTAGACAATGTGCATCTTGTTTAAGTTTCAATGCTTAATATGCTACTATTGTCAAAGAAAAAGTAACCCTCAAACTTTAATCTTCACAAGAACCTGTGTGTGTGTGTGTGTGTGTGTGTGTGTGTGTGTGTGTGTGTGTGTGTGTGTGTGTGTGTGTGCGTGTGTGCGTGCGTGCGTGCGTGCGTGCGTGCGTGCGTGCGTGCGTGCGATTATAGGCCTACAGGCCTGCTTATCTACAGCACACACACACACAAACGCACACCTATGTTTGAATTACTACACTTGTGATATCAACATTTTAGGACAACGTTGAAAATACTGTAGCTGAAAATAGCACATCAATTGACGAAAAATGTGTAAAAAAAAAAAAAAAAAAAAAGAGGACCAGGAATATGGTCCTGTGAGGAAACACTGCTATACATTTGGTCCTCACACGTTACATTTGATTTCTCTTATATGCAGCTGCACAAAAAGCGCAATAGGCCTACATGATAGATGCAAACACTCAGAATGTTACATTAGTGTATACAAAATGCTGCACATGCTTATAAGCACACAGAGGAAAACAGATAACACATTGATGACATACAGTACATACAGAAATTTGTCAGAAGATTTCTTTTCCTCCTCCCCCCTTCTCTTACCACTCATATAAAGCTGAGACAGAACCTTTTTGCATTTGTCTTTTGAAATCCTCCCAATTGCAGGCCACGGAACATAAGTGTGTGATTGTGAATCCCAAACAAGGACAATAAGTTGAAAGTTATCCCATGGCAATAATAATAACACGTCCCACCAAAGGCTGATATTTTATACGTTTGGATGTAGTGTCCAGATCTCAACCCGATCTACAAGCTCATAGTAGTCAAAATAGCTGATCTGTATAGATCTACAATATGCAGTACTTTGTGAGCATGTAGATAGCTATTTTGACTAATTTAGCACAGCACGGCCATATGGCTAAGTATTAGTATATTATTTCTCTAATGATTTTTATGAATAAAACATAAAGAGATGAAATATGTAAATACAAGGCTTCCACACGACAGAGACGATATAATAACAGGTAAATTATTTTACAACATTGAGAAATTAATGTTTCAAATGGTTGATTAACTCATACAGTGCCGCCGGCCACAAGGGGCGCTAGAGTGCCAGAAATTTCTCCATAGACCTTCGCTCTAGCTTCCGTCGACACTGTCCCAAGTGCCTTGGGATTTCACTCCAGCCAATGCTCTGGGTGACGAGAGGAGGATGCTAGCTGACACGTAGCCAAAATGCTAACCCATTTAGAAGCCCGATCTAAAGCTATTTCAGTCGCAAAAAACTTTTTCTTTGGGTCTGGGAACACAATCCGGAGAAAATCCTGTCTAAAGATGTGATTTTCATTGGAGTGGGCGGCGCGATGCGGCCGTTAGCGTGACTACGGCCCGTGGATGGCCGAGTCTAAGTCCCGGCCATGGATGGAAATTTAGACCGGGGCTTCGTTGAGGCCTCCGATTAAATAATTCATTTTATTAAATATCCCGAACTAGTTCGGGATAGGCACCCTGGCATACGTCGCGCCGCCGACAGTATATATTGAGGTTTTTTTGGGGGGCTCTAAACTTTATTTTAAACCATTTTCAATGGAATAAATCGTCGGACCATCTAGCGTCTCTCGTTGGCTAGCGCTGGACGAGTAAGGACCACCCACGTTGCTCCAAGCAGCTCGGGGTAAGTAAAATAGCAAATAAAATATTGTATTGGATTGAAATAAAGCCGAACTTGTTCGCGATAGGCACTGTAAGAGTTAAAATATAGCTACAGGTGCTCATATGCCACACACACACACACACACACACACACACACACACACACACACACACACACACACACACACACACACACAGCCCTATGCTCTGTGTGTCAGTGGTGTAAAGTAATTAAAGGGGTATTTCACTTTCAAAAAAACTTTTGGTAATTTTGTCATCTAATCAGGCTTTTATGAACACCCTGAACAGTTTTTAATTAACTTGATTGAATATTTAGATATTTGATGTAAATGTTACCAGCCCCTCCAGGCCCAGGGCCTCTCCCCACACACACCCATTGTAACTTCAAACTTCATTTTAACCATGATAGATTCATTAAAAACACCCATTATTCTTTCTGGTGACTCATACTACCCTCCTAATATGTGAGCAGGCCGTGTTTTTTCGATAATCTTTTCATTTATTTTTAATAATAACTTTTTTGAATTTCATTTTTTTCATTTTCCCAAATAATAATTATTATTAGGAGGGTAGTATGAGTCACCAGAAAAAATAATGGGTGTTTTTAATGAATCTATCATGGTTAAAATGGAGTTTGAAGTTACAATGGGTGTGTGTGGGGAGAGGCCCTTCCACTGCTCCCTGTTGAAAGTGGAATATCCCTTTAAGTACATTTTGATATATTTGTACTTTACTTGAGTATTTCCGATTTCCAATACTTTTACTTCTACTCCACTACATCTCAGATCCACATTTTGTACTTGTACTCCACTACAATTATTTGAAAACTTTAGTTACTAGTTACTTTGCAGATATAAATTATAATATTATAAAACATACATAAACCCACTTTAGCCCTATTTTATACCGTGGCTATTTGAAAATAGCCAATCTACAAGCTCACAACGTCTCGCCTCGTGACGCGTTGTGAGCTTGTAGATCTGCTATTTTTAAACATTTTGTACTTTTTACATTTTTATGACAACACTTTCATCCTTTTACTCAAGTACATTTTGAATTCCAGACTTTTACGTGTAACAGAGTATTGTTACATTGCAGTATTGACACTTTTACTTAAGTAAAATATGTGAGTACTTTTTCCACCACTGGTGTGTGTGTGTTCACAAGAGCAGCAGTGGAAAAGCTGATGTGTCTGTTTTTAGCTGAACTTATCTCCCTTGATAAATATTGGTGTTTAAATATTAACACTTGTCCCTGTGTGCGTGCGTGTGCCGTGCGCGTGTACATAGGGTACGTGCGTGTGCCGTGCCTGGTTGTACTCCACTGCAGTGGGTACAGAACATATTCCAGTGTTTTATATAGTCCTGTGCCCAGGTGGTATGAACAGTATATGAGGCAGTGGCGTCAGTTCAGAAAAAGCTAAGGTATGGCAACATGACTGGTGTCTTGCACGCGCACGAGACACCAGTCATGTTGCCATACGTTAGCAACAGGCATGATACATTTATTTTAAGAAGTACATTTTAGTTTTTCCCCCCGTTTCGACGGTTTCTTGGGCCGGATATGGCAGCCTGGAACGGTTGTTCAAGTGCAGCTAAACTTGTCATCTTAGTAAACATGACACAATTAACTCTCCTACTGCCAGATTATTTATTTATTGCGACCGTCAGGGAGCAGTTTACTATGAAAACCTCCACCGGCCGTCCGTCCGTCCGCCCGTCCGTCCGTCCGTCCGTCGGTCACACGTCACACGTCACACCTTTGCCCTGCTCATATCTCCGCATCAGTATGACATCACACCACATGTGTACACAAACCTTTGTGTACGTTGCTGTGGCAACAGTCTGTTGTTGCTGGTTTGTTAGTGTACGTTAGCAACCACCTTAGCAACCATGGTTTTACCCTAGCAACCAACTGTTTACCCTAGCAACCAACAGTTTACCATAGCAACCATGTTTTTTTACCCTAGCAACCAACTGTTTACCATAGCAACCAGATACGCAGAGCAGGGATCTCCATATATGGGCATAAACAGGTGACATCACACTGATGTCAGATACTCAGAGCAGGGATTTCTCCATAATATATGGGCATAAAAGGGATTCTGTTAGGGATCTCCATATATGGGCATAAAAGGGATTCTGTTAGGGATCTCCATATATGGGCATACAAGGGATTCTGTTAGGGATCTCCATATATGGGCATAAAAGGGATTCTGTTAGGGATCTCCATATATGGGCATAAAAGGGATTCTGTTAGGGATCTCCATATATGGGCATAAAAGGGATTCTGTTAGGGATCTCCATATATGGGCATAAAAGGGATTCTGTTAGGGATCTCCATATATGGGCATAAAAGGGATTCTGTTAGCTGTTAGTGATCTCCATATATGGGCATAAAAGGGATGCTGTTAGGGATCTCCATATATGGGCATAAAAGGGATTCTGTTAGGGATCTCCATATATGGGCATGAAAGGGATTCTGTTAGGGATCTCCATATATGGGCATAAAAGGGATTGTATCCCAGATGATGCCCTGTTAGGAGATCCACACTAACAGAATCCATATATGGTCCTACCGACAGCTGCTATAAGCCAACCCTGGCGATAAGGTCTGAGTCGAAGAAATGCTTCTTTCCTGGCAAGAATTGCCCCTTTATACTGTAGGGCTCGTTTGTGTATTGTATGACATCACGCCACATCATCGGCTGAGGACTGTGTGATGTCATCATATCTCCATATATGGAGACATAAGTTGCTCATGCCCAAATATGGGCTGGTGAGGTCAGACTTAGTGTGATTTGTAGGTTATCTCCATATATGGAGATTCAACTTCAATGAGTAACCATGGCAAACTGTCAACTGCCCGTATGTCTTGATAATTGGTAAAACAAACTTTTGGCCTATTTGTGGAGATAAGCGACCAACGGTCGCTTATCTCCCGATTAGGGAGTCTTACTGGTTTATTGGGTCTGGTGCCATCAAAAAGCGGCTTACCTTTGCGACGTTATAGTAGATAGACAGACATTTATTTATTTATTATTATTATTATTTTTTTGATTGTGCAATAGTGCACTTTGGTCTGCCAGGCAGCAGAGGGCGGCGTCATGCGAGAATGAATGTGAATTTGCCTGTTATGTGTTGCCGTACATTCAGACCAGTGACTGGCCACAGAGCCTTACAGCCAGAGGAAATCAACAAGGAAGTGAATTGGTCTCCGTTGATGTTAACGCATAATGGATTTTTTACACCATCACCGCGGAAAATGTGTTTACAGTACACGGCGGCGCGACCCCTCATCAGCTTCAACAAGGTAAACGAACGAACGAACGAACGAACGAACGCGAACGAGCGCCGTATTGGCGCGGAGGTCTCTTGAGAAGAATTGGGGCGAACAGGAACGTCCAAAGCAGTATAAGAGTTAACAGTAATGCATTGCACCTGTGCAGCTGACCTGCGGAACCTGGGAATATACCATGTTGTCAAGATGGGGAGAATAAAAGTGTGGAGAATATAATTATAATACCTTGTTAAAGTGACCATTTTGTTAAATTTAGCATTTGTTGTCATTTTACTGTAATTTACAACATAATAACCAGCACAGATAGACAAGGAGACATTCATGGATTTATATTTAAAAATAACTTTTATTTTCCCCCCTGGACCCAGGGTATGGCAGATGCATACCCCTGCCATACCCAATTGACACCCCTGATATGAGGGATTGAATGTAGTAGTCAGTAATGTTGGAGAACCCAGAACAGTCACCATTGCCGTCCAGTTGTGCAATAGACCGATTTCCGTTGCGCTGTCACCATTAGCTGCGGTGTAAACATTATAGTGTAAAGTAACATGTAGCCAGAGGTTTTCAAAGTGGGTGACGGGGCACCCTGTTTTCAAAGTGGGTGACGGCCTCATGGTGGCGCTATAACAGGCCGATTCGTGGTTTTACCTATAACTACACCGATCAGTTTCAAACTTTGTAAGCGCACTCCCTGGATGCCAATTCAGAACCTCTGACCCACATTTTTCACATCAGCCTTTTATAGCTCCACCAGGAGGCCGACTTATGTAAGACACATTTTTGGATATTACTCCTTCAGATTTTACCCATAATTAACACAAATCAGTACACAGTATCTCTACAGTCATATGATCAAGACGGATCTGTCCCGTATTAAATATTCAATCCTGATTGGCTAAGATTGGCCTCCAAAACTTTGCAGGATTGATCCGTTTTGAACAAAATGCCTCAAATCAAACACAGCGTGCAATTGTAATGAAATTGTGCACGCACAATCGCAAAACGCCAAGGAAGAAATTACATGACAAAATGTTCAAATCAGCCTCATGGTGGCGCCATGAAAGGTCTAAGATTGGTGAAGAACACATGCCACCCTTTTTACATTGGCCTATTATAGCACCACCAGGACACGTGGCTGGTGGAGACCTGTGCTCGGAAGAGCACTTCTTCTAGTTGTCAGTAATTATTTTTTTTTTTTGCCATACAGTATCTGCCCCTGTGCCGTTTCTGATTACAAAGGCTTAAACAGAAATGATCTATACCGGTATGTTCCGGTGGTCATTGACAGGAACACACAATTAAAACCATTAATCGCAATTATTTGCATGACAATTAATGGTCAGCTAAAATGCCAGGACCGTGTGACAGCCCTGCTCGCCACTAGGCGTTCACAGGCTCACATGGGAGTGTCAGTGTGATGAGACCCTGCATGCTGCCCAGGGATGTCACACGGGGGGGAAAAGTGGGACTGAGTTACTAGGGTCCAAGGTGGAGGGGCCTTAATTATATTGAAAAATAGCAGATATACAAGCTCACCACGCTGCGAGCTTGTAGATGTAAAATGTGTGCAAATCTTTGAATAATATGTATTTTTTAAGCGAACATTTGTTACTCAAATTTTGCTTCTCGGGGGTCCCTGGAAGTAAATATTTTGAGATGGGGGTCCGTGGCCAAATACATATCATTTTGGGGGTCCTTCATATGAAAAGGTTTGAGCACCACTGACATAGAAACAAAGGTTTTAAAAAAAAGTATAAGGATTTGAAATATTCAAATGTTCAAGATGTTTAAAAAATAGCAGATCTACAAGCTCACAGCGCAGCACTCGGTGCCGCGCTGTGAGCTTTTATATCTGCTATTTTGCAATAGTTAAAGCACAAACTAATGCGTAACAATGCGTTCCCAGTCTAAAAAGGACATTCATGGGGTGGCTGCTGTGAATCCTTGTACCCACTAGGGCCCAGAATTTTGTGCGACACCCCTGACGCTGCCTCCTGTAAATCACACATGTTCAAAAGCCTTAAGTGAATGATGGATTTGTTTTCGTTTAACTCCTTTCACCCTCGTGGCTCCCGTCGCACATGCTAGCCGTGCAGGCTCTACTGCAGACAGACGAGGATCAAACCCACATTAAACCTGGAGTCCGAATCGTTTTTACGGCATCGACGCGGCGCCGATGCGGCCAGCCATCTAGAGCAACGGTTCTCAACCTTTTTCCTATCTAGGTCCATTATTTTTTGGGCATTTGAGCCACGGACCACCGTTTGATGAGATTTAGGGCCATATTTTCATCCATGCCTTACGGCTCGAACACACTGTACGATTTTGCGTGGTCAGCGAGTCATTTAATCATTAGAGTATTTCACACTGCACAAGTGACTTTCTTGAAATCGTCTCGTTGTGGTTTTCGCCGACAAGATTGATCACCGACAAGGGGTCACACACTGCCAGATATTTCACCAGGATGCATCCCAGATACATAGCCAAGCCAATATTACATTTGTTTTTAATTCTAATTGTGCACGAGAGCTAATGATTCTCCTCTCTCGCTGTGCGTGCGTGCGTGTACACACACACACACACACACACACACACACACACACACACACACACACACACACACAGTGCACTCCGCAGTCCGCACCTGTTCAATGTTTTCATAACACCAGCCATGCTGCTGAGAGAGAAAGAGAGAGAGAGAGAGATAGAGAGCGCACACTCGGGGGTGGTGTATATCAAAGCTGCTATATAGGCCTATCTAGAAACGCTCGGGAAGCTGTCGGCGACCGCTGGAATCGCGCACGGATCTTCTCGCAGTGCTTTTCACACACAGCGAGTAAAACCCCGGCGAGCAAAGCCCGTTCTTGCGGCAGATCGCCGTTTTTGTCGGCGAGTGCCAAAATTGGTCGGCGACAGCATAATCGGCTCAAAAAGTCGGGCAGTGTGTTCGGGCAGTTCCATCCATGCTGTATTGATGTTTGTACCATATAGGAGAGATAGCAGGCAAACGTTGATCGAAATAACAATTCTTCTACATTCTCTAATTGTGTAGACTTCTTGTAAATTGAGTAATAAATTAACAATAGTTTAACTCTGGGAGTGAAAAATGAAACCAAAAGGATCCGTAAGGTTCCATTTGGTTTCATTTTACGTTCTCACTTGAGCTTGTAGATCTGATATTTTCACTAGTTTTGGGCAAATGACTAATTTCCCTTTTGGGTCTTGAGCTAAAACATTTGGGAATGGGAACCACTGGATTAGCGCAGTGGTTCTAAACCTTTAGGTCGGGACCCCCAGAGGGGTCCCCCCTTTTTTTGGGGGGGGGGGGGTCCCCAGATGATTAACTTAACACATCTGGTGCCAACCCTGAGTTTCCCGAGTTTGTATTGCTACCAACGCTGTGCCAACCCCGAGTTTCCCGAGTTTGGGCCGTTTTTGGAAAAAAAATAAAAAAAAAAACAATTTCAAAATTTTTTTTTTCAAAAAATGTTTTTGGACCTCCAGAAATGTATTAGGCATGATCGCGATCGCGAAATTGCATGTTTAACCCCCATACCAACCCATTCTTTCAAACATGGCAGCCATGTTTGTTTACATCTGAAGAAAACATAATGGCCCATAAATCATGAATGCCTTAACGGATTTCCGAGCGGATTTTTTTGTTTGAAAGCTGTGAACAGTGGGCACACACGTGGTGCATCATCTAGGCATGGGCGTGCACTTTTTACACAATGGTACTATGGCAACGCGGGACATTGGCCGGAAAAAATCATTGCAACATAAGTGTTAATGTGCAACAAACACTGTTTTATCACTCAACAGTAAACACACCAACATGCGTTTAAGTGTATAGCACATTTCTAAAGTAACAATTGAAGGACACTTTTAATACCTCTGAAATTACAAATTAAACATTGGCCAAATTGTCAAATATTAGAGGCAGAAATTGTGAAAATAGACGATCTATGTGAGCATGTAGATCTGCTATTTTCACAATAAAACCGTGATATACAAAATATAATGCATCAACTCTTAGTGCTCATCAGGGTGGGGTGGGGGGGTCCCCAGTTCCAATATGATTATTTTGGAGGTTGCGAGCTGAAAAGGTTAAGAACCACTGGTTTAGAGCACGGTTTGTCTATATCCCTAAATGTAAATGTATCTCTGTATCGCTGTCCCCCAAAAAGTAGACCAATCATATTGAAGCTCACAAAGCTCTTCTATGAGCGTACAGTGATGTGTCAGCTGATGCCGCTACGTCTATCACAACTCGGCCAATCAGCGTCCTTTGTACTGTGTCAGTAGCGTGAGGCAGCTTGATGTACAAGTACACCCCGCTAGTACTGTCTCCCCCCAATCCAACCCTTGGTGGTCCAGGGAATTGAACGCCCAACTTCCCAGTCTCAGGATGAACACTCTAACCACAAGGCCGCTGAGCTGGTATCTATGTACCGTACGTAAATAATAAGCCAAATACTGAGACTGTTTGCATGGAAAGGGAATTCACACACACCAGAGAAACGAACAGAAATGTAAAACGGGTAATGCTGCGATGTGTTGCGAGTTTGTAGATCTGGTGCGCGACCAACTTAATTGACTTTGGTTAGAACGGCTTCTTTGGTTGTTTCGGTGCTTGTGTGAAATGTGGTACAGTATCTGAATGGAAGAGGTCATTATTACATAGCTTTCCACAGTCTCTTGTTAATCGCTGCCAGATGAAGTGATTGCATTACGGGCAAGCAAAGACCTCCCTCTCCCAATTTCCCCTACACCTAATTGCTTCAGTTTATCTTTACGGTTTTATCCATCCATCTCCTTTCAGACAAAATGACTGGCCTTAGGGCCGCAAGGCTCGTCAAGGTTTCATACTGTACATAGGGATGTTTATGAGTACGGAATGACAATGCATTTTAAACAACCCATTTAAATAAGTATGAAAGTGTATTTAACAAGGATATAATGCAGGTTTCTTAAATTTTCTTCTAATTCCTCAAAACTTCGGCCTTAATCACAAAAATGCAAGTTGTGTGTCTCGGAACCGCTCACAGCTATAGCCATTAACTCATCCACTACATTGGACGAGTTTGACGAGCTATAGTTATGGGTCCACTCTGCTTATGACGAATATGACGAGCTATCAATTAGCTTTAATAACTATAAAACAAAAAAGTATGATCGCCGATTCGCCGTCCATAGCGCTCTGTGGACCCGCCCTATTCACAAAAAACGGATCTGGATGTTCCAGAACGGAAATGGGGGGGCGGGACAACGACGCCTGTATCCTGTCTGCCGAAATGTCATCCGGTTCAATGTTGTGCAACACCAGCGTGGCGCTCCGTCGGTTTCGCTTTGAGCGATGGAAGGCTGTAGTGCTTTGTTGCTTACCCTGCCTGGATCGTATTGTGAATGCAATCGGTGAACCATCGCGCAATGGATTCGCGCGCGCGCCCACGTTAAAGGTAGGCAAAATCCTGGCGGTGTGGACCCTCAGAAGGGTCTTAAAAATAGCGGTGGGTGAGTTAAAGATGCATGGACTCAGTCTGGACTTTAATGACAATGTGACTCAGACGGTGTAGAGGTGCAGCAGGCTAATAAAGTACAGCCTTATTAAGCCACAGCGGAGCGTCAAAAGGACACTTCTGTCACACATGGACAGATTGAATTATGGGAGAAACCTAATTATTCTGCACAACTCCCTCCCAAAACACAAAATCTTTGTTACTTTCGCTGTCAACTGACCCAAAATAGTAAGATTGATTTCCAAAGTTTGCAGGAGCGCTCCGTTTTGAAATGCCACCTTTTTAACATTGCCAAACACTTTTTTTTGACGCCTACAGTTTTTGTCTAAATATCACACAACTCGATACACATTATCTCTATAGTCATGTGATCTGTCCGGTTCTTCATATTCCATCAACATATCTGACCCACAATAAACTACCTGCCCTGGCGAAGAGGACTACTTTTTCTAGTTTTTATTGTGACGGTGTCATTTGAAAGTTTCAGTCCTCAGACTATAACGGGTTTGTTAGATTGTTGTATTTGAGAGAATGCAAAGAGCTCAATAATGAGGGACATACAGTGTCCAATTAGTATACAACATCTGTCCAAGCTGAACGAGTTCTCAGTCCTTGCCTTTAATCTACGCCTCCCGGCTCAGAGGCAGGACTAAGGCGTGAATGGAGCGTAGGACGCGAGTGCACAGGATGTGAGGATGGAAGTTGTGGAATTTATATGATCAGTCACCAGAAGAATGTTTTCAATGAGTCTCACATGGTTGAAATGGAGTTTGAAGTTCAATGCACTTGTATTGCTATATCTGACAAAATAAATATCAAATATCTAAATATTGAAACAACTTTAAAAAAAAAAAGGGTTTTATATGATAAAATGATCCCAGAAGTGTTTTAAAGTGAAGTACTCCTTTAAGTGATTAATCAAGTGCAGTCCGTGTGTGTATTTGATATTATTTACTTGTTTGGGTCAAACCATCGGTAATCACTGGTCTAGGAAATCAGGATTGGCATTAGATCGATGGTCGGAATCTAGAAGAGTTTTGAGAGAGCATCTGGTCGGATATCTGACATTGCATTCAGATTTCTGACAAAAACCTCAACCTCATGCTTTCTGTTTAAAAGAGGAACACAGAATGATCGGCCAACTGCACTCATTAATTATGAGCTTTATTAGTTTGACCACAAACTAATAAAAGTGTCTCATTTAATATCCAATGTCTCCCTTGGCTCTTCCGCCACTGGGGCTACAGGTGGCCATTGGGTAAATGGCAGCTCCCACAAGAGTAAGAATCTATTTGCTCACTACTATTATCTTAAATCGGACCATGTCACGGTCCACAAACTGGGACATTAGAGTGGGCCACATTGCATTGATATTATGGATATAGCAACCGTATTACACAATGGAACTGCATGAGGATTTTGATCCTCGATCAACTAAAATATATTTTAGTGATATTTATGATAGTCACAGGCGTGTGTGCATGTGTTTGTCTGTTTGTGCGTGCATGCATATATGTGAGCGTTGTGTATGTTTATGTGAGTCTTGCGTTGTCCAACGGGATTCTCTTTGCAATCACAGACCAGACCCCCCAAAAGCTACGAACGTATCCGAACTTGTCGCCATGTCTCTCGTCGAGATTTCTCCTCATCTTGCTCTTTTGTTCTGCAGATGGCAGCTTGTCATTTCAGGTTAGCAGGTGGCCCTTCTGTCTCTCTGATGATGTATTGATCATAAGCTCACTTCTCCTCTCCATTGATTTGCCATTGTCTCACCGTGCTGCTGTTGTTCTCCCCTCTTCTGTCGCCCGCAGCAAGCATGGCGTCGGGGGAGTGGGACTGAGTTACTAGGGCCCAAGGTGGAGGGGCCTTCATTATTTTATACTTTAGCGATAGAAAAATAGCAGATATATAAGCTCAGCGCTGCGAGCTTGTGGATCTGCTATTTTTGAAAAGTCGTGAAAGTGTGTGCAGATCTTTGAATATATGTATTTTTTAAGCAAACATTTTTAACTCAAATTTTGCTTCTGGGGGGTCCCTGAAACTATATATTTTAAGATGGGGGTCCGTGGCCAAACACATCATTTTGGGGGTCCTTCACATGAAAAAGTTTGAGGACCACTGAAATTTTTTTAAACCTTAGAAGGATATTAAATATTCAAAGACTTGCACACATTTTCACGATTTTTCAAAAATAGCAGATCTATATCTGCTATTTTTCAATAGTTAAAGCACAAAATAATGGGTAAATAATGAATAAATAATGGACCTTGCCTTGATATGAAAAAGGTTGAAAACCACTGCTTTTAAGCAGATACAAAGTTCTCCCAATCATATCAAAATGTGCTTTCTTCAATACACCCCATGCAAAGTACATTGAGATTAAAGGCCGATTGTGCTACGACAAGCTCTTAGAATTAGCATAAACCGTGCACAGTGCTGTATTTAATGAGCCCAGAATGGGATAATGGCTCTATCTCCCTTAAATCAGTGAATGACACTAAATTCTGCCTGAAATCTGCTTCCCCCACAGAGCTGTGCTCTTGATCTCATTCTCTCAGGCTGCTAGTTGAATTATTTTTGCTTCTCTCTTCTTCCCCTCTGCTCTCAGAAATCATCTGTGATTCAGTTCCTCAGCTCCTATTATCTGCCATTCATCTTTAATGAGCTTTAAAGATCACATTATGCCAAGTGGTTCAAGTACATTTACTCAACTTTGCTTGAGTATTTTCCTTTTCTGATATAGGCCTAGAGTAAACTATTTCTCAGAGGGAAACAATGTACCCCCCACCTGATAAGCACACAATGTAGGAGTTGAGGCATTCAATTGAGTTTGACTTGGTTTCACAGATAAATATTGTGAAAATAGTGAGACATTGTGAGCTTGTAGATCGGCAATTTTCAAAATGTTTGCCTCTTTCTTATATTATTTTACAATTTGGCCAATGTTTGACTAGCTTTTATGGTATAGTTTGCTGAGAACTTTTATTTTAATACAGTAATGTTTTTTTTTTTTTATTTTTTTTATTTCATAATTCTTTTTAGGTATTAAAAAGGTCTTAAAAGTCTGTCACTTAAAGGAGAGTTTCTGGGTAAAATAGACCCCCATACCTTTTTAAATGTCTTCTCCCAAGCTTGCGAGATGGTCCAGACACCCCATAGTCCAAAAGAAGCATTATAATCCATTTTTGATTGCAGCTTCTACTCGACCATGGCTCCATAATGGACCGCGTCTATTCAATGTCTAATCCGGTTATTTTTATCGCTTCAAAGTACATTTTTTCGCTCCGTATCTGTTCCCCGTACTGTATATAGTTCATCGAAGCATTTTCTTCTCCAGGGCGCAGCCATTGTTGTTGTGAAAAAGCTACTCTTTTCGAGTCTCGTTCAGCTTGAACTCCCGCCGTCTCTCGCGGGACAAGACTGAGAGTAGAGCAGCAGCAGCAGAACCTGTGGAAAGCTGTTGTCCCGCGAGAGACGGCGGGAGTTCAAGCTGAGATACGGAGCGAAAAAATTGACTTTGAAGCGATAAAAATAACCGGATTAGACATTGAATAGACGCGGTCCATTATGGAGCCATGGTCAAGTAGAAGCTGCAATCAAAAATTGATTATAATGCTTCTTTTGGACTATGGGGTGTCTGGACCATCTCGCAAGCTTGGGAGAAGACATTTAAAAAGGTATGGGGTCTATTTTACCCAGAAACTCTCCTTTAACTGTCAAAACTAGGGTTACACATGTCATACCATGCGATACCTTTATGCAAATATATATCTGAGTCTCTTGAAACCAGCCATGTGTTCATCACTTAAACCCTTAGTTGACAAGGGTCTCCTCTTTTGTCTTTTTGAAAATGGCAGAAAAGGACATGGTGCCGGCTCACAGCACCCCTGGCCTATCGCTGTCCACTGGTGATGGTGCTGAACCTGTACACCATTCACACATGGCCTGTCGCTGTCCACTGGTGATGGTGCTGAACCTGTACACCATTCACACATGGCATGTCGCTGTCCACTGGTGATGGTGCTGAACCTGTACACCATTCACACATGGCCTGTCACTGTGCACTGGTGATGGTGCTGAACCTGTACACCATTCACACATGGCCTGTCGCTGTCCACTGGTGATGGTGCTGAACCTGTACACCATTCACACATGACCTGTCGCTGTCCACTGATGATGGTGCTAAAACCGGACGCCATTCAATGACGGGGGGGGGGGGCTGTCCTTGGTTTGTCCATCATGGCTGACAGACCCGTTTCCTTTCTTCGCTCAATGAATGACACTTTTTGTTAAAGAGGTGCCTTAATTTTGTAGTTTTTCTGTTTTGTATGTGTTAGGGTTAGGGTTACTCTAATAGACCCCCAGGTGTGGTTATAACAAATAAGCAAATATGTCTTCCCTGTGTATTTTCGGCTGAAAGCCTCCGAGTCAAAAAGGCCCAAATGAAATACACCGATATAATGACATCATAAAATCATCCCCTCCGCTTTTCACCATCCAACAACATCTGTGGGTGTGGCTAACTTCAGCTGGGTCTCCACCCACCTGACAACCAGGCATACTTAATGAAAAGGTGGGTGTGGCCACATAAAAACATAATTTTAAGGTACACACAAAAAAAGTATAATCATAAATCATAATACTGGGGGGGCAAAGGGATTGAAGGGAGGCGATTTGTCAGAGGATTTAACACAGACACTACACCATGGGACATGTGTGGACAGGGGAAAAAAAGCGTGTGCCGCCTTGCCAGTCGAGAGCAGGTTGTGAAGATTGAAATTGGTTGGTAACAGCTTGGTAAATGATCTTCCCCGGGTGTTCAGGCTGCTCAGGTCCCAGGAGAGACATATCTAATCGGGTGCATCCCCCCCCCCAACACCCCCCCGCCCCAACCTGTCGGCCGTTCTATTTCCCTCCTGGGAGATGACAGAGTTGGCAGTTCCAATCTGACCCCCTCCAGTGGTGTAAAGTAACTAAATACATTTACTCAAGTACTGTACTTAAAGGTGCATGAAACCCCGCCTCTTTATTTGTTTTATCATAATTCAGAATATGAAAAGAACTCGTGCATATCATTATGTTCTGAAACTAGCCTCAGCTCAGAGAAGCTGTCCGCACTTGTTGCTGTCGGCATTTCGGAAACAGCATTTAAAACTAGCCATTGCAGGTGTAAAAATTATAAAGATTCCGCAACTCCATGATATATTTACCGGGAAGAAATGTGCAAGTCTTTGAAAACAAGCCGTCTGAGATTTTATCCATGGTTTAACTTTCTCCACCCGTGCCACCATGTGCACTTTTTACGGCACGCCCTGCTGTCTATAATCTGCTGGAGCCTGGGACAACCGGAGCGATTGTGGGCTATTTTCTGTGTGTCATTGTGTGTGTGGTGACAGTGCGAGCACACACACAACGTTCACATGCACAGAAAATAGCCGATCTACAAGCTCACAACGCGTCGCGGCACACAACGTTCACATGCACAGAAAATAGACGATCTACAAGCTCACAACACGTCGCCTCCGCGACGCGTTGTGAGCTTGTATGTACGACGAAGTACTTTTAATAGTACATTTTGAATTCCAGATGTTTACTTGTAAAGAGTGTTTCTTCTTTACTTTACTTAAGTTTATACTTTACTGGAGGAATATTATGCGACGCATTGTGAGCTTGTAGATCTGCCATTTTCAAAATATTTTTTTTTCATGTTATACATTTTAAGACATTCTACTTTTGCTACTTTAACTACATTTTGATACTAATACATTTGTACTTTCACTCAAGCAAATTCTGAATTCCGGACTTTTACTTGTAACAGAGTATTTCTACAGTGCAGTACTGATACTTTTACTTAAGTAAAAATGCCCACTGCCCTAGAGCTGTGGAAATGAACGTCCGTTTCATCTTTAGGCCGTGCTCTCCAGGAATCTTGTCTAAATTGCTTTCTCCAGCTGCTCACTTATTGAATTACGGCCCTGCCCGGCAGGTAAAATGGCTGTATGTCCTTAAGAAACAGAATTCTGTTGCCAGGCTGCTCCAATACATGCCGCGAGTTCGAATCCCGATCCCGGCGGCCTTTGATGCATGTCACTCCCCGTCTCTCTCTTCCCATCTCCTGTCTACATTATATACTGTATACTATCAACAAAGGCAGAACAAATATATCTTAAAAAAAGCACGAGCACTAAGAGTTGAGGCATTACATTTTGCATAACACAGTTCTATTGTGAAAATAGCAGATCTACATGCTCACAACGCCTCACGTTGCGAGGCGTTGTGAGCATGTTGATCTGCTATTTTCACAATATCTGCCTCTAATATTGGACAATTTGACCAATGTTTAATTTGTCATTTTAGAAGTATTAAAACGTCCTTAAGTTGTCACTTTAGAAATGTGCATATACTTGCACTTAAACTTTATGTTGGTTTGTTTACTGTTGAGTGAGAAAACAATGTTGCACATTAAGCTAATCATCTGGGGACCCCCCAAAATAATTTTGAGAACCACTGATCTAATCCATGTGTGATGTGACACTCTGCTCTCTTCCAGATAAGTTCAATGCCTACGTGACTTTAAAGGTTCAGAATGTGAAGAGCACCACCATCACAGTCCGTGGAAACCAGCCATGTTGGGAGCAAGACTTCATGTTGTAAGTCTGCTCTTTGGCCTGTGTGGAAAAGCACTCCGCGGCACTCAGTGTGTTAATTACATGTACTGTATTCCAGAATTCTCTGTGATAAGATTTTATCGTCACACAACTTTGACAGTTTTGACCGCGATGTCCACTGAATGATGTCCCCTTTTATATTAACGGGAAACATTGTGACACCCAGACATCTGTCACTGTGCTGCTAGCTTGCTAGCAGACTCTAATGGGACTGAGTGAGATTGAATGGGGAGTGTTGGCTGCCTGCGGGAGTCCAGCCTGGTTGGCTGGCAAATGAGAATCTGTGGTCAGAATTGGATAAAACCAATGGAAAGAGAAATTGCACAGTGACACCCGAGCATGAGCAGATAGTAAATCTATGGTTATCTAGCGCTGAATCCGATTCCATGTTATTGACAGTGACGAGAGAGTTGGGCAGGAAAGCTGATCAACTACGTAACCCAACCATACCAAAAAACTAAAGTTGACTGTGATTTATTATATATATTATATTTAATATACTGCATATATATTATTATTGTTATGTCATCATTATATTATGTTACATCCATGAAAGGTCGATTACAAAAGGTTATGTTTTTTTTTTAGATTATGTGTGCATAGTTTGGCAGTGAACAGTCCAGCAGTTTGCAAGATTAGTTCTGGACACACACACACACACACGCCCGCACCTTTCGCACCTTCCGCACGCACGCACGCACGCACGGTCGCACACACACACACACACACACACACACCCTCTCATAGACAGCTAGCCTACTGCAGAGCCACACCGTCAAAAAAAGTGGAGTGGGTGAAGCATTAGCAATTAGATAGACAGCGACTGAACCCCAGGACTTTCTAGCGCTAAATGGCTAATTAGCGCCTGGCGTCATTAGCCAGAGTTTGACTCGGTGGGGAGCGGCAGACAGAGGCGGCAACGTGCTGGGTGGGGCTCTGCTGGAGATTTCACGCAGGAAGAACACAAAACTGCGATTGATTCCTCAAACTGTAGACCTGAGAATATCCGTGGTCATCATGCATCCATACCTAACAATAGATTCCTCTGAACAAAAAAGTGCTGCGTCACAACATTTTTGACACTTTCAGGAATATAAATTAATCTTGATTACATTCACCAGTTTGATATCTACACAGCTGATTTTTATTACAGAACTACTCTGTTTTCAATCTCATTCAAGGTGATGTCAGTTACCGTCAGAATCAGTTAGTTTATTCTCGCTAGTCACGGCACGAAAAGATCAGCATACCAAACGATTATTAAACCAAAAAAACTAAACGATTATATCAATTTAAACCATGTTTAAACATTTCTGAGTTCTGTTTCCGGTTTGATAGTTCCGGCTAAAGTGTAGTCCGTGTGATGACTACAACATGACGTAGGTTGTTTCCGCTCCCGACCGGATCAGAAACCCGAAATGTTACTGATCCCAGGCTACCGTGCCATAGCCTGAAAAGATGGGACCTTCTGATTGCTTCATAAACATACAGGCTTCCGTTTCAGACTGAAACTTCCAAATAAAATTACCCAAAAGAAAAAAGTCATTGCACCCGACCTTTAACACATCCTGAGTCAGGGGGACACGCACAAGGTCATTTGACAAGGCAGCAAAAATCATATCAGGGATTTTTGGTGATAACAGTGCGTGTGTGCGTGCGTGCGTTCGTGCATGCAACAAACAGACAGACAAACTCTACAAATTACAGGTGCGTGGATGATGAGGCTGGACAGAGAGGAGAATGAAGCACAGTTCTTGTATATTTTCGAGCCACACTGATATGGACCAAACTTATAACAGGCTTGAAAAAAAAGAAAAAAGAAAAAAAAATCTAAAATGTTCTGCTCTCTGAACTGCACTCTAGACTCTAAATCTGTAATCTCACTCCTGCTGATAGAATTCCCTGGTCTCTGCCTCTCTTTAAGTGGTGATGCTTTCAGTGCAGCCTCCAGCTTTACCCCAAACTGTTTTTGACTGACCCAACACTTAGCTTTTTCCTTTCAGAGTAAAGTTGAACCACTTTCAACCTGGCATTCTGGGCGTGTCAATATAGGGGAATTTCAAAGAAGAAAAAAAGTAGCAAGTTCACAATATTGTGAGCTTGTAGGTGTGGCCTATTTTCACTATTTATTTGGTGTAACTACGTAACTAAGTACATTTACTCAAGTACTGTACTTATACAATTCTAAGGTATTTGTACTTTACTTGAGTACCAATCCTTTTACTTCCACTACATATCGGATCCAAATATTCTACTTTTGATCCACTACATTTATTTGAAAACTTTAGTTACTTTCAAACATTTTGTACTTTAACTTTTGGTATTTTAAGTACATTTTGATGCCAACACTTTCACACTTTTACTCAAGTACATTTTGAATTCCAGACTTTTACTTGTGACAGAGTATTTCTATATTGCAGTATTGATACTTTTACTTAAGTAAAACATGTGAGTACTTTTTCCACCACTGTCTGAATGGTAGGTAGACCGTGCAGTGTATAATTAAGCCCCCAGAACCACAGTAGGACATTGAAGCAGCCGTCGCCTTGTGGTCAAATCTGGGATAGCAGTTAAAACTCTACCGCACATGCGTCTACCATTTGAAACCCTGTAGTGTGCCTGCTCGGTGCCCAAGACTTCTGCATTTGTGTGCCCACAGTTGGTGCTCAAATCAAGAAAAAAGGCTGAAATAGAGCGTTCTTCCGGGTGCTTCAAACGCCACTGAGCAACTTCCATTGAAATGAATAGTTGGGTGTGGGGTAGTCCGCCCTCTAGTTCATATATACTGTAACTATATGGTTTAATCTCACAAGATGATGTCACACAGTAAACAGATATGATCAGATGTCTCATAAAAACATCCTCATAATAAGAAGGACTTTTTCTATTGTGAGGAAGAGCTGAGATTTATTAAGGGGTGAGCGTTTGGCTGATATCGAGGTTCGTGACAGAATGTTATTATCTACACTGTCAGTCAGCACGCACGCACTCACGCAGGCACGCAGGCACGCACGCACGCACGCACGCACGCACGCACGCACGCACGCACGCACGCACACACTTCCCAAGATGCATTTCCAATATTAGATAAAGAACTCAATTAATCAGTCTCATTTAGAATGGCAGTGAGTTGAGCGTGTGCATGCATGCAATGCATGACTTTTTCTTTGTATCCTCTTCTCTTACTGTTCAGAGTTGTCTGTCATTGTTTGGGTGCTGTCTGTCTGTCTGTCTGTCTGTCTGTCTGTCTGTCTGTCTGTCTGTCTGTCTGTCTGTCTGTCTGTCTGACTGTCTGTCTCTGTGGGCTGTTGTTTCCGTTTGTTTTGATATAAAACAAATACTGACCTTTCTGCATCTCTTTCAATAAACGTCTCTAATGCTTTTACTGGCAAGTTGAAGTCCAAAAGTAAGAATGATACAAGACTGTTTACATGCACATGCTCTTATGTCCTCTGCCTTGAATCCCAACTCTGTTGCACCCCCACGTGGAGTTGTCCAGGGTTCAATAAAACAAAAAGAGCAGATCAGAACGAGCAGATCTACACAAGCTCACGATCCATTGTGAGCTTGTTGCTCTTCTGTTTTGTCTGTAGATGTGCTCTTTTCACTATTAAAAGGTAATGAAAAATCTTGGAAGATCTTGCAAATTGGTGCAAAATAGGGACGCCACAGTTATATTGATAATGAATTTATTTCTATAGCGCTTTTCCAAAGAAGGTTATAAAGTGTGATAAAGAACAAGATAAAAGAGCAGCGTAATAATCACAAGAGTTAAAACGGCATGTAAAATCAATGGGTAACATAACGGTAATTAAAAATGAAGATAACCTACATACTAAAAACTAATTACACAAAAACTGATGAAAGGCAAAACCACTAAGAAAGGGCCTTAAAGAGGTGGTGCCATAGTTTTCTTCTTTTTCTGTTTTGTATCTCTAATAGACCACCGGGTGGCTTTTACACACCATAATCACTAAACAAATGGGTTTTTAGCAGTATGGGTGTGGCTAACTTCTGCTGGGTCTCTACAACCAGCCCACTAAACAATTTGAACTAGAAGTCTAAGTTTATACGTATAAAAAATGGTCTACCAGAGGTATAGATATGCAAGTTTTTTTAGACGTCTAAACTTAGACTAGACGTCTAATATACGTCTAATAGACGTCTAAGTTTATACCTGGGTCTAAATGTAGACGTCTAATATACGTCTATATTAGACCTTAACGGCCGGACGTCTATTAGAAGTCTAAATTTAGACCCAGGTATAAACTTAGACGTCTGTTAGACGTATATTAGACGTCTAGTCTAAGTTTAGACATCTAAAAAACTTGCATATCTATACCTCTGGTAGACCATTTTTATACGTATAAACTTAGACGTCTAGTATAAGTTTAGACGTATATTAGATGTCTAATATACCTCAAAATGTTTGCTGGGAGGCGTACTCAGTCGGTGCCATATTTAAAGTGGGACCTCTTATATTGCCGTTTCGCCAACAAAGGGTTAAAAAAATAGTCTGCACGCTGGTGCACACATTCGTGCACAGATCATGCACTATGCATGTGCATGCTTTTCACAGCTTTCAAACAAAAACATCCGCTTGGAAATCCGTTCAGGCATTCAGGAGAAGGCAGCCCTTATGTTTTCTTCAAATGTAAACAAACATGGCTGCCATGTTTGAAAGATGTGGTTGGTATGGGGGTTAAACATGCAATTTCGCGATCGCGATCATGCCTAGTACATTGTTGGAGGTCCAAAAATTTTTTTTTCAATTTTTTTTTTTGAAAAAAAAAAAATATATATATATTTAAAAAAGACGTCCAGAAGACGTCTGGCAGGGAGGTCCATAGTTAAAAAGACGTTTTTATTATAGAAACATCTTTTTTGGCAGGGCATGAGTTAATGAACTGGTGGGTGTGGCCAAATAAAAACATAATTTTAACACTTTCTGTAAATTTTCTTGGGGGAAAAAATCTTCCTAGTACAATCATAATACCTTATTTTGCCTAGCCTCAGATCCTCGTGGAGGGCATTCGGAAGTCTGGATGCCTGGAGGGACTGAAAGAGTAATGAAGCGAGACACCGGGACTTCCAGGAGAGCCTTACCTGAGGATCTAAGGCAGCGCCCAGGCTCGTAGGGCGTCAGCAGGTCTTTGATGGAGCTGGGGGGCCAGCCCCTGCCGGGCTCTAAAAGTTAAATGTTCAAATCTATTCTGAAATTAACAGGTGGTGAAGTGCAGATAAGATGGGTGCAGGGGTCATCAGTGAATGTGACTGTACGTGGATTAACGCGTCGGTGGCTAGACTTGGCATGGTCTGTGGCTTTCTTCAGATTATATATGACACTTATTTACTAGGACACTATGGCAGAGCTCCTCATTTTCTTTTGTCTCAGGTCACCCCTGACATACAGAACAGCTGACATACAAGCTCACGTCGCGTCGCAGATGCAACCGTTGTGAGCTTTTAGATCACACTCGGCTGCGATGTCGGAAGTGCCGGCGCTCACGGCCCACCTTCTGTGCAAGGCACGATGGGATGTTGGAAACTTGTGGATAAGAGATATAATACGCTTCAATAAAACAGTACATTCCAATTGTGTGTGTGTGTGTGTGTGTGTGTGTGTGTGTGTGTGTGTGTGTGTGTGTGTGTGTGTGTGTGTGTGTGTGTGTGTGTGTGTGTGTGTGTGTGTGTGTGTGTGTGTGTGTGTGTGTGTTCAGTGAGATCAGTCACCTGGACTCTGGCTTGGTGGTGGAGCTGTGGAACAAAGGTCTGATCTGGGATACTTTGATCGGCACCGCCCTCATCCCCCTGGACACAATCCATCAGTCTGAGGAGGTAACACACTCACTCACTCACCCAATCACTCAGGCTCATTCATACTCCAGTTTTAGGTGAGTAGCAACTCACTGCGGTGTAGTTTTCTAAAGTCCGAAAACTACAACATTACGTCACTCACCGCGATGAGTAGCAACTCACCTCTCACCCTGACACATCTCTCTGTTTTTACTGACTGGCAAAAGGTGAGTAGCTACTCACCTCACCTTGGAGTATGAATGAGGCCTCACTCACTCAAGGTACTTTTTACTGGATTATTTCCATTTTCCAGTAATCTTACTCCACTACATCTCAGAGGCAAATGTATACATTTTACTTTACACTGTTTCTGTTTTGGCTCCACTTCCCTTCCTCATTCCTGCCCCCATCTTTGATGGGGGCCCCCATCTTGCTCTCTCTCTCTCTCTCTCTCTCTCTCTGTGTCTGTGTCTCTCTGTCTCTCTCTTGTCTCTCCAGGAGGGTCCGGGCGAATGGACCTGTCTGGACTCAGAGGTTCTGATGAGAGAGGATGAGATCCTTGGAACCACCAGCCCCACGCCACACCAAGTGCTGCTGGACACACGCTTTGAGCTGCCTTTTGGTGGGTATATTATACGCACGCATGCACTGTTCCTTTGTGTGTGATGGTGTTGGACACAGACACATGAAAAGAATCCCTAAAACCCACTGTGTTCCCAATATACATATAACACCAAAAAACACTCACATTGCCATTCTCTCTGAAAGCACATTCACAGTTTCTCTTTCATCTGACTGTCAGGTACAGTAGGTGTCAAGGCCGCAATCCAGAACTTATTTTTAATGAATATGCTTTATGTTACTTTAATCAATCTTTGTATGTTAATACAATATCTTAAAGATTCTCCCTGCCCCAACTCAATACCTATACTGAAAAAGTAACAAACAAACCAATAGGATTCAATCAGAGACCTGCATGACATTGAACACTTGATTGGTAGAGTATTGATTGGTTGGGCAGCCCACTGGACCCCCCACTGTCTCGGGGGTGCATGCAATTGCATGATCTGCCTAGTGCTAAAAAAGGCCCCTGCCTCATCTCATTCATATTTAACGGTGTGTGTTTCTCTCGGGGGTGTCGCACCAAATTCTGGGCCCTGGGTACAAGGATTCACTGCGTTATTTTGTGCTTTAACTTTAAAATAGCAGATATACAAGCTCACAGCGCGGCACCGAGTGCAGCGCTTCAAGCTTGTAGATCTGCTATTTTAGAAAAATCGTCTTTGAAGGTTTTTTTTATTTAAAAACCCATGTTTCTGGTGCTCAAACCTTTTCATGAGAAGGACCCCCAAAATGATATGTATTTGGCCACGGACCTCCATCTCAAAGTATCCAGGGACCCCCCCCCCCCCACCCTCCCCAGAAGCAAAATTTGAGTTAAATTTCACTTAAAAAATACATTATATTCAAAGATTTGCCCACGTTTTAACGACTTTTCAAAAATAGCAGATCTACAAGCTCGCAGCATGGCACTCAGCGGTGCCTGCTGTGAGCTTGTATACAGTATCTGCTATTTTTCATTAGCTATAAAATAATTAAGGCCCCTCCATCTTCGGCCCTAGTAACTCAGTCCCACGTTCCCCCCCTCCCTCAGACATCCCAGATGAAGAGGCTCAGTACTGGACCAGTAAGCTGGACCGCATCAACACCATGCGGATACACGACCAGGTGAGTACAGCACTTGGCGCTGACACTTGACTGGTGGGTTTAAAGAGGTGGTGCCATAGTTTTGTACTTTTTCTGTTGTGTATGTGTCTATGGAGTTAATGCTACTCTAATAGACCACCAGGGGGGTTATAATGTACAAATGTGCCTTCCCTGAGTATTTTTGAGTCAAAGGGCCTGATTTAATGACATCATAAACTCATCCCCTCCCCTTTTACCATACACCCAACACTGTGTGTGGCTAAGCCTGACTTCAGCTGGTTCACCACCCACCTGACAACCAAAGTTGTTTAACTTTTTTAGAGAGATGATTTTTGCTGTTTTCTTTTTACATTTTTGTTGCTTTCATCTTTTAATGAAAAGCACATTTCTTGTTTGCCTCCTTTTAGTCTGTTTCATTCATTCATTCATTCATTCATTTATCTCTATAATGTAAAGCACTTTGGGCTGCTTTATGATAAAGGTTGTTATAATCATTATTATTCTTTACAGGTCTAGACAGCAAAACTAGTGAACAGGCATGTAGCATAACGACTTGATTGATATCAGTGAACATTTGAACACTGTGATCTTCAAACTCATAAGATTACATACTTTATGACATAAATAAAAAGAGCTTAGAAGCATCTGCCAAATCTCCCAATTTAACCCACCATTTAAAATTTACTAAAGTACAGAAATCATGTATGCGTGGTTAGACGTCTTTAGACACACTTTTCTTGTGTGTTTTCAGTATTATCAGGATACTTCGAGCAGCAGCTGTCCCTCATTATCAGCCAAGAATTTTGATAGTGGATATCACAAGATAAGTGCTGCTATACTATTGTATTGTTTCCATGCTTTTTATTTGGAGTTCTCTGTTCATGTGAAGTTGTGGCACAGTGTTTTGACCACTGCTGCCATCTTGTGGTGCATGTGTGTTACTACAACACTGTCCAGTACACCTAACCTAACCAAAATTGCATCTCTGTAAAACAGAAGTTGATGATTTCATTTGCAATACCAGTGTGGTCCCCGTCGATTTTCACATTAACCACATAATAAACCATATACTTCATTGAGGGTTCTATACTTGGTCTCATCCGCGATGTGCGCGTGCTGGTTTTGTTTGCATGATAACATATCGGGTTTCCACAGTTATTTTTTTAGCTACATGTAACACAATCAAGAACTACACTTTCCCTTTCCCTCTACACGTGCTGTGGACAGTGTGGAGACTAATCAAAAATCCAAATGGCGCACACACAGTGGCCACGCCACAGACGCCAGCCAGCAGGATATACAGTAGACAGATTTCTTGTTTACCAACATTGAGACTGCATATGCCAGTTTCATATAATCATTCAGTTCCCAACAGATCCCCAGTTCATTCAACCTCCTCTCTGTGTTGGCTGGTGACTGTGAAGAGACACTCCACATACGTATATATTGTACTTCACCCCCTCAGTGGCATTGCACACGAGAACAGCTGATATACAAGCTCACATCTTGTTGTGGATGCGACCATTGTGATCTTGGAGGTTGGACTTTTTCTGCTTGCACAGGACGGAGCATAATGACGAGTGGTCATTATGCTCCCCCCCTCCCCCAACACCCCTACTTCCCGTGGTGATGGGGCATTGAACACATTACATAAAATTATGTTTATCTGTAGCAATTCAGCAAATCACACAGAATTAATAATTCAAATGGCTCCATTTAAAGATGAGAGTTCAGTGCGTTACTATGCTATGCTCTTTTACCGCTTCGGACGTTCCCGTTCGCCCCAATTTTGAACCCAGCTCGTTGCCAATACGAACGCTCGTTCTTTTACCTTGCCTGATGACTGTAAGCTGATGAGGGGTCGCGCGGGTGTGTACAGTAAAAACATCTCCCGTAATGCTGCTTTCAAATCTCCACCACACGTAAACATCAATGATGTCCAATTCACTTCCTGGCTGTTCTCTGTGGACCTGATCTAGATTATGCATTTCTATGCTCTGAACGACGGCAAGTGGAGCGGCCCAATTCACACCTATTCTTTGCATAAGGCTGCCCTCTGCCGCCAGCTTGGCTAAAGTACACATATAATAAAAAAATAAAAAAAATAGTTTGCAAATAATGAATAGATCTTTTTCTATAACATCGCAAAGGTAAGCTGCTTTTTGCTGGCACCAGCCCCAATAAATAAATAATAAATCTGGCAGTAGAACTGTTAAGCAGGGGCACTCCTGCTCCAAATAGCATAGAGGGAAGGCCAATACAGCTCGATCCTCCTTTATTCATCTTTGATGTCAGAATTCCTGCAGTGTTCATACACATTCCTGCAGTGTTCATTCACATTACATAAGTAACCTTTTCAACTTCAAATAGTGAAGAGGTATTCACAGCACAGTATATTAGAGGTGTGCACCGGCACTGGTCTCACAATTTGATTAAGATTCACCTCACCTTTCTGTATTACTGCACAACTTGGCTAGTTTTTCAACAGTTCATTCAAGCAGCCAGATAAATATTGAACAACTTTTTTTTTATATAGAAACTGCTCTGTCACAGTGAAAACTCACTTTTAAAGAAAAACACAATGACGCACACGCTCATGCACACACACACACACACACACACACACACACACACACACACACACACACACACACACACACACACACACACACACACACACACACACACACACACACACAGTCTCTAGTCCCACTTGGAAGAAGTTGGCCTCTGAAGGTGGTCTGTACAGGGAACAGGTTACATTAACCACTTCAGCCCTATATACTGTACATTTCGGCCATTTGCAAATAGACTCAGGCTCATAATGCGTCGCGATGCGACACATTCTGAACTTGTAGATTAAATCTACAATCTGTGTCTATTTTCCAAATATTTTGTATACATTTGACAACTTGAAATGGGACATTTTGCATAAGCACTTTCTGCTTTTGGTACTTTAAGTACTGTACATTTTGATGCCAATACTTATGCATTTTTACTCAAGTCAATTTTGAATTCTGGACTTTTACATGTAAGGCTGCACCCACACCAAAGTACCCATTGGATTCCCCATTCCGCCAATGTATTTCAATGGGAATTGAGTGTTTCTTTTTTTTTTTTTTTTGAAATCCTCTACTGGCATGAAACCACTCCATTCTCATTGAAATGCATTGGCAGAATGGGGAATCCACTCTCATAGGTACTTTGGTGTGGGTGCAGCCTTACAGCGTATTTCTACATTGCTGTTTTGGTACTTTTACTCAAGTAAAATATTTGAGTACTTTTCCCACCACAGACAGGAGGTGATTATTATGTGTTCTGCAGTCTGCTCAGGCTCGCCACACTCGCACGCTGCGAGTGTCAGGCTGAGAGCCCCCGCTATAAAACCTTGGCAGCAGTGAGATGAATTGGTGGTTATGCATCAAATTCAAGTAGTTGGCTAATATTACTGACATTATTCTGGTCAGGAACACTAAATGGAACAGAGCCTTAATTAGTCAAATTGGTCCTTGTGAAGGAAGTCAGGAAGAGGCCCAATTTCTGTCTAATAGGCTATGGCTGCTGCGCATAGAGTCCTATTGTGGTTTAAGAGCAGACACAACTAACAAAAACGCAATCAGCTCTATTTTATGTGTCTAAAAGCAATGTGAGTAAGGTACATCTGACACACCAGTGTAAATTCAGAGTCATTCTTTCATTTTCTTGACCTGCTTGATCTAATTGAACGAGCCATGGGCCAGGATGCATTTCCAGGGCATTTCTGACAAGACAATCACCGACACACTGAATGCATGCATGAACGTCTTTCTTGGGCAAGTGTCAAAGAAAGACTTTCTGCTAGTTTACTTAGCCTACATATTTTCATAGAGCACCCAGACTCCTTTTTTTCCTTTTTAATAATAATATAACTTGCTGCTTAGATATAAATACATATTCCACTTGTGGGGCGAGTGATGGACAGATAACTTTACCTCTACCAAAGTCCAATTCCATGAAGGGAGCTGCTTGTTATAGGTCAATTGCACTTTGGAATAAAATGTTTGAACATTTTACTCATACCACCTGTTGTTTGTCTTTTCTTCTATGACAGTATCCAACTGACAGTCAGCGAAGACGGATGGCGTCTGTACCTTCCCAGTGCTGTAAGTACCAACTGTGTGCACGTGTGTGTGCGTGTGCGTACTTGCACCTATATCATCCTACTTACTGTATGATTAGTATTGTCCAAGATTTCAGTTTCTTTATTTGCACGTTAACTGTCGGTGTGCGTGTTTCCTATCTTTAATTAGTCCTAGTCTTTAGGAGACAATTTATTTCCATTCTTTTTCATTCTTCCTACATTTGACCTCGTCTCCTCTTCAGTCAGAATATTTTCATCACCCGTTTGGAATCATCGCTCTCTTTTGCATTTACTTTCCTATTTTCTGCATTCTTTCTTTTCATTTTCACATTTCCATCTAAACCTATTCATTACCATCTCCATACTGGTCAATCCATCTCCAACCTTTTCAACTACCATCTTTCTGGTGACTAATATCACACAATGAAGTTCACCTAGACCCTCATGTCCCGACCAGCATTCTTCATTTCCTGATGAGATCTTTACTTTTCCCGTTTCGGGAGATTTCATTGTTCATTGCACATGGACTCCATCAACTGCTGTTATGGTCACATAGGGATTCTTCTGAAATCAACGCCTCTCTCTCCTTGTCCATGTCTTCTTCAAAAACTTGCTTCTACACTACCAGGCAACTGGAGTTATTTTGGATGGAGCGAACAACAGAGTATGTACATCTGTTCACTGCTTGTTGTGTCTTGTGTGGATCTTCTCTTGTGCATTGATTGCCTGGCTTTCCTGGCACTCTTCTGTTGATTTGGCTCTGTGTTAATTAAACTCCAGAGAGTTGTGAAATGGGTTCATTTGGTTCTTCTCAGTGTTAAATGAACACTATCTTTTCTATCTTTTATGTATACCTTGTCTGTCAGCTTAATGTTTTTGTATCCTTCAAAATCAAAATCTCTCTCTGTCTGCTGGCACATTACCACAAGAGGGCAGCACAAGCCCCCATTATCTTTACCCCTTATAGTCTGGGTGATGAGGCAGAAACATGGCTAGTCTTTGTTGCTGCTGTTGTGTCGCTGACTTTGTTGGGGGTGCATCTCTCCACTCCGACATGTCTCCTTTCCGACATGTCTCCATTCCGACACTAACCCTATCTCTAACCCTAACCCTAAATCTAACCCCTATGGGAGTGTCGCCACTCCGACAATAAGAAGTCAATTTCGGAGTGGCGACATGTCGGAATGGAGAGAGCCTCCCGTGTGTTGGCATGAAAGAAAGAAAGAAAGAAAGAAAGAAAGAAAAGGGACACTAAGGTTCAAGTGGTCAAACCCTATATACTTATTTTGTTTATTTGTTTATTTAAACAGATTCCCATTAGTTGGCGCCTTAACACTGAACTTCCCCAGGTTCACCACATTAACAAACATTAACAAGTGCTCTACTCCTCCCCCCCCTCCCCCCCCCTCTACACCAAATCTCTTTACTAAAAACAGCCAATCTAGAAACGTGTCACATTGCCCCAGAATACTGACTGATGCTAGGGTTCACAAGAAATGTTGAGCATGTGTTGTGAATGGATTAGGTATACTGTATGCATGTATGTACTGTAGGACTGTGGTTTTCAACCCTTTTCATATCAAGGTCCATTATTTATTCGGCACACAATATCAAAATAGTAATTATTGAATTAAGTAATACAGATGTTTAACAATTTAACTCTTGAGAGCATAAAACAAAACCAAATGGACCTTACGGGTCCTCAGTTGTGTCATTTTGCCTCCATGCGAGCACTGTGCTGTTTGCTAAACTGCCCATCGCCTGTCACCAGCTCTAGACGACCACGACAGTGCAGTGGACGACAGCGACTACCGCAGTGAGACTGGCCGTCGACCCCTGCCATACCACAACACCTCCCAGACCAACTCTTCTGTACACCAATACCCCATTGGAAACAGGCTACGGCACCAGCCCTTATCTAGAGAATCTGACTCCTTGCACAGCTATGAGCTGGACTACAGAGAACCAAGAGGTTCTAGGTATGCACGCATGCACACAGGCACACACACATGCACGATTCTGCCGATCACATTATTGCAGCACCCCTAAAAGCACTCTAACTGCACTCAAGGGGCCTTTAATGTAATTTTCCACTTGTCTGATGACGGAACACTTTTAACCTTGGCTTCCAAAACATTTTATTTGTCCACCTGTGCTTTTAGCTGAAGACGAGTGCTGCTTGTTGCCAAGTGACATACGACAAAAAGCCTGATTCGTAATTTTGACCTGGAGAAAAATAACGTGCAACATGCATTCCCAGATATTATAACATCTGCAAAAAACATGTACCTGTATGTACATCATATAATAGTAATGTATTTATATTTTACACTTTCCAAATCAAAACACTTTCTAATCTAATCATGTATATTTTAGTTGTCCTTCCTTTTTATTTGCTATTAATCACTTATCTTTGCATGCTATTCTTTGCTTAATTTCTTACTTTTTTCCAGCTATGTCTAACCTTTATTTCTACTTTTCTTCCATTTCTTCCTTTGCATGCATTTTGTCCACTGCTTCCTGCACGGCACTTCTGTTATTTTTGTACAAAACAAAGGCGGTCAAAGAGGAAAGGTGGTATCAGAATAATCCCTGTTGACTCGGGTATGGGTGTGGATGACTGGGAAAGTAAATATAAAGTGCCAGACTCTGGTATCTTGGATGATTACCTGGACAGCGAGCAGAAGACATGGGAGGACGAGGACAAGAGCATCATCTACCACATCCGTGACGTCCCCAGTGATTCTAAAAGCAGCAGGTTTTACCAGACAGTGGAATGTGACACAGTGATGGCTGAAGACACAGAAGAGTTGGACGGCGCTGGACGTTCCCGCAGGAGGAGACACAGTTTTGCCAGTGCAGAAGTCCGTTTAGTTTATAAAGAAGCAGGCAGCTTTGAAGATGAAACTTCTCCCCCCGAAATTGATTTCATTCCATCGGTCAAGCAACAGCAGCGGCAGAGAGACCGAGAAGGGCTATTGTACAAGACCAGGCTGTGGGCCAAGACTGCGTTGGAGGACACGCTGGAGAGCTACGCAGCCTTTCGAGAGCAGGAGGCAGCCATGGAGGAGGCCGCAAGGATCAGGGCCCAGAGCGAGTATGACTCCCTTGCTTCAGATGACTTGCCATACGCCTTTGGATCTGAGGAGGAGCTAGACGATCTGACATTCACTGAGGGTGACGTCACTTATGAATATGAAAGTTACTATTACCCTGGCCGAAAGACTATTTCCCCTCATGGAGTACATGGCTACTGGGGCAATGAGACAGCAGGCTTTGGTCAAGATCATCTGCTATATCCAGGGGAGGAACCGGGTGATGACTACATAGATCCCATGAATGAACTTCAGAATCTAGTTGACTCAGTGTCTGAATACCTGGTTGAAAAGGAGGAGGAAATCAACAATTATGAGTCAGTGCCAAAACCTGTCAGGAGAAAGCTTCCAACATTGCCAACTGATACAACAAAAACTGAAGTGGAGGAAAATAAGAGTGATGCGACCAAGCCAGCAGAAGTCAAGGAGGAGACTGCCGTAGAACAAGGTATAGCTGGTGTAAAGAATGCCATGAGCTCCCTATTTAGCTCTATCACAGGTTCCAAGCCCAACACTGAAACTGCTGAAGTCTCTGGACCTTCATCTAGTACCCCAGTACCACCACAAACTGAGTCTGGCATTTCAAAACTTCTCTCCTTCATCCCAAAGCCTGGTGCTGAATCCACAGAACCTTCAGTTAGTACTGCTACAGAGCCACCAGCCTCTCAAGCGCCTCCTCTACAAACTGAGTCTGGACTTTCCAAATTTCTTTCGTTCATTCCAAAAACTGGTGGTACGAGCCCTCCAGTGGCTATAGTTCCTCCTGCCTCTCAAGAGCACCCGACAGAAAAGAAGTTCTCCCTCCAGACTCTTTTACCTTTTCAATCCTCTGAATCCGGTCGGCCAGCTGAAGGTGCTCAGGAGTCGACACAAGACAGTACCTCCACTGCGAACCAAACTGCGTCTGCGGTTGACTCTGTGTTAGGAAGGCTTAGTCCTATGAGGCTTTTTTCAGGTGCACCATCACCCCAGCCATCACCCCAGCCGTCACCTCAACCATCTGAGCGAAGAAGTGCAACACGTAATGAATCCAGACAAGGATCCTTAGGACGTGAATCAGTTGAGATTTTGCCAGGTGCAGGAAGTGGCTCAGTGGAGCAACAAGGCAGTACCTCCACTGCTAACCAAACCGCATCTGCAGTTGACTCTATGTTAGGAAGGCTTAGTCCTATGAGGCTTTTCTCCAGTGCAACTTCACCCCAGCCATCACCCCAACCGTCACCCCAACCATCTGAGCGAAGAAGCGCAACACGTAATGAATCCAGACAAGGGTCCTTAGACAGAGCCAGGAGCCCTGAGAGTGCTGGCTCACAAACAGAGAGACAGTCATCTGGTGAGAGGACATTGGGTTCAGGAAGTGAATCAGTTGAGCTTTTGCCTGGTTCAGGAAGTGGCTCAGTGGAGTTACTTCCAGGTTCAGGAAGTGGCTCAGTCGAGCTACTTCCAGGTTCAGGAAGTGGGTCAGTGGAGCTCCTTCCATGTTCAGGTAGTGGATCAGTGGAGCTTCTTCCGGAAACGGAGTCGTCCGGTGAGCTACCTGACCATTTAATTTCTGAACCCAAACCTGAAGGAAGTACAGAAGACACTGGATTCTTCAGTCCTTTTAAGAAATCCTTATCTTCACTCATGACATCTCCATCTGAGAGTCCGACGCCGGCTGACACTAAACCTGCAGAAGAGACATTTCTAGGCGGCAAATTAAAAATCCCATTTTTCTCCCCTGAAAATGTGTCGACATCCCCACAACCCCAGAAACCAGAAGGAGGAGGCATGTTCTCAGGGATTCTCAAGTTGGCCTCGGGTGATGACGGCAGTGCCCCCAAAACGAGTGCACCCCAGGGCCCTGGGAGGTCTCCCTCCCCAATGCATGCTGCTCTTCTTGAAGGTGTACCAAAAGGGAACACAGAAACGGGATGGTTTTCAAACCTCTTCAAGGTAGCCCCAAACCAAACTGCTCAGCAACCCGGTAAACCACAATCCACCATAACTGTGACTGTGACTGAGCCTAATAATGAACCTGAGCTGCCTACTGATCAGAGTATAACACAGGGCAAAGACCTTGGATTAGAAACTCAGTCTGAAACCGACGCCACATCTAAAGATCCAAATACCACCATGCCCCAACAGCCTGACACACAATCAGAAACACAAGCCCAACAACAGCCTCAACAGACTGGGCTGTTTTCAGGGCTATTTTCAGCTTCTCAACCTTCTCCCCAGGCACAGCAGAGTTCTTCGCCACAACCCGGAGGATTGCTGTCTGGATTTTTTAAATTTGCCTCAGATAATGTTGCTGCTTCCGCTAGTCAGTCACAGACGCCTTTACAAGAGAGGAAAGTTGGCCAAGACACACCTCAAAAGCAAGGTCAAACACAGCCTGCTGCTCAGCCAACCCCTGCACAACCTGGTGGATTATTGTCTGGATTTTTGAAAATAACCACAGATGCTGTAACTGGGCATCATTCTTCTCAGCCAACACCAAGCTCCCAGTCTAGTACAGCTGACCAGCAATCTAAAAAAGAAGTGCCTCAACCAGAAGGGCTTTTGTCAGAAACCTCTGTCAAAGTTGACTCGGACCAGCAACAGCAACAACCAGTCCCAGGTCAACCACCAAACCAACAGCAACAGAACAACCAAACAACTGAAAAAACACCTCCACATGCAACAGCGCCTTCACCCTCACAATCTGGAGGTTTACATGGTGCACAACCCAGTCCACAAGCTCAGCAGCAAAGTAATATTTTCTCTGGACTGATAAACAAGATAGTAGAACCTACACCTATCACAGCCCAGCCACAATTGGCAAGTACTGGCCCAAACCAAGCACAAAGGTCACCACAAGCACCTCCCCAGCAAACAGGCTTCCTTTCTGGCCTTTTTGGCACAAGTGCTCAAGATAATGCTACTCCAAGTCAATCCCCAAACTCACAACAACGACAACAGCATGGTCCACCAGGGAGCCAACCTCATCAGCAGGCAGGAAGCAGGCAAAACCAGAAAACGCAAAGCCAGGTCCCTCCACAACAGGCTCCAAGTGGGCCTGCAGGTATGCTGTCTGGATTGTTCAACACAATTGTTGATGCTGGATCTCCACAACCTCAGTCAGGCAGTCAAGCAGGACCACAACCGATGCAAAGATCAGGTCAGAACACACCCCAGCAGCCAAACAGTCAACAGGGAGGTTTCCTGTCTGGGCTGTTCTCAGCAGCAGGACCTCCTCCACCACAGCAACAGCCACCTAGAAATCGACCAAACCTCCAGCAAACACAGCAAGGAAGCAGGCAACCCCTTCAAAGACAAAACAATATCCCTTCCCAGCCTGCTGCTTCAGCACCTGAGCCACAGCAGGGTGGACTGCTTTCCGGGCTTTTCAACAAGTTGGCTTCTACAGACAGTGTTCTCCAACAGCCCCAACCACAGACCGGGCCCGATACTAACAATAAGCCCAATGTTCCAGGGCAATCTGCAGATCAACAGGGAGGATTCTTCTCTGGCCTTTTTGGACAGACACCTCCTCAACAACAGCAGCAAATCAAAACACAAACCCCTCAACAAGGAGCATCCCAACAGCCTAGTCAGTCAGGAGGTTTGCTTTCAGGCATTCTGAAGCTTGCAACTGGTGAAAATGTAGATCAACAGCAAGAGACACCTCAACCACCACAGCAGGCACGTTCTGGACAGGGACGGCCACATATTCAGCGAGCTAAGCCAGTAGAGGATATGGCAATAGACAAGGAATCAAAACTTCCAACACAGAAAGGGTTCCTCTCAGGAGTGTTCAGTGGTACGGAAGAGGCCTCAACACCAAAAACACAAAATATTCCAGCCTCCGAGTCTCTGAAGGATGAAACAAAGAGCAACACTCCTACTGGCTTATTGTCCAGCATTTTCAAAACCGACAGTGGTGATAGCAGTACTTCTGTTACCAGGAAGGAAACTGAAAAAGGCTTTCTTGATCGCTTACTACCAAAAACTAAGGAAGATATCCCCACAAGTACCACTACAGTCACATCTATTGCTGGGAAGGAAACTGAAAAAGGCTTTCTTGATCGCTTACTACCAAAAACTAAGGAAGATATCCCCACAAGTACCACTACAGTTACAACAAATGGAGTTCCAGTGACATTTGCACAAGAACCCACCGTTAAGCCAACACAGCAATACCTTGAAGAAATCCAACGCCTCTTGTATGGGACAGCAGAAGAGTATGGTTACCAGGATCTTTTATACAATTTTGCTGAACATGGGATTATTCCACCAGAGCTCTATGAGCATCAGTGTCTAATAGAGGCTGTTCTTTGGCAGCAGCTCAATGATTATGCCCTTGCTGAAGCTCTAGCTGCTCAACCTCAGGGAAGCTACCAGGCAGGCCAAGGGTACATACAGCCCATAGTGGCAGGAACCACTTGGGAAAATCATGGATGTCTGGATCCCAGAGAAATTGACATCAGTCAGTTCTACATACCCTCACATCCTTGGAGAGATGAAGCTGCCGAGCTATTTGAGAGCAGAAATCGCTTTCTTGAACCAGACGAAGATCTTGTTTTATTTGACATGAGCTGCAGACACAAAACTTGGAACAGCTGTGACCATTTGAATGACCTCAATAGGAACAAAAAACATTGGATTACGGACAAGACTGTTCTCAACCTGTCAACAGAAAAGAGTAAAACAAAGCTAAGTAGATGCCAGTCTCTTGCTGAATTCAGCCAATTACCTGATAAAAATGCTGTTGGCGGTGCTTTACTGGATAAAAAGGACTTTGATTTAAAAACAGCAACAGAATTCTTAAAACAACTTTCAACTAAAAGGGGCCCAATGGATTTAACATCTGGTGTAATGGATTTAAGTAGATCTGCTGGTAATGCAGTTGATGGGATGTTTTTTGAGGACCCTGAATGGTATCAACAATGGCTCTCTTTGCTGGAGCAAGGGATGTGGTGGCCATCTGATGTAGGAGATTGTGGTTATTATGTTTATACAGATGAGGAATTTATTTACTCATTGTTGACTGACAAAGCTGGTAAGCACCTCTATGAGTGTGCTGCACCAGAGGAAGTGCAGGCCCTTGGATGTATCACTGAAAACATTGGTAACATTCTGAAACAGAAAAACACAGACAAAACAACCCTCTGTGGCTTTAAGATTCCTCTTCACAACGAGAAAGATGACCTCTGGATACCAGGTCAACCACGAAGGGATTCACAATCCTTGAATGCTGCGGTGGACCTAACCTCAGCCTTTAGAAAAGGTGACAGAATAATGAACATGAATTTGCAAAGCTTTTCTCAGATGTTTCAGGAATCTGTCGTTTCCCATGCAGAACAACCAGTAGACTTCTCTGCGTGCAAGCTTAAAAAGATCAAAGTGGAATCAATGCAACGTCCTAGTTATTATGAGCAGCCACCAGAAGCTGTTGATTTCACATCAACTGCATTAAAGGGGGGCCATGGAGGTCCATACTGGAAGAATCAGGGGATTAAAGATATAATCTCACCTTCGCCCTCTATGTATGTGCCATCTCCAAGATCGTATGTACAACAAGTCTCTCCAAACAGACAATTACCGATTCCTGAAATTAGAATTAATAGGCCTATGGAACAGCCTCATCAAAAGCCAAGCTCTATATTTTCAAATATTGGAGGAATTGTTGGCCGGTCCTCTGATGCGGTTGCAAGCAAAGCTACACCATCAACAAACTCAACTAGTGCTGCGTCACCATCAGTATCTGGTAAGCCATCAGACATGACAGCTTCTAGAAAACTCCCTGAGATCCATTCAGTGTCCAATATACCATCAGCTGTACAGTCTGGTCATTCACAGATTCCTGAAGTTAGAATTGGACCTGTAAACGATAAGCCTATGGAACAGCCTAACCAAAAGACGAGCTCTATATTTTCAACTCTTGGAGGAATTGTTGGCTTGTCCTCTGATGCAGTTCCAAGCAAAACGGCTACATCACCAAACTCAACTAGTGCTACTTCTCCATCAGTATCTGGGAGGCCATCAGAGATCCCAGTTTCTAGAAATCTCCCCCAGACCCAGTCAGCTTCCAAAATACAATCAACTGCACAGTCTGGAAGGAAACTCCCTGCAACACCGGCTACAAGTGGAATATCTCCAGAACCCTCAATGCAGACAGCTCCTGGTAAAATATTACCCACTACCCCTGCTGCAAATGTGGGTTCACCATCTGTTTCACCAAAGAGACCTCAACTTGCAAGGCAACAATCCCAAGCACACGGCCGTTCTAAAGAAATGTCACAGGGAAACAAGACCTCAGTTACTGGGCCATATGAAAGCAATCTAGATGGCAATGTGTTAATGGCAGACCAAACATCCTCCTCATCTCAAAAGCAGTCCCAAGAACGTAAGCCACAATTGCATATACTGAATCCCACGCCAGCAACAAATGAGAGAATGTACCATCAGCATATAAATAAGCACACCATTCCCAGAAATGGTCAGTTGGGCAGTACAGCTCTAGACTTTTCCTCTACTGTTAAGGACATGAATGTAAATAAAAAGGATATAATCTCTACTAGTGTGGAATCTACAGAAAATCAGAAAGACAAAGTTGTTGATTTTACAAAGTACAAGATGAGGAGTTTCAAAAACAAAAAGCAGGAGGCTGAAACAAATATGGATATCACTGAAAATAATATGAATGGAGTGGTAGATCTGACTAAGCTTGGTGAGGAGGATGACATTTATTGGAACAATACAGCATGTAGCGATGAACTCTCATCCCAAGAAAGCAAACATTTAAGAACAGCTTCTCCTCAGTATAATAGGCCTTCTGAACAAAGCAAGATACCAGTGAGAAGAATGCCCAGTCCAGAGATTAGGATTGAATATGCCTCTTCCACAACACAAAATCAGACATCACCCTTATCCCACAGGATACCTCAGTCAATTCAGACTAAACAAACTCAACCAGAAAACAACCAGTCAAGACCTGGATCTGAAATGAGAAGATCCTCAGGGAATGAGTTTTCCAGGGGAGGGCCTTTTGAACAATCTGCAAAGGTTGAATCTCGGGGACAAGTACTGGATCCCCGAAGCCAGTCTGTACCTGCCTCACCATTAATGAGCCCAGCTATGACTCGACGGGGACAGCCTCAAGGGCAGCATATTGAATCTCGGGGACAAGCACTGGATCCCCGAAGCCAGTCTGCACCTGCCTCCCCATTACCAGCTATGACTCGACAGGGAGAGCCTCAAGGGCAGCATACGCAGTACCCATCCAATGTTCACACGCATGCCCAGCAAAGTCGATCTGTGCCTGGCACACCTATAGGAAGCCCTGTTATGAGACAGCAAAAGACTGTTGATAACAAGAGGGGAGGTTTTGTACGCATACCGCCTCCTTCAAACAAGTTCAGTGGATCCATTCAGACATTCCAGCGGGCCACAGCACCTGCAAACTCAGTGAAACCTACTTTAGATATGTCTGTAAAGAGACAACCCCATCAGGTTCAACAAACCGTGGCATTGGTAGAGGATCTTGACAATGAAGCACTATCACTGCTGAAGAGAAAATCTTTAACTTATGAGGAAAAATTGGAAAGGTCTAGTCGCCACGGATCAATTGATCTCTCATGTAATTCTGAACAGTCCGAACTCCATGGCCAGCAATCCGCGCATGCACATTCCACATATATGGGTGAGCATCATTCATTGACTTTTACTACTGCTGAGATTGGGAGCCCTGGTAATAGACAACAGATGAGAATTGACAGAAGGTCAACCTTGGCAAGAGCACCTTTAGTTTCATCTGCTGAATCCATGCCAAGTTCAAATCATCTGAGGCAAATTACATTACCAGCCAATGCAATCAAAGCCACCTTAGATATGTCTTCCAAATCTATGAAATCAAAAGAAATGCCTGGTGAAATTACAACAGAAAATGATATGTCTTTAAATGCACTTCCCCACCATGCTCAACAAACTGTAGCATTAGTAGAGGATCTTGGCAATCAAGCACTATCACTGCTGAAGAGACAATCTTTAACTTATGAGGAAAGATTAGAAAGGTCTAGTCGCCATGGATCTATTGATCTCTCATGTAAATCTGAACTGTCCGAACTTCAGGGACAGCGGTCAGCAAATATACATCGCCTGTCTATGGATGAACATCATTCTTCAAACATTATTAATACTGAGATTTTAACCCCCGGTAAGAGACAACAGATGACAATTGATAATAGGAGGCCAACCTTAGCACGAGCACCTGTAGTTATGTCTGTTGAATCCATATCAAGTTCAAATCTACATCAGCGACTTACCGCGCCAGCCAATTCGGTTAAAGGGACACTAGATATGTCTTCTAAATCTGCTGTCATATCAAAAGAAATGGCTGGTGTTACAGTCACAGAAACTACATCTAGTGAAGCTATACCACTGATGAGGGGAAAGCCAAGTCCACGTGAACTTGCAATAAAGGATTCAGTTGGAGTTCCACTTGTGGTGGATCTGCCTACTCAAGTGGCCCTTGATTATGGCAGACCATTGATGGCAATGCCCGTAAATGCACAGCAGAGTTTAAGCAGCAATACATCTCAAACACACCCTGCTCTCTACCAGCAAACATCTACGCTCAGCATATCCAGGGTCTTGGCTCAGTCCAGTGATACACAAGTATATCAGACAGCATCTGTCCCTGCAAAGTCTTTCACAGCAATATTGGATATGTCACCCAAGCCACCCCAAGTTGCATTTGCAAAGGCACCTCAAGAATCACAACCTTGTCAAATAGAAGCTGTGTCACTGGTGAATAAGTCAGTAGCTCGAACACTTGCCAGAAAGGAGTCTGTTGGGGTTCCTCTGGTAGTTGATCCATATCCTGAAGAAACACAACCTCAGATCATGAACTATGTACAAAAACCGCATACAATGGACACAATCACAGTCTCCTGTCCTGTTGTACATCAACCTGCACCTGTCTGTTCTCCCTTGTATTTAACCAGAAGAGGGTCACAGTCTGTTCCTCAGCCATACCCAGCTTCCTCAGCTCCGGCAAACTCCATTAAAGCCACGTTAGACATGTCTCCAAACGCATGTTATAAATCAGACAAAATCACATCTGTGGACAACATTTCAGATCCAATGTCACTGGTGAGGACGAGGCCATCAAGAGACTCTGTTGGTATTTCGTTGATTGTGGAACCACAGGAGCAGCCCAGAAAGCAGTGGACGCAAGTTTTAATCCGAGACCAGACAGACCAGGGACCTCAAATATCCTCTTTCCAAGAGCACCCACCACCACAGACAGCATCAGCACCAGCCAACTCTATTAAAGGTTTTTTGGACATGTCGCCACGATCACAGCTGAAGCTGACAGAATCAACTATCCAGCTCCCTTCGACCGGAGTCATGCCGCTAGTAAAGAGCAAGCCTGATATAACAAGGAATGGTTCAGTTGGCTTACCACTTATAGTGGGGCCTCAACATAAACCCTATGTACAAGGAATGACAGAGGCAACACCAGCTGCAGTCCACACAACTGAACCATTGCATCAGCAGATCCCTACTTACCATAGAAATGGGGCCTTTTCTCAGCACACAAGCAATGCGCCTCAGACACACAGTAAACCCATGGACTTCTCTTTTGCAGAGAAGTCCATGGGTGCTGGTGATTATCTGCCCAAATGTGCTAGTGATTATATTGAACCACAAGAGGGACAGCCCATGGATTTCACCAAAATTGTTGACAAGAAAGATCTAACCAGGCAACCTGTAAAATCATCTGGAAAGAAAACACGTCAGGGTACTGTTGACCTAACGGTACAGGTTGAAGATGAACTAACATTTTTTAAGACTGATGAAACAGCAACAAATCTTTCTCCCTCATCAAATCACTTTTATTATCTGCAGCAATATACACCTCCCGCCCTTCAAATTGAAGTCAAGGAAGATGCCTTGATTTCTCACTCTCAGAGACCGTCGCCTTTGAGGAAAGCTTCTGTTGTTGATCAGACCAGTGTCCACCATGGAATGCAGGCTAACCATCAGGTCAGTACTTCAAATGTCACCAAAAATACTGACCTTTCGCCAAGACCACCTCAGTTACAAACACAGCCTTCTCCTAGGCCCAGGATCCTCATCAAACAACCAACAGTGGGCAGTTATGGAAGCTCAGAAGAAATTCCTGGTGAAAGTGTAAGCCGTTATAGTCAGTCATCGCCTTCATCTACAGTTAAGCAAGTGTGTGATGGATCCCAAATTGCTCCATCTTCAGCATCTTTGAGTGTGAAGCCAGTGCAGATAAGTGCACCGACTGTCTCTAACACAGCAAAGGAGCCTGATAACGTCTCACTACAGCAGCAGTCCATTCCCACTGTGTCATTAGTCGGTTCACAAACCCCTATGCTATATGGACCAAGACCTCAAATACTAGCGAGAGCCCCAAGCCCACAAATGCCATCCCCAAGCCCACCAATGCCATCCCCAAGCCCACCAATGCCATCCCCAAGCCCACCAATGCCATCCCCAAGCCCACCAATGCCGTCCAGTCAAACAACCTCCATGCAATATGGACCAAGACCTCAAATATTAGCTAGATCCCCAGCTCCAAGCCCACCAATGCCGTCCAGTCAAACAACCTCTAGTCTATATGGACCAAGACCTCAAATACTAGCAAGAGCTCCAAGCCCACCGATGCCGTCTAGCCAGTCACCAGCAGGATCTCACTCCGTCAAGGGTTTGATTTCAATGTTTAGTGGTCAAACTCAGCAGCCCATGGCAAACTATTCAAATCCGGATGCTTATTTACCTTCCAGCCATAGTAATATTGTTCCTGTAACAGTTGTGACAAGTCCTACTATTGAAATGAAAAGCAAGTTGGCTATAAGCCCACAGACCATAACATCCCCTTGTAGCCCATCAACTGTGAAGGACTTGCCCCATTCTGTGTCTATTTCCCAGGATGGTCAGCATGCTCCACTCCAGGGAACAATTCTTACAAAACCAATCAATGAGACAACAGGGAGGGAAATCTACTCCCCTGTATCTTCACCTGCTGCATCCCCTGTTAAAGAGTTGTCTGGGTCGCAGTCAATATTTGGGATTTCAAGTCCTCAGTGTTCGCCCGAACAGACACCTGCTGCCTCTCCAACTATTGAGATACCCCCCAAAGGAATCCTTAGCCGGTCCAGTTCAGTAGAGCTCTCTCAAGCACAGTCAGAACTCACATCCAACACTAACCAAACTACATTCATAGAGACTCGACATCCCAATGTTGATAATAATAAGTTATCTGGTGAGGTGCCCACTGTAACAGAAGTATCCCAGGGAAAATCATCTCCTCAAAGGTCAATTTACATTGGGATTGGATCAGAAAGTTCTCCAGTTGATCCAAATGAACAAAGACCTTACATGCGATTACCTCATATTTTTGTCTCAGGTGCCAGTTCACCCGAAGAGAGTGAATCAAGTGAGTGTATTTCGAGGGTCACTACACCCACAGAGCCAATCCCAGAATATAAGGATTCCACACCAAGTGAATTCAGTGTACCATCTGACATTTCCGAAGAGTTAAAAACTACAGATCCCACTGGTGTGGAGCGAATAATACCATCAGAGGAACTGAAGACCCCTCCAACAGAGAGGCCACTTACACTGACATCAGTAGAGCCTCCATCAGAGAATGAACATGGCTCACAGCTTAACGATACAACAGTGGTGTCCTCTACAGATCTTGATGAGTTGTCCCAAAAAGAATCCCCCCCGGCATCAGCTGAAATGGCATCTCCTGCAGTTCAGCCTGAAAAGGATATTAGCTCACTTGCCATTGAGCCCATTCCTGTTGAACCCCCAAAGGAGAATATCACAGCTTCAAAGGAAGAGAGTTCACTTACTAGAGTTGATCAACCAGTGGCTGAGGAACTTAAAGAACAACCGACCAAAGGCTTGTTTTCAATGTTTGGTGGCTCCACTTCAACTTCACCACAGACTTCCTCCCAAAGTGGATCATCAATACTTGGAGGCATTCTCCCTGGGTCTTCGGCAAAAGATACTCCGGGAACAGGCTTGCTTTCTATGTTTGGTGGATCAAGTGCTCAGCAGTCTCCAGGTACAGCACCTCCAACAACTCCCTCACAGGAGCCTCAAGGAAAGGGTTTCTTGTCTATGTTTGGTGCACCCAGTGCTCAGGCACCCCCTGCCTCAGGCAGCCCCACTGCGGGAACGATGGGACCTAGAGGACCTTCCCCCAAAGATCCACCAGGAAAAGGTTTATTTTCAATGTTTGGTGGACCTGCCCCTCAAGAGCCACCTTGTCCCAGCCCTCCCACTGGAAGTGGTGCACCTCCTAGAGGACCTGCCGCTGGATCTTCTATATTTGGTGGCATCCTCTCAGGCTCTACTGCACCTAAGGAAAGTACCGGTACAGGATTATTTTCCATGTTCGGAGGCCCTAATACTCAGCCACCAGCTGGTCCTCAAGGACCTCAACCTGGCCCTCAGGGTGGAACACCTGCTCCTGCAGGTTCAGAACCATCAGGAAAAGGACTATTCTCCATGTTTGGTGGACCAAGCCAACAGCCACCATCACCCCAACCTGTAGCAACTAAACCCACTGAACAAGAAGGTCTTTTCAAAGTTCCTTCTGTATTCTCAATTGGTGGAACTTCTGACACTAACAAACCTAAAAGTGGATTTGGCCTTCTGGGAATGTCTTTCATGGAGGACAAAAAGTCTGAGGAACCAAAGTCTGATATTATCACTCCTGAGAAGGAAAACATTGTCCCTGTTGTTTCAGGAGAATCAGAGGATCTCCCTGTTGAAACAAATATAGTTGAAAAAATGCTCCCAGAGACTGTTTCCACATCATTAGTGGACGAGAAGCTTGAAGCAGAACCTAAACACACTAGCACTGAATATTCCACTCTAGACAACCTCCCCAAGGCCACTGAAACACCTGTCCTAGTATCAGATGCTCAATCAGAGGTAGAAACTACAGAAGGTACCACTACAGAGCCATCAGGGCAACTTCCATGTTCACAGCAGACCCCAGTACCGGTCAAAGCTACTCAGTCAGATTCGTTAAATACAGTGGATTCCATAGAAGTAAAGGAGTCACAGGAAACTTTGAAAACAGTTGAGTCTGACATAGCTCTCCCACAAATCCCTGTACTAGCCGAAACACCTGACGATGTTGGTCAAAGTCAAGTTCTCAATCAAGGTTTGATTCCAGAAAAAATGGATGATGATTTAGAAATAAATAGAGGATCCATTCCAGTTGAATTAGAACCTAAGAAAGCTGTGGAGACAGCAGTGATAGAGCCAATCATGGACAAATCGGTGGAACATGCTGAGACAACAGTGGTAGAGCCATCCACTGACAAATCTGTGGAACATGCCCCTGAGGCACAGATATTGGTGGTAGAGTCGTCCATTAGTGAACCTGCGGAACACACTACAGAGACCGAGACAGCGGTTGCAAAAGCAGAGAAGTCTAGTGAGGATCACTTGAAAGCTGTTGAAGCAGAACGCACAGTTGCTGAAGTGAGTGAATCAGAAAAAACACCACTAACAACTGCTGTTGAGGAAGAGGCCAATTCTAACCAGGAACCAGCAAAGGCTCAATTGGAATCAAAACAATCCTCCATGGAAACTGCACCGGATAAAGGCCCTGAGACAATCCCAACAACAGTTGAAGAAAAAACTATTGTCTCTCAGCCACCAGAAACAGAGATCTCTAAAGCTGTGGGACCACAAATGGGACCTCCAATGGGACCCCCTGGTCACCAACAAGAGCAACAGCTTAGACCAGGCATGGCTAGACCCCCTGGCCCACAAGGTCAAAGAATGACAGGCCCAAGAATGGCAGACCCAAGAATGACAGGCCAAAGAATGGCAGGCCCAAGAATGGCTGGACCAAGGATGGCTGGACCAAGGCAGCCAGGACCACAGAGGGCCCCTGAACCAACAGCATTTTCCGGCTTCATGTCTATGTTTTCCACTCCCCAAGCAAGTGCCCCAAGCAAACCAGCGACAGGTGGTGGTTTTTTCTCAAGCTCCCCTGGTTCATTCTTTGGACAATCAGCAGCTCCTCGCCCTACTGGTCAGCCACAACAACAGCAGAAAAGTTCATTTTTTGGCCTTACAACTAGCCTCCCCACTGAGTCCATGACCAGTGATTTATTAGGCATGTTCAAGGGCCCAGAAACAACTAAACCAGATGATACTAAACAGCCTGGCACAGAGCCTGGGCAGGGGGGTGATAAAGAACCTCCAGCAAAGGTGATGGAGAATACTGAAAATATAAACACTGACAAGGCCTCATGTGGAGACACTGAAACGAGTCCAAACACTGACTTGCCTGAAAAAGGCACTCTGGAAGAGGCAGAGCAAAAGGACAAACTGGAGGTAGAAGAATGTTCCTTGACCGAACCGACTGAGAAAGCTTTTGTGCCTGAGGCAGAACTGGTGCAGCGACAGCCTGCTCCAGAGTCAGGAGATTCACATTCTATAGAGGCTGACCAAGCTGGATCTACCGCTGCTGCAGAGCCCAAAGGAATGTTTGACATTCCAGGTCTATCAACCCCTAAATTCAGCTTCATGACCGGAGCAGCAGAAGGCTCGTCGTCTCTTGGATCCCTCCTCTCCTCTGCTCCATCCCCTGCCAAGACACCACAGCCAGCACAGACAGACGGTGGTCTTTTCTCTGGGTTTAAAAACTTCTCAGCTGGTATATTCGAGGACAATAAACCAGCAGGAAAGGAGGAATCGCCATCTCCTGCCTCTGTGTTTGGAATGAAACTTGGCTCCATGTTTGGAGGCTCCGACTCCCCCATACCAGAATCCCCCCCTGCTGTAGTTACCACTCAGCCTCAACCCCAGCTTCCCAAACCTGCTGATGAGATCTCCGAACCAGAGCCTGAAAAACTCTCTCCGGGCTCTGAGGAGGAGACGGAGAACGCGGATGCAACCGAAACCGAAACCGCGGGGCCAACGGAAACTTCCAAAACTGGAAGCTGTGACACGTTGGCACAGTTAGAGCAGTCTGGGTTGAATTCTGAGGTGATTTCCTTGGCAGAGAGTGTTGATAAACCACAGGTACAAGTCACTCCGCCGGAGGCTGGTACGAGTGAAGTTCTCACATCTGTTGATCCAGAGGATCCGGAGCAACCAAAGGACACATTGAAGAGCGAATCCATGAAAAGGCTAGTACATTTTCAGAATAACCGGGCATTGCTGGCCAGGTATTATGATGCCATAGACACAATGTTTATAGCCCTGCTCCTCTTTCCATCCAGTGTTGTGGTTTGTTTTTCTGTCTGTGTGGTGTTAAGGGACATCCACACCAAGCACTCAATTTACAGTATATCATGATAGTTTTATAGAAATCTATAAAATAACTACAGAAAGAGTTACAGTGAGTGGTTTGGATGGCCCATTAGTGTGACCATAGCCTCATTTTCATTGCTTTTCCCCAATTAACTTCAATGCTAGATTACTCCCTGAACTAAAAACCCTATACTCGGCACAACAAACCTCGTCTAATTTATAACCAGCTCTTATTTAGAGATAAAAGTCCTTGAACGAAAACCTGATGTTATGAATGCCATTATTAGAGCCATAAGATATGAAAGAGTTGAGAAAAGTATTTCATATGCTGTAAACGCAGAGGCTGGCTATTTTTGCTTACTTTCCAGCGCCGAAGTAATGGTTTCCCTGACAGTGATGGAAGTGCAATGCATAAAGAAGACGCTGGACTTTATTTATTAACTGTTCTCGTGTGAGGGGTGTACGGCCCCCTTCCTCCCTCCCTCCTGGGGGTTGTGTGAATTATTTTCTCAGCCCGAGCCAATTTGTTTATATGAATTGGGCTGAGGAAGATTTATGCCAGCATGACAGCATGCGGGGAAAAATGGAACAGTGAGATGTAATATGGCGTCATGCCGAGGCAAAGTAAATCATGCCTGTTTAAAGCACAGAGCCACCTCCCTCATTAGAAGTCCCACATGTCCACACAGACAACCAGGAGGGGCGCAGCGGTCTTCTGTCACTCCCGTGGTTTGTCCGCAGACAGAGATGATCACAGGGACAATTTATCACCCTATTGCTTTGAACACGGTCAAGCTGTTCACTAAGGGTGCAATGAAAAATACCAAAACATGTCTTCTAAATGTTTTCTGAAAAACGGATGTTTCCATGATCAGTAGATATATCTACAATTTTTTTATTAGTTAAAGCATAAAATAATGGTTAAAGTGGTGAAAATCTAACATAACAAATCTTAATGGGTTAATCAAACGTATTGATTCAAAACAAAGAATTATCAATAATAATCGATTTCATTAACTAATCTTGTATTGGGGGAACATTTTCTTTCATATTTTCTTTTTTATAGCAAAAAATGGTTGATCTAAGCTCACAACGCATGGTGATGCAATGCGTTGTGAGCTTGGAGAGCTGCTGTTTCTGCTATTTTTGTGATGGAGGAACCTGACCAAAATAGTTTTACAATACAGAAGATGTATCAATAAGAAACATTGAACTTTGACCACTGATCGGCATACTTTGACAAGGAACCATACTGAACAGCCTATTCCGTCATCCTTTTTTTTTCACTCAGCATTTGCTGAAATTGTGAAAGCTATGGAGGCAATTATCACCAGTTCACTACCAACACGCTATCACGACTTTCCACATTAATGCTGATGTAATCACACATACTTTGGAACATGAATCTCGCTCGCTATGTGTCCGTTTCTGCCCTCTCTTGACGTGTGTTGTATAGTAGAGTAATGTTCACCCCTACTCACTATAGTATAATGTCACCTAGTATAGATACTCCTGGTCAAATATAATCTTCTATAAGTGAAAGTTGCTTCAAATGTGTACTCGAAATGAGTACTGGTGTACATGCTTTAAAAAAAAGTATTTTAAATTACATGATTTAAAAAATACTCAAGTATTCAAAAGTGGTAATTACAAAGCATATTAGCTTTTTAATAAACAAATTCCCAGAAACTTCAGAAATGTTCTAAAGTTTTTGAAAATAATGGAAAATAGCCGATCTTCAGGCTCACAATGTATCACGAATTGTTAGCTTGCAGATTGTCTGTTTTCACTATTTTTCAAATAGGGCTTAAGTCATGATCTTGTTTTTAAACAAATACTCAAGTACAGTAAGTACACAATACTGTAGCTTTTTTACTGACCACCACTGACTACAGTGCCAGTGAGCGCCAGTCGTGTAAAGTAACTAAGTACATTTACTCAAGTACTGTACTACACTTTTGAGGATTCTTTTACTTTAATGGAGTGTTTCCAATTTTCAATACTTTTACTTCCACTCAACTAGATCGCAGAGGCAAATATATTACTTTTTACTCCACCACTTATTAAAAACTTTAGTTACTAGTTACTTTGCTGATTTTGATGATTATTTCAAAACATATATCAACCACTTCAGCCCTATACATTCTGGCCATTTGAAAATGGACATTGTGAGCTTGTAGATCAGCTATTTTCAAAAAGATTTGTATACATTTGAAAACTTGTGAAATGGGGCCTGTGATGCCAGTACTTTTGTACTTTTACTCAAGTACATGTTGAATACCGAACTTGTAGTAAGAGTATGTTCCTAGTACAATAGCGCAGTGGTTCTCAAAGGGCCTTTTCCACCAAAAGAACCTCTACTTGTAACAGAGTATGTTCCTAGTACAATAGTGCAGTGGTTCTCAAAGGGCCTTTTCCACCAAAAGAACCTTGGTTGAAGAACCAGTGCCGTTCAACTTTCTTGGAACCTTGCTTCGTTCTTGCGAACCGGCCGCGAACCAGCTTGCGTTTCCACCAGATTGAACCAGAGGAACCAAGGATTTTGTGGTTCCCTTTCCAAACCAACTTTTACGATTCGGAACCAACTCGGTTCTCGGTGGGAAAGCTCACCTCTGGTTCATCCCATAGGCGGGTCGAAACGCGCCCTTTAGTGGATTCCAGGGACTCTATTGGTTCCTTTAGGGGGGTCTAAATTGACTAATTTGGTTCCATTCGTACACTGTCAGAGTTATGGGGAGACCATTGACCATTGAATTTGAAAGTTTGAGAAACACTGCAATAGGGTATTGATACATTTACTTAAAGTAACAAACGTGAGTACTTCATCCATCAGTGCTGAGTGCCTCCCAGGTAACTGTCCCGTCTCTGGTATTCTGCAGCCCGGTGGACAGCAGCCGGTTTGGGTCATCCGGGAACCTCAGTCAGACCAGCTCCCAGCTCAGCTCTGAGCCAGAGGAACGCCCATGCCTTGACCCCTGCGACACCTCCACTCCTCTTCCCCCTCCTTCCAATGGCAACCGACCTACCTGGGAAGGAGAGGAGGAGGAGGAAGAAGGGGCAGAGAAAGGAATGCAGGGCTTGCCGGAACCTGGCTCCAACAAAGACTTGACGGACTCGTCAGTCGCCCCGCCCGAACCAACCCTGGACAACCGGGACAAGAGGCCCTCAGGCGATAAGTTCAAGTATGTTTTTTATTATTATTATTATTATTTTTGTTATTTGTTGCATTTAGCTGTTGTTACTTATATTATATATTGTGATGTCACTTGAAACGAACAATCCTCAAATCCATTATATTGTCCAATCAGAAAAGGGGCATACGTATAGGGTTGTACATACAGTACACACAGTCACGTATTGGAGGGGCTAGCGCTTCTCAAAAATATATCTAAGTAAAAATTACATTCGGATTGCGTTTCTTCATTTTCTTTCTCTGCTACTACTTACGTTTTTCTCCACTCATTAAAGATAACTAGAAGCTGGGCCGCCCTTCGGGCGGCCCAGCGTCTAGTCGGCGACCTGGCCAACTCGGAACAATGTAAATAGGGAATGAATGCCCCGCCCTTTAATGCAAACCCCATTATACCTGTTTTCATAGGACCCGTTTTGACCATTTGTCTGCCTGTGTCCATTTTTGCCCATATATGGAGATATCTGTATCTGTCTGTCGGTGTCCATTTTATGTCCATATATGGAGATCACTGCAGTTATAGTTCTGGGTCCATTTTATGCCCATATATGCCCATATATGGAGATATCTGTCTATCTGCATCCATTTTATGCCCATATATGGAGATCTCTGTATCTGTTTGTCTTTGTCCACTTATGCCCATATATGAAGATCTCTGCACACACAGTACCGGTTGCGGAAAACTCTGATGTCAGACTTTATGCCCATATCTGGAGAACGCGCGTGCCGGTGGGAAGAAGGGTTCTCGAGATACGCGGATTACATACATACATACACATTCACAGAGATTTTGTGTTGACTCATGTGGCGTACGTGATGTCAGAGCCTTTTATGAAGTGATGTCACAATGACTCAGCGCTTGCGCCGATTTCCTCCGGAACAGCCTGATGTCAACAATCAGCTCCGCATAAGGAGATTCCGAACGTTTCGCGCCGGTTTCGGAAAACCGCGAGTCGGGTCGGGTCGAGGCCTGGCACTGCACTCCGCGCGGCGGCGGGGAACGCGCGTGCCGAATCTGAAGCCGGTGGGACGAACGGTTCTCGAGATACGCGGATTACAAACAAACAGACAGAGATTTGTCGCATTTATAGATAGATGATGTCATTCATGATGTCATTCTTTCATGATGTCATTCAGGTTCTTTGAGGACGGACCGCCGCCCTGCTCTCCGTCCAAAGTGCGATGGCTAAAGGCCTACAACAAAGTGAGAGTCCAGCTCCTACAGGTAGGGGGCAGTGCCCGTTCAACCTCTCTTTATGTCATGCTCGTCAGAGAGTCCAGTCTCTCTTATACCCTTTTTCTTCACCCCACCCTCGTCTTCCTCTCATATCCCCCTTTCTTCTGTCGCTCTTAAAGCTTGATTTATACAGCGTACGACAGCATTGCATGTCAAAAATGGCCGATACAAGCTCACAAACGCGTCGGATCCTTGTCGCATTTTGAGCTTGTATAGACCAGATAACAAGCATGCACAGTGTTGTTTCACGTGGCATAAATTAGGCATTACATTCTCTCTCTCTTTCTCCTCCTCAATGATTCTCTACCTCAATCCTCTCGTCCCCTGCGGGTTGGCTGAGTTTCCCAAAATGCAACATTAATTTAAGCACATTTTCAGATGTAGATGGAATTTCACTTTGATGTGAGAGTCCCATCTTTGCTCAGCATGGTTCCATCCAGAGGGGTATGTATGTCCCAAGGCTGGCCAAATAGCTGCCTACACTTTAGTACTGCACTGTAAGGTGAAAGGTAGCCTGATTGCTGTAGGGCTGTCTTTACGTAACTTGGGCGTTGTGGTGGTGAATCAGTGCTGGATTGTGTGCAGTGGAGATTCTCTGGCTAAATGTTAAATTTGGATATCTTGAAGCTGTCTGGATTATTTTTCTATGTAAATACCATGTTTCTCTCTGAAAACAAACTGACATTAGATTTGAATTTGATGCAAACTTATGTTGTTATTATTAACGTTTCCAAAGAGCATCTTTTTCCAGGCTTATGTGTTCATAAACCTGAATGTCCGGTGGAAGTAGGCTAATCTACTGCCCTTGGTTCTGTGGTTACGAACAGTAGTTTAAAGTACAGTAACTAAGAGCATTTACTATAGTACTTTATACTTCTACACTACCAAACCTCGGGGGCAGCTTTTTACTACAATTATTTGAAAGCTAGTTGGAGATTTAGTTTATTAATTAATAGAAAACGTACATTTACCACTTTACACCCTATGTTATACTTGGGTTACAAGCTCACACGTGCTCTGAGCTTGTAGCTCCACTATCCTCGAAAGAGTTTGAAAGACCACTTCAACCCTGGCGGCCCCTACTTTTGGACATGTTCATTATAGGCGAACAAAACAGGGCTTAAGTGGTCAACATCAAATTAACAGTAGGAATGAACACTTGGTTGAATTGAATGGTAAGCCTTTTTTGGATTGGATAGTTAGCCTGTTCTCAGCAGGAGAGAAGGTTTTATGTAAATATTATCACCATTCAGATGCAAGGTGTGTGTGACAACTTCACACTCCACTCTACCTCTATTTGCCTTTTCAGCGCTGATCTGAGAGAATATTTGATTGTCTCAGCTGCTCATCAATAATAGATCTCCCCCTTTTTTGTATGTGGCTCCATTGTATTTTTGTCGTTGGCTTCACAGATCCAAGTAGCAAACACTCAAGTCCTTTACTGGAGTGGTTCTCAACCTGGGTGTCGGGACCCCCATAGGGGTCCCCAAATTATTTTTGGGGGTCCCCAGATGATTATCTTAATGTGAAACATTGTTTTCTCACACAACAGTAAACAAACCAACATAAAGTTTGAGTGTGTAGACTGTAGAGGGTATCTTCACATTTCTAAAGTGTCAATTTAAGGACTTTCTAATACCTCTACAATGACAAATTAAACATTGGCCAAATTGTCAAATATTAGAGGCAGTTGCGAGGCGTTGTGAGCATGTAGATCTGCTATTTTCACAATAGAACTGTGTTATACAAAATGTAATGTCTCAACTCTTAGTGCTCGTCAGGGTGGGGGGGTCCCCAGTTAAAATTCTCAAACTAAAAAGTTTTAGAACCCGTAGCTAAGCTCTCGGGTGTGCTGTGTGGAGGAGGAGGGCTGACTTATTCTCATTCAGTCCATTCTGTTAAGTCAACAGGTCAACTTACAGCTGTCATGATCATCGTTTTGGTTAAAAAATATTAGATAAGAGCGCCGAAGGCCTAGTGGGTAAGGCACATAACCACACAGCAATCTAGGAATTAACCCATTGGCAAAAAAAAAAAAAAAAAAAACTGAGCCCTCTGCTGTTGTTTTCCTTTGAATTTTTGCAAAGTCTGTCCTGAGAGATTACATACGCAGTGGTGGAAAGTAACTAAGTACATATACTGTAATTTTGAGGTATTTCTACATTGCAGTTTTATACTTTTACTTTTGAGTACTTTTCCCACCCGTGCACACACGTGTTTAGGCTCTATTCCCTTCGTTACATCTCTCTCTCTCTCTCTCTCTCTCTCTCTCTCTCTCTCTCTCTCTCTCTCTCTCTCTCTCTGTTTCCTGTCACTCTCCACTATATTATCAAAGTAAAGGCTGTAAAGCCCTAAACATATATTAAAAATAATAATACATAGCACAAATTGGACCATAAAAGGAACTTAGGAAATATGCTTTAAAGCTTTGTGGGGTTTCATTCTTTGTGCGTGCGTGCGTGCGTGCGTGCGTGCGTACGTGCGTGCGTGCGTGCGTGCGTACGTGCGTGAGGATGGTGTGTGCACGTGTGTGTATTTGTGTGAATCACTTTTAACATTTGCAATGGTTGCATACATCTGCCATTTCGTTGTCATACATCTATCTGTTCTGTGAGTGTAATAGAATTTTTGCCCACTCGATCATTTCTGACGTGAACATACGCATAAGTCTGTTTGCATATATACGTAAGTATATTTCTTGCCTCTGTGTTTAGGTCATTAAATTCATGTTTTCCACGTGAAAAAGCAAATAGCCTGCCTTCACAGCTTGAAAACACTGTGCCATCTGACTAAGCACCCTTTCAGTAAAAACTTTACAAAAACAAAAGGACCTATTCAGGAGTCAGAACAAAGAGAAAAATGGGGAAATCTTGCTATTTCTACGTCCCATCATTTCGACTAAGGGAGTCGGCAGGTTAGCTACTCACTCACGTCACGGTTACTGAGGTTAGGGTTAGGGTTCGGGTAGGTTTAGGCATAGAGGTTAACATTCACCTGTGTCGAAAGAATGAACCGTCGAATAGATGCTATGTCGCAATATCGACACGCTCCCAGAAAAATACCCTAAAGTGCCTTACAGACAGGGTGTGGTTGACGCCGGATTTCTCGCTTGAATCAGGGTGGATTGCGCCACGGTGGAGACAAAAACATAAGCGCTCTTCTCCACCTTTAACTCTGATAGCAGACCTGAGAACCGGACGACCTGAGAGGTCTGGGTGGTTCGTCATGTCTCACAAGATCAGAAATGTGTTCTGGCCTTGAACCAGACAATCCTTTATAAAACCCACTAGTGTTTGGAAATCAATTATTAAACAGACAGTCGACCCATTGAGTCATCCCCTTCTTAGAATTCCTGGGGAGGCAGTGGCTCAGGAGGTAGAGCGGCCGTCTCGGAATGTGTAGCTTCCAGGTTGGAGTTCCGGCTCCTCCTGGCTATGTGTCACAATGTGTCATTGAGCAAGACACTGAACCCCTAATTGCTCCCGATAAGCAGGTTGGTGCCTTGCATGGTTTCTTCCACCATCGGGGGGTGGGTGTGTGTGTGTGTGTGTGTGTGTGTGTGTGTGTGTGTGTGTGTGTGTGTGTGTGTGTGTGTGCGTGTGCGTGTGTGTGTGCGTGTGAGAATGGGTGAATGAGAAGTACATTATAAAAGTATGTCAGTTATACAAGTTAGCGTTTTGACTTTCAAACGGCGTGTTCATCTAAAACACTGTGTCACTCTCGTTGTTTATTACTTGCCAGTGTATTTCGATAAGCAGGGCTTGCAGGAGGTCAGCACTTCTCCCCACGAGGACAAAAATAGCATCTTTGTGTCAACAACAAGAAGCCCTGCCTGTAACATGGCAACCAAGTCACATTTCTATGGAAACAACAAGCTTCTGTTAATTTATGATAAAGGCGGGATCACTGTGCACGCTCGCTTGTGTGTGTGTGTGTGTGTGTGTGTGTGCGTGCGCGTGCAAGGGTGCATGCGTGGCACATTTGCATAGCTTAACGTACTATATGCTAATTTAAGATGAACGTAATATATTTGATAAACATTTCATTAATTTTCAGTTGATAGATTTAATCACTTCAAGGGGCATGAGCCCCAAGGCTGATGTTGTGGTTTGTTTTCCATGGTGCAGGTTAAAAACTACTGCAGATTAGATTAAAAATATCTACAGCTCATCTACAGTGGTGGAAAAAAAGTACTTACTTTACTTAAGTAAAAGAATCAACACTATGTTATGGTTATGGAGCTGCCATTTGTGGGTTTCTGCAAAAAAAACAAAGAAACAACAACAAAAAGAAAAAAAACTACAGCACTCCATTCCCATTGAAATTCATCGGCAGAATCCGCCCTCATAGGTAGAATAAAGGTGCGGTGTGACTGTGTCCTTACAAGTAAAAGTCTGAAATTCTAAAAAGTACAAAAGCATTGGCATCAAAATGTATTCGTACCAAAAGTACGAATACATTTTACTCATTATGCAAAATGTCCTTCTTTGAAATCTAAATAGCAGATCTACAAGCTTGCAGATACTGTAGGCTATTTCCAAATGGCTGAAATGTATATAGGGCTGAAGTGGTTAATATGTTTTGTAACAATAATCAAAATCTACAAAGTAACGAGTAACTAATGTTTTCAAATAATTGTAGTGGAGTAGAAGTACAATGTTTGCCTCTGAGATGTAGTGGAGTACCAGTAAAAGTATTGAAAATTGGAAATACCCCAAAGTAGTACCCCAAACTTAAAGAGGCGGTGCCATGGTTTTGTACTTTTTCTGTTTTTCATATGTCTAGGAGGTTGACGGTATTTCATTAGACCCCCTGGTGTGGTTGTTATGAACAATTATGTATTCCTTTTGTATTTGGGTTTTTTCCTGGAGGCTGGCACCTTGTGGGTCAAAAGTGCCGGTCCAAAAACACAGATGCAATTACATCATAGAATCAACCCGTCCCCTTTTACCATTCACCCAACACCGTGGGTGTAGCTAACTTCAGCTGGGTCACCACCCACCATGACAACCAGGCATACTTAATAAAGTGGTGGGTGTGGCAACATAAGAACCTAATTTTAACTCTTTCTGTACACTTTTTTTTTAAATAATCTTCCTCTTAGTATAATCATAATAGCTGATAATCATGTTTTAGAGGGGGGAAATCATGGCACCCCATCTTTAAGTACAGTACTTTAGTAATTGTACTTAATTACTTTACACCACTGCCAATTAATAATGGTTGTGTGTCCAGAGCCTATTTTATAACTTTCCTAACTTTTCAAAAAAGAAAATTGAAATCATCAGCTCTACGAACTCACAACACGTCACATCATGACATGTTACGAGCTTTTAGTTCTGCTATTGCAGCTGTTTTGGAAATGTTTTGAAAGCTTGACATTTTTTTGAAAAGGTTTGAAAATAGTTAGGCACTGCTCTCCACTGCTCTGCACTAGCAGTCTGCAAGCCTTCCGCTGTATCACAATATTTCCATCAGTTTTATGCTTTGTAGTGAGTAAATAATGTATTTGAATTCACGTCACCTGGACCATCAATGTGTATCCATTAATGGATACACGCTGGTTTTAAATTGACTAAGACACACCGATATTCAGTTGTATATTATGTTTTTTCAGGGCAAGGAGAGAGAGAGCGATAGAGAGAGCAAGGGCCTCAGTGGTCCAAAAATAAATACGAAACAGTATAAAATGTTTTTATGCTTTGGTTATTTTTTTTATTGTCAGTCCACAAACTCAACAAACCTCTCACTTTCTACAGTAGAATACAGTAGGTATGAGGCTGCAGTGTGTATTGTGACAGTTATAAAGCAAACTTATCAAAGCACATTATTTGATTGTACAGTATTTATTTATTTTAATTTAGAGCTGGGCTAACAGGTGCTTCACCTTGCCCAAGGACAACTTGGTTTTATGTAGGGCAGGGGCAGGGCCGCCACAAAAGGCCTTTTGGTGCCTGACTCCCAACTGGCTGTTGGGTATATTTCACCAGGATGCATCCCTGATACATAGCCAATATTACATTTGTTTTAATTCTAATTGTGCACAAGAGCGGGCGCTAATGATTTTCCGTCTCTCACCGCACGTGCGTGCACTCACTCATGCACTCACGCACGCACACACACACACACACACACACACACACACACACACACACACACACACACACACACACACACACACACACACATGCTACTAATGAATCTAAATGGGGGTGGAATCTTCCACTGCTATACTATAACCGTACAAGGCCCAAGCACTATATATATTTAGAATTTAGCCATTTGGCAGACGCTCTTAATCCATAGCGATTTAATACATCAATACATCAACACGAATACATTGAATGCATAGAAATGGTAATCTAAGAAAGAAACGTAGGTAGACCACAACCTATTCAGTAAAAAACGTTATAAAAACCAAAAGATTCTATCTTCGTTTCCCATCCACATGTACACACGGTAACTGTTCTCACAAGAGGCCCCCCATCCCAGTCTCGTTGGGACACGATCTTTCTGCTCTCCATTCACGTAATAAACACAGTAAACATCATATTGTTGCTGTCAGGCAGAAACCTCTCATCTCCGTGTACTAACCTTTTGTGTTTTATCGAAATGTATTGATCATGCTACAGCGTCGTACAAAAGTGTCAAATCAGTAGCATATCCACAAGCTCGAAACGCTGCCCCAAGGCGACACCTTTTGGCTTTTTTATTTGAATCCTGACAGTTTTGGACATATGACATTTCCACCCGACAGAGACAATATCGTTGCTGACGGGCAGACACCTTGTTTGTCCAAAACTGTTATTTTTCAGGAAATGGAATAAAAGAACCTGTGTTCCAATGGATCCAATCTAGTTATTATGTTGTCACAAGTTCATGTTAATAGGTACATTTCAAAATGATCAACAGTGTTCGTATTTCTCAACATGTTCTGATATTTTTTGTTTCTGTCATAGGACAAATAAATAAAACTAGATGTACAGGCCACTATGCAGCCCTCACAACTTGGTGGTTCGCCAAACCTCCCATTAGCAAATTTTTATATAGGTTTGAGAATTCATTTATGATTTATTTTTTTAATAAAAAAGATTAAATATGAATATACATACTGTATGGATATATAAGGTTTCTATCTGACAGTGATGGTATTAAAAGCACGGCACATTCAATTCCCTAGAGGCGTATGAATGGACTTGAGACGTGTGTATGTACGGTATCACAACCAATGCAGAGATAGAAGAAATCACTGGGGAATAGGGGAAAAGGGAGAGAAAACAATGGATGGAGAGTTTGGAGTATGGAGCGCCCAAGCTTGATGAGACATTGAGCAGAATACATAATGACACTTTGAAGAACTTTATACATTTATTCACACATTGTTGTACCCAGAGGAAACCCACGTGAATGTGTTGAGGAGGAGAGACCCCTGACCCCTGTCAGGTCCGATCCAAAGAACATTGGTTTATTATAATTTTAAAGTGACCGTGATTTTAAATTTCAAATTCATTGTATAATTTACCCAACAATATTATGGATTTGAGGCAGTGTAATATTAAACCATAAGGCAGAATTGCATAATACTGTAAGACGATGGCATATACGTATATTGGGGACCGGGTTTGACTCTCAAATTTAACACAGAAAATGTGATGGTAAATGGTGCATTTGCCGTTATCCAAGGCGTTTTACAGAGACTGTGTATTACATTCACCCATTCACACACACATTCATACACCGACATGCAAGGCACCAACCTGCTCATCAGGAGAAACTGGGGTTCAGTGTCTTGCTCAAGGACTCTTCGACACTAACTCTGGGGGAGCCCGGGATCGAACTGGAAACCCTTCAGGAACCCTCCGTGTTCTGAGACGGCCACTCTACCCCTGAGCCACTGCCACATAAAAAATATACCAACTTATTCGATTTTCGAAGCAAAACATTGATAAATAGCCTGAGCGATTTTTGGAAAATGATGATGTCACAAGACTATGGATTCTGAACTTCCCACAGCTCTCCTAGGAGACTTGGACTAAGTAGACATACATATATCAGGTTTACAGAAGTTTTAATAGTGTGAAATGCAAACACAATAACACACAGGCTAATTTATTTAACCCTTATTAACCAGGCAAAAACTACTAATTAACAACAGATTAATATTTACAATCATGGCAAGGCAAGGACTCTTGAGGACAGAAATAAATCAACATTCTGGTTAAAACGATAAAACAACTCGCAAAACAGAATAAATCACGAAATGCTAGGAAAAAGAACAACAATCAAATCAAATGAATCGAATCAAATATAAATGGAAAACTAAACGGAAAATGTAAAACATGCATTACTGCAGAGACCAGATAAGATGGAAAATAAGGACAGACGTTTAAGAATGTCCATAATAGTCATTAAAACTCATTCAGAGCCCCAGACATTAACGGATTATAATGTCCAAAGTGCCTCCTTCAGGTCCCATTCACTTGCGTTGTCTTATTTTGAAGGCCAGAAGTCCACCACGCAATCACTTCCGGTCTGACGTCATCGGATCGTGCGCCGGAACCGATCCGTGTCCACGTGGAGTTGTGTAATGGCCGACCGGAGCTTTTATCATTGTGTAACATAAGCGAGCATCTGCCTCCATCCTAGCTTCTAAAGTGTAGTTTTGAGATAATGGACATTAAAGATGAGATCCCCCGTCCACCTCAATGTTATGGATGGGACTATTTTGTGCTCGTGGAGCCGTGATGATGCAAAATCAGCGACGGATTTCGTCTCCGGACCGCCGGCGATTCTTCTCGGTAATGTACTCGCCGTTACAGTAATCTATTACTTTTCCCGAGATATCTCGTGAATGGCACTACAGTAATCTATTACTTTTCCCGAGACATCTCGTGAATGGCACTAGATGAGTTAAAAGCTATCCACTCCCTGGCTGCTGCAGCAGATTGAAACAACGACAAACCTCTAGCGCGCAGAGTTTGTTTATGGGACCTTCAACAGAATGGAATGAGCAGAACATGTGTTGTATTAACATCCCAATTAACCCGTGACTTGGCAGATTCCCCCTGATACAGGCCTATATGCTATGATTTTCAGCACAATGGACAGCCTTGACAGACAGGATGTTACCTACCCTAGGGAACACGAGGAGAACATGCAAACTCCACACAGAAAGGCCCTTTCGCCAACCCCACCTATGGTGTGGGTGCTGATGATGCGGAGGAGAGAACACGCCCCCAGTGTCCCGACGGAATCGAACCCGAGACTTTTTAGCTGTGAGGCGACAGTGCTACCAACTGAGCCACCGTGCCCCCTCACACACTTAAGGCAAAAATAGGAAGACAGAAAAAAACCCCACTAAATATATATATAGGGAGGCAAATAGAGGTGCACTGAGGTCCATCAGGGGGTGTAGTGCCCCTCCCTGCATGCACCCCCACAGATCCAAACATTTATTGAAGGTCTTCTAGCTTTGTAGTTATTCACTGGTTTTGTGGGTTTTCTGTGCAGCAGAAAGAATATCGTAATGGCCTTGTGAAAGTCTGCTCTAATATGATTGGAGCCCGGACAAAGAGACTTGAGAGCTCCCCGTGGGAGAAACAGGTGGCCTGCAAAGCAAAAGCAATTATTAGCCAACATGAGCATGTTTGTGTCCAGTGAATTCACTGTAATTCCCTCAGGCCAGGGCCCTGATGTGCCCCTCAGGAGAACAAACTGCTGCGCTAAGTCCTTCATTCCTTCCGCTATCGAGCTAATAAATCCAGACTGTAGCCATTTAAAATGTTTTATTTTATTTGATTTCTTTTACTTGATTTATTTACTGCGGCTCATGTTTCCTCGTATTGTCCTGTATGTATGTTGATCTGTTGCCTCGCAACTACTGTACTGCACAGTGCCTGTGAGTCTTGAGTCGTGGGTCTTCAACGTTTTCAGGCCAAGGACCCCTTAGTTAAGAGACAGATGAGGCAGGGACCCCCACAACCTTTATAGATTCCATATAGTTTCATTGTTTGACAGCACAACCATCGGTGTATTTCATGTCAATTTACAACTTGACCTTTCACTCTGTACTTTCAGTCTGCTCTTTTTCCCCTCTACACCAAACCTCTTTGCCGAAAATAGCCGATCTACAATCTGCGAGGCGTTGTGAGCTTGTAGATCTGCTGTTTTCGTTCTCTGAATATGCACGCTAGGGTTCAAGAGGTTAATATAAAAAAGGGGGGAAAAACAAGTTTCTATGTCAATAATATTTGGAGGACCCCCTGTAGTAACTCTGAGGACCCCCTGTTGAAGACCCATGGTGTACATGGACTGAGTAAGCTGCAAATGAATTGCCCGTTTTGGGATCAATAAAGCAATCTGAATCCGAATGTACAGCAGTTAAAACATCTTGTAAATGTTTTTCGTGGAACCCGTTTACCATAATGTCTACCGAAAGCAAACATATAAAAATGTCAATTTCTAATTAACTTTGTAGAACAAGGCTGCACGTTGGTGACAGGTGCTTTGGACAAAACCCACACAATGTCAAGAACTTGAAAAAAGAAATGTTTAGTTCTTTGCGAAATATCGAATAAAGAGCAAAAATGTTTTGCAAGTTCTTGACAGTGTGCTGGTCCTCTTCTTTCATCAGGGATCTCCTTCTGAATGTCTAATCAACTCAAACTAAAGGTGGCACTATGATTACATGAGCATGCGCTGCATTTCGTGGCACTCTCATTTCACCACCTGGTACAGTACAGTATGTGTGAAGGTGCAACGTAGTTATACTTTCACTGTTATCATTACTCTATCTGTTTCCTCTCCCTCCCTGGATCTCAGTGACACACTCACCTGCCTCCAGCGGCCGCGAGGAGCGACAATAATGTCTCTGTGTGTGTCTCACACTGCACACGATTATTACGGCTTGTCGGCTAGTTTACTTAACGTATACTTCCCATCAAACGTTTCTCTGCACTGAGAAGCATGTGCGTGACCGTTTTTAGGGTATTATTATGTCTGTGACCTGCCAAAAGGAGTGAGAGGAAATGAGGGAGAGGACGAGGGAGGGAGGGAGGGTGCGTTTGCTTGCGTGCGTGCGAGAGAGAGAGGGAGTGAGCGCTCAGGAACGGAGCGCCTGTTTGCCGTGCAACAAGCTGTCTTCAAAGGGAGGAGAGATCCATCCAGAGTTGGAGAGAGAGAGAGGGAGAGAGAGAGAGAGAGAGAGAGAGAGAGAGAGAGAGAGAGAGAGAGAGAGCGTCTTGAAAGCAAAAAGGGGAGAATGACTGGAGGATGGCTAGAGAGGAGAAGACCAGAAGAGAGATAGAGAAACAGGTGGAATGTGCTCTGTGGGTGTGTTCTGTTCGCTGAGGAGAAGGACACAGTGGGTCATGTAAGAACATCCCGTCTGAGTGGAGACGCTCACACCCATTAGAAGAACAAGAGAAGGACCAAAGCATTTTGTGACTCTACTTTTTTGTATTTGTTTCTTCTTCCTTTTTTTCTGAAGGATGTCAATTGGCTTTTGGTTCCGCTAAGAGCTTTCCATTCACATCTCTTTGCAAAAAACGACTGCTAAATTATATATTTTTTGCTAAATCATGCTAAACCTTTCTCCCCGTCGGTCGGTCGGTATGTGGATTGTGTGGATGATGACGACCGTGTCAAACTTTGCTCTGATTTTGCGACCTTGGCGTGCGAGGTAAGTTCCCACCTTGTCCACCCCGCCCGTGGATGTTAATCTTAGAGGACGTGTCCGCAATATCCGGAAAAATCAAACTGCACGTCTTGATTAGTCCGCAGTCCCTCTGACATGCAGCCTTAACATAAAACAGAGTAGCTTGATGTAAAAGACTTGAAGCAGCCTCAAGGCAGAACACATTTCCTCTCCTCTCGTCAGAGTGTGCGTGTTAGAGAGCTAAAACGGTCTCTGTGCACTTCCCTCTTCCGTTCGGTAATCAGTTCATCAGTGTGTGGTTACTTTATCGAACACACACACACACACGCACAACACACACACACGTACACACACGCACATGCACACGCACACGCACGCACACGCACACACACACACACACACACACACACACACACACACACACACACACACACACACACACACACACTCACATGCTGTATATTTTTCGTACTATATGATAATTTATTTTAATTAATTTCTTAATTCATTCATTTTCTTTTCATCTTATGAAGTGTGTAGGAGTAATTACTCAATTAAGTGACTTTATCCTAGTGTTGTATCCTTAAAGGTATAGTTCACACCTCAAATTACTTTTTTTCTATCGCTTACTCACCTCATGGAGACTTCATGGATTTGTATTTGGTTGCATTCCTAAGCCAATAGTTTGAGGAGACTCTTTGTGGAACAAAGCAGGCTATTTGTGTCTCCACAGGGAACCACTGCTGTTCATGAAATGATTGGCTTAGGAATGCGACAAAAACAAATATATATATCCATGATTTCAAGTCTCCATAGAAAAAAAAAGTTTATCCCTTTAAACTGGAATAACAATGTGTAAAAAATAATCCGATTTGTGCATGGAGGTGCCGCGTTGAGTGCCAAAACGAAAAATGTGTTCATTTGTTTTCTCTGCAATTAGATCATTTATTTTGTTCTTACAATCTCGCTGAACTTAATATCCTCAAGGAATATGCTATAGCCTTGTGTTATGATAGTTGGAAGGTGTTATGATACAGTAGCTGATGGATGGTACAGTAGCTCCAGAAGGTGTTATGATAAATGATGGTAGCTCTATGGAAGGTGTTATTGCGACCGTAGGCCACATTTACTATGAAAACCTGCAGCTGTCAGTCAGTGAGTCAGTCTGGTATAGTCACACATTATGTCACGCTCTATATATGGCCAAGACAGAATTATGTTGTAAGTGTGACTCCACACACTTTCAAATTAATTCCGTCCTTGTCCATTTTATGCCCATATATGCGAGATCCCTGATGTAGTCAATACTAAACCCATCTGTGAATGCCCATATATGGACATATTGTGTCAGTCTCTGTTGTTTCAGCACGGCCTCGCCCGTTAGGGCGTCTTACTGGTGATAGTTGATGGGTGGTACAGTAGCTCTATGGAAGGTGTTATGATAGCTGATGGTAGCTCATTGACCTGCCTCCCAGTGACTATTATGATCTCCTCACACTGTTGGAAACATCTGTCTAGTGTCCGTGAGTCTTGGTTTTGATTATTATTATTTTGATATTATTGATAGAGTAAGTGGAGACAGACAGGGAACGTGGGGAGAGTGCGACGGGGAGTGACATACAGCAAAGTTCGTCGGGAACGGGATGGGGAACCCACGATGCGCTGTCAGCATTGGGAGCCTAGGTGCCTGGACCGCTAGGCCGGACCAGGGCGATGACCACTCTTTTAGCACTTAAACACATGCAAACAAAGCAAATTATGCCGATACAAAGATAAACGGCTGTGTTCATGTCATATTACCCGTGGTGTAATTAAGTTCTTTAGTGCCACATACTAGAATAAGTCTATTTGTGCCCTGTCTATGGGCCTGAGTCCGCTTGAAGATTGAAAAATACGTTGAATCGCCAATATTGGTGTGGGTAACAGTAAGGCACAAATCTTCCACTCTGGGGGTCCCTGGCACAAAGCATCTTCAGATGGGGGTCAGCTGCCAAACACAGTAGCCTACATATCATTTTGAGGGTCCTTTGCATTTTGAGGGTCCCAAGAACAGTGTTTCTCAACCTTTCACATTTCAAGGTTTCCCCTTAATAGGGTTCATTTGGTTCCATTTGTACACTGTCAGAGTTACAGACTTGTATGGGTCAATTTAGACCCCCCTAAAGGAACCCACAGAGTCCCTGGAATCCACTTGGCATACTGGCATACTGTAGCACATGTCAAACTGGGCGTCTCAGAATGCATCTAGGAATTAGTGTGCAGAAAGCCTCTCAAATCCTTAAAGTTCCTCCTCCACTGAATGACAGACGATGAGTGATGAACTATATATCGGACGCTCCAGTGCCATTGTCTGCATTACTGCTGGATGAGTTTAGCCATCTGGCCAAAGTCCAGAATGATTTAGCCACTGTCAGTCAAGTGGGGTAGAGGAGAGGCCAAATGAGGATGGGTGGAATCTCAAGGGCAGCTGGGGCCACAAGCACAGGCTTACCAAGCTCAACTTTATTGTCAGGCGACTTCAAATACATATCACTATTATTCCATATTCCATTTTATTTATTTAAAACTCTCTCTCTCTCGACTTTGAAACCGAGTCAATCTGAATGGAGAGAGAGAGAGAGAGAGAGAGAGAGAGAGAGAGAGAGAGAGAGAGAGAGAGAGAGAGAGAGAGAGAGAGAGACTTAACAAACAGCAGGTATAGGATGAGAATCAAGTGTTACATAATGCTTCATTGCATGTGGCGTCGCACACTGAAAATAACCAATATACAAAAGAAAATGTGTTAATATAGCATCTAATATAGCCTCTATTTTCAAAATAATCTGGAACATTTACTTTTTTTTTTATAGATATTTTTGAAACATTTTAACAACACAGAGCCAAAAACCATGTGGGGAAATGCAAAAAAAGCATGAAAAGCTTTGGGATCCACTAACCTAGACCTCTGTTTGTTTTGCTGTCTCTAAAGTAGAGCACATCCCGGTAATGTTTCATAGTCTTCTAGTACAACCACTGGGGGCTGCAGTGGCTCAGGAGGTAGAGGAGGTTCGATCCCGGGCTCAGCCAGAGTAGCGTTGGAGTGTCCTTGAGCAAGACAGTGAACCCCTAATTGCTCCCGATGAGCAGGTTGGTGCCTTGCATGGTTTCCTCCGCCTTCGGTGTGTGTGTGTGTGTGTGTGTGTGTGTGTGTGTGTGTGTGTGTGTGTGTGTGTGTGTGTGTGTGTGTGTGTGTGTGTGCGTGTGCGTGTGCGTGCGTGTGTGTGTGCGAATGGGTGAATGTAATGCACAATCATTGTAAAGCGCCTTGGATAAAGGCGCTACTGGGGTTTTAATTACCATATACTGTACTGCAGGGGTCTTCAACGTTTTCAGGCCACGACCCCTTAGTCGAGAGAGAGATGAAGCAGGGACCCCCACTACGTATTGTATAAAATTGTGTTGCAGATTAAACATTTTCATAGATTTCTGAGACAGCTTAGACTTGTTTAACAGCAATATCATCAGTGTAGGTTGTTTTTAGACATTGAACGACTTGAACCGTCAATACTTAGTCTGCTTTTCTTTTCACTCTACATCAAACCTATTTGCCAAGAATAGCAGATCGCGAGGCGTTGTGAGCTTGTAGATTGGCTATTCTTGGCTTACGTTCCACACAGAATAGGGATACTAGGGTTCAAGTGGTTAGTGTAGAAAAAATAAAGTTCTCACAAAGATTTGGAGGACCCCCTATAGTAACTCTGAGAACCCCTTGGGGTCCCAGACCTCCTGTTGGAGATCCCTGCTCTACTGTACAGTAGGACCCCTACTTTTTTCCTCTACACCAATTATCTTCGGCGAAAATCGCTGATCTACAATCTCATACCGCGTCGCGTTGCGATGCATTGTGAGCTTGTTCTGCAGTTTTCTCTTGAAGTTTTCGCCTATTATGACACGCCAGGAATAGAGAGTGACGCTAGGGTTTAAGTTGTTAAAACCTCTAACTGCTCCTGATGAGCACGATTGCCTCCGCCTTCGTGCAAATGCATGTGTGAGTGGGTGAGCGCAACATACATCGTAAAGTGCTTTGTAGAAAGCCTGCGCTGTAGATCTGCAGAGCGTTTACCATTTACAGAAATGCAGATAATGTACCATTTACCATCTGTGCTGTGCCGTTAAGAGTCATGCTAAACTCTGGGCTGAGCCAGGCTGAACCTTCTTAGCTGGATGCCTTCATCTTTTGTCTGTCAGTATGACTCAAGTCATTTCTAATTATGCAATTTCCCGTCTTTTTGCTTTTAATCAGCAGATTACTGTGCACGCATCTGAAGCATAGTAGAAGATAGTTGTATGTAACGAGGACTGCATAATATTCTCTAAAGTGTACTGTATGTCTACTCACTGCTATTGTTTAATATATAGAGGGTTTGCACATGCATAAAGTGAAGTGGCAAAGTGAGTTTAACGTTGTTTAATGAAATCAGATAGGACTTATCTGTTTGGATGTATAGGCTGTCAATGCCAGAAAGTTTTTCTTTTTTTGCCACTCCTGCGTAACTTCCGGGTATGATGATGATGTCACGCGCATACCCTCTATAGGTTGCTTGTTCCCAAGCCAAACGGGTTCTGGCTTAACATTTGTAACGTAATGACTCGCAGGCCTAGTCAGCAGTGAGAAGAAGCCTTTTTCAATTAAAACGGGGTGACCGGGAGAGTTTCCGGGAGACCGGGAGAGTTTCCGTACGTCCTTGAATGACACACACAGTCTGAGTCAGGGTGAGCTCGTAAAATGCCTGTTGAGTTATTCTTAATCCACTTAAACGACTATATACTTTGTTTATCTGGGTCCCCAATGGGTCTACGCTTGATCCCCCCCCCCCCCCCCCCCCCCCCCTCCCCCCCCCACAACAAATCTTTTCATCAGAAAATAACCGATCTATAAAATCGCAGCATGCCGTGGTGTGGGAGACTATGTAATGCCATGGTCCTGAACAGGAGTCTGGGACAAACTGTATCATTTTCTCTGACATCTCTGGGATAGCAGAGAGAGAGACGGCTAAGTTAATTAGCTGCACAAAGCCCTGCGTCATTGGCGTTTGGACAGCCGCTGGGCCTGTGGCCAAATGTAGTAGTTCACAGAGCGGACGCTCTGACGCTGTGGCCAGGAGGGGAATGGAGAGAGGAGAGGGAAGAGGGAAGAGAAGAGAGATGGAGGAGAAGAGAAGACAGTGGTGTAAAGTAACCAAGTACATTTACTGTACTGTACTTGAAGGAGTAGTTCACCAAAAATATATATATATTAGGTTATATATATGTATTATTATTTTTAATTCAATTCAATTACACACCCCATGAAGCCTTGACTTCATCGAGATTATATTTTTTGGTCACATTCCGAAGCCAATAATTTGATGATTGGCCGAGTCTCCTATACTGACTATTGTCATCAAATGATTGGCTTAGGATTGTGACAAAAAATAAATCAAGGCGTCATGGGATGTGTAATTGGGCTTCATGGGATGTGTAATTGATAGAATAAAATAAAACTCCATTACAATTATTGGAGAGGTTAGTTACTAAGTAACTTTGCAGATTTGTATTATTACTACCAAACCCTAACCGTGTTTTATACTTTGGCCATTAGACAGAAGCGTAGCCAGCGCTAGGCAATGCCCCCCAACAACACCTCCAAACATGTCTTTGGAGCATCACAAACGGCATGCAAATTCCTGTTTAGAGCCGGTGTGATTAATCGTTAATTTCTTAACAAAAGATGACTGGAGTGGGCAAGTGGGCAATTCACGTCCTCAACGACACCTCAGTAGGCTACACTAACAAAATTAGTCACCCAAAAAGTTCTGCTAGCATCTGAGGGAGATTTAACTAAATGTTTGAACTACTACTAAAGGATATAAATAAGTGCAAGTTTCAGTGTAGACTACTAATCGACAGAGGAGAACGTGAGCTTTTGGTTGCACGTGTTTGAGTTGTTAACTTTGGTTGCTGTTGCAATCGCAATTTTGAAATGACTCAATAGCTTAACTGTTATGCTGTCTAATCTAATGAAAATCATACATTGACAATAGTTGGCTATTGTGGCCTATCTTATTCATGTGTCTTTGTCTTTTTACAGTGCAATAGCTATTGCTGATCTACAAGCTCCCAATGTGCTGCTTTTAGATCAGCAATTGTCCAAATAAGTTCATATTTCGAAAGATTTAAATTTTATTTTGGTGCTCTATATTTATTTTAATGCCAATACTCAGTACTTTTACTCAAGTCGAATAGTGTATACATTCCTTTTATTGTAACAGAGTATTTGTACATGGTTGTGTTGCTACTTTTATGTAATTAAGCGCTGCTTATTGAATTCCCTTTGGGGCTGGAAGTGATTAAAGTGGCTGTGCACTCCTCTGCGTCCTACTCTCACACTCCACCCTGCTCTGGTCTGTTGAATGACAATCCTCCTGGCCGCTTTCATAGCCAAGTGGCCATAAGAGCCTCTAAGTGGACACACTTACCTCAGATGGCATTTTCCTCCAAGCTGTAAAGCTGGAAGCTGACACGGTGCCAGAAACGGCACTGCTGCCGCAGTCAGTCCACCTAGCTCAGTGGTTCCCTGTCAGACACCTAGCTCAGTGGTTCCCTGTCAGACACCTAGCTCAGTGGTTCACAAACAGTCAGACCATCTAACTCAGTGGCTCCCAAACAGTCAGACCACCTAGCTCAGTGGTTCACAAACTTTTCAGGTCAAGACCCGAAAGAGAGATTAAACATTTTTGTTCGGGACCCAAACGAGTGAAAATAGCAGATCTACAAGCACTCGCAACGCATTGCAAGCTTAATTGTAGATCTGCTTTGAGATTTACAGTACCAAAGTAAAAGTACTAAAATCTTTCAAAGTGTAAAATGTATTCTATTGATGATCTAAAAGCTTACAGTTTGTAGATTGGCAATCTATACTATAATTTTGCGAATGTCTGAGTGAGTGTCTGAGTGTCTGTCACAGCGTTTCTCCTCAGTGGCTGGAGCAATTGATCTGAAATCGCATGTTGGCTGGCCCTCTTTCAGTCATGTAGATCGGTACACAGTATCTCTGTAGCCTTTAAACGAAACGGGTATTTCTTACATTGATGCTCCTACATATTATCATGCAAGCACCAGAAAGTTACTTTCCATCCCTCATATACTGTGTGCACAGTGCACACCCCATAACCCACACACTGCACATCATTTCGGAGCTCATATCTTTGAACGGGTAAGGACTAGTTATCACTAATTCTTAATTATTATATTTTATTTATTTATGGACACACACACACACGTATATATATTTGTTTTCTTTTGTCACTGTTTGGAACCACTGATCTCGCTCAATTGGAAAGAAAATGGAAATAATACATGAATCACTACAAAGTAAGTAAGACACCTAAGGGCGACATTTTGGCAATTGTCATTAATTTAGCTAAATTGCATCACAACGCATCATGATTTTTTTCTTTCTTTCTTATTCTTTCTTTCTTTCTTTCTAAATCAAAGGTTAAATAAACAATAGAAAAAAAAAACTGCAGATCTACAAGCTCACAACACGTGGCATCAGGGCTACTGTCAGTGTGCTATTTAGCCAGTAGGGGGCCGCAGCCATTGGGGGGTCCTTGGCATGGAGTTTGGAAACCACTGACCTCGCCAAGTGTTGGCTTGTACTTCCTGTGTGTGTGTGTGTGTGTGTGTGTGTGTGTGTGTGTGTGTGTGTGTGTGTGTGTGTGTGTGTGTGTGTGTGTGTGTGTGTGTGTGTGTGTGTGTGTGTGTGTGTGTGTGTGCACCTTATGTAAGTATGTGCGCACCTTATGTAAGTATGATTTGTGGTGTGTGATTGAAAAATGACAGGCAGCGAGGCGATGATAAATCAATTAAAGTGTGTGAGAGAATTAGTCTAATGAAGGTGACATCCATATCGACCCACCTGGCCATGACTTAGGCCTGTGTGCGTTCGTGTGAACCGCCACTTATGCGGCTGGTTTGAGAACGAAAGTTTCACGCCGATAGGTCCGACGGTGCCCGGAGATTAGCTGCTCACTGCCAGACACACACACACACACACACACGCGGACACCTTTTATTCAGCATGTTTCCACGCATTAAAGAGAGACAAACACAAGAGGAGAAAAATTGACGGAGGAAAGACGAGAGATGACATTTGTGCAGACCAAACAAAGAAGAGCAGCGATGTTTTGTAATGGCACGTTAATTGTAGGTCTTTGTGGTGATAATGACTGCTCTGACTGTGAATGGGCTGTGCGAGAGAGAGAGACAGAGAGAAACAGAGAGAGAGAGAGAGAGAGAGGAAGAGGGGTAGAGAGACAGAAAGAGAGAGACAGTGTTATGGAGTACTGTGTGTGACCCTTGCACCTGTCCAGACTCCAGACCCCTCCCATGGCCCTTCCAGGGCCCTAATCAGCAGGGTTGGATGGGGATGGTGGGTCTCTGGAGGCTGCCATCAGCCAGCTGCTCTCCCCCACCACATGGATGCACGCTTCCTCCTGGCACAAAACACTGCTGCTGTACAACAGCGAGAAAGAAGCATGTTGCCAGCCAATAGCTGTCATTTACATGTATTTATTTATTTCTTCTATCTTTTACTGTATGAGTGGTGTGGATGCAAAGAGGTTTCCACTGGGTTTGATCCAGGCTCGTGTGAATCACATTCAACAATCAGAATCGGCTGTATATATTGTCACATCGTCACATGATTATAGGTGTAAAAGAATGGAGCTCTGAACATTGCAGTTACAGGAAGTGTTAGAATGGGGAAAGATTGAATAGAGAGAAAAGGAACGTGGAACAATAATAACGGGCAGTCACAGTCCAAACAATATACATACAGTATAGTCCAGTATACAGTATACAAGGTCCATGAACATTTTGAACGTAGCAATGATAAATGCAGTTGGAAAGAATATACTGTATAATAAAAGGCAGCAGGTGTATGAAATCACAGTATCATGTTGCACCTATGGGCAGCTGTAGCTTAGTGAGTAGTAGGGATGGGACGATAATCGTCATTATCGTTTATCGTGATAAAAAACACCCACAATAATCGTATCGTGGAGATTTCGTGAAATGATCCTCCGTCATGCACTGGGATCAATTCACCTTTTATTTGCCGAGCTGCATATCCGGTACCATTTAAACCCTCTATAATTGGTAAAATGGACCTAAAAATAACGTACTTGTCTTTTTTTCACTTTCTACCAAATCTGACCCACCCCAGGATAATGGATGTTGGGGATATTCGCAATTTCTTTGGTCACAATGATCGCAACCAAAGTGAATTTTCATATTGTCCCATCCCTAGTGAGTATGGAGGCCGTCTGGTAATCGGAATCTGAACCCAGTAATGTGTGTCCAAGACAAGTGTACTTGAGCAAGAGACTTAACCCCTAACGAGTCGTTAGTTAGGGGTAGTTAGGCTTTTGTCTGATACTGTCGTTTGATAAAGTATAGGGTATTCATTTGTAACAACAACAAAAAAAACACAAAAAAATGGGTTTCTGCCTGACAGTGGCGATATATTCCCTTGAGCGAGGGAAGCTCACCTCCGATGATGTGTTGAGCTGTCCACACCAGGGTTGGGCGATTCGTCAAAATATTACTATCGGCAGTATCAACTGAACATCCAGGCAGGCCAGACAGGCTGGCATGCAGGCAAGGCGAACAGGGAGAAGCCAGGAAGCGATTGAGCACTGCAATAATAGGGGACACCAGTTGATGGCTAAGACACTATAAGAGAATGCTCAGACTGAACTGAGCGGCCGTGAACGTGACTGACATGGCAGCGCTTTGATCTGGGGAGGCGTGTGTGGATGGTAAAGCCAGCAGGGTTGAAATACAGCGAGGCGATTAGCTGATGAACCGCAGGTGTGTGCCAAGCTGATCATTTACAGCTGTGTGCGTAGGCGGTGGAGCAGAGGCGATGTAACCTGGGAGAGCAGAGCCTGAAGCCATGCCCACACACAAACATACACACACACATACAAACATATCGCCACTGTCTGGCAGAAACCTAGTATCAAAATTGTATGTTCTTTTTTCTTCGTAAAGTAAAGCCCTGCTTCATCATACAAGACTGTCGCATAAAACTAGTGAAAATAGCAGCTCTACAAGCACACAGCACCTCGTGGTGTGAGGCGTTGTGTGCTTGTAGGTCATCTATTTTCACTATTTTAAATCATTTTTTTTTAAAGATAAATGCAAAATGAACGGTTTTGGACATACAAGGTTTCCACCCGACAACAGCGATATGCTCGCACACACACCCACCGAACGACTAGATGGAAGTGGCGAGCACAACACGTGATTCAAGTGATGTCCTCCTGTGTCCAGTCACTGACACACACTATGCTGCTCAGCAAGTAATGCAAGAGGATTGTTTACAGACGTACTTTGGCTGTTCATACGATCAAGTGTTGTTCTTGTTGTTACACTGACAAAAAGGACTTGTATGTTATCATACCAAAAATTAAGACCAAAGACATGTTGGTATACAAGCCATGTGTTAGGCTTTTTATTACACATTTTGTCCTCTCTTTATTTGTTGATTATTTTTCTGTTGAGCCAGGATCACCGCTAATACTTTTATTTATTTGTTACTGTTTGCTCATTCGAGCACCTGGTTGTTTTTCCTCTTCATTCGGACACTTTTATTTCTATTCTAGCTGCGGAAAGTGTGCGCTTGTCACATATAAAGTACTTTAAGCCGGAATTACAACTTCACATTTAATGTCAAATTACTTTCCGTTTGAGTCTGCATAGTATTGAGCACCTGTTTTTGATTGCAGTTATGTTTAGCTTAACGGATTGAGCATTTTACCCATATTTTGACAATTAAGTGTTCAGAGATTGAGGAGAGGAAATGTGTTCAAGAACATTTACTGACATGATTTTATATTCTTTATTTTATTTTATCTTTTCATATAGTGATTTAATTGCTTTTATTCTAAACATACAGTAGTGTAGTTCTGAATATGTTAAGTTTCTCTTGGTTTCTTGTTAGGGGTGGATGAATTTTATTTGTATATAGGCCTGTACAATTTATGTATTTTATGTGGGCAAATATACGTTTTTAAATAAGGGTTTAATGTTCATCTTCTCTTCTCTAGCCATGGAATAATGGCGCTGATGTAGGCTACTGAATAAAGCTGATCAAGCTCTCATCACAGCTTATTTCTGGACTATGTTCTGAACCACCACTTTTAATGCAACTTCCAATGTGGGGAGACACTTAAGAACCATTTCCACCTGGTCAGAAGATGTTCTCAAGAAATCGCTTTAATGGACAACATGGAACAGGCGTTAACCCAAAGGGAGACGCTAAGACAAAAGTTCAGCAACCAAAAAAGAGAGCCCCTAACCCCAGGGTAGCGCTGGTCATCCGCGGTAAGATCCATCGTCTCCTCCAAGGGCCCGCGGACCCAGATCCCCACCTCTGTTATGCAGGCATCGAGGAAGATGAGGAAGGCGAGGCACAGGAAGAAGAAAAGGGGCGTAGAGGCATTCAAAGGCATGCAAAGGTTGGCACCAGAGCGGAAAGCGCTCCGAAATTAACCAACGGCAAGGGAAGCGGAGCGGCTTTAGGGGCACCCTGTGTGGGGGATGTGGAATTGAACAGAGAACGATGTGTGAGAATCCCATGCACCTTGCAGCAAAAAAGCTGCAGCAGGTCCCCGGGGTATCCCAAACGGACTTCCCCAGAGGGTATGCGGACTACGCCTGAGCGGAAGCAAGTAGTCCTGCACTACAACCAGACTGAACCGGTCAGGGGTAGTGCTAAGCTCACAGGGACGAGAAGAGATTGCGATTTCGCCGCGCCTTGCGCTCGGCCAAAGAGGCCGTATTCCGCAGGAGACTGCTTGGACTACAACTTCAACAGTACTCTTCCGGGCACACTGCTTGAGGAGGACGAGGAAGGAGACCTAGGGGAAGATGAGGAGGAGTCCAGTGCCATCATCGAGCACATTCTGAAAGAATTGCGGGGAATCAATAAGATACAGTCGGAGATCTCTGACCTCAGGGATTACTTATCGTCCGTCCGAGGCTCAGTTGAAGAGGTGTCGTCGTGTGTGGATGCCGTATTGATGGAGATTGAGGGCCTTCGGTCTGGTAATAAGGCCAGTCCTGGGGCATGTGCAGGTAATTGGCAGGGGCCCACTGGAGGCCGAGATGGGCCCTCTCCCCGGAGAAGGCCCTCTAGTGCCTATGCGAGTATAGGGAGGAATATGCCTGATTCTGCTTTGAAAAGGCGCGGAGGCTCTGATTTTAGTGTTGCCCATCCAGTCTGTAATGAGCGCCATAGCATCCATGGAGAGTTCATGTTGCCAACTGCCGTGACTCCGAGTGCTGAATCAGAGAACCATCAAGAGGAAGCAGACGATACGTCTGACCATAGCTCAGACATACCAATAGGAGGCGCTGCAGCCAGGAAGCTCAGCTTTGGCTACCTTGAACAACAGGATGGCCAAGACTGTCCAAGTACCAGCTCACTGTCCTCGGGTCACAGCTCCAAGTCTGAGTCTGACTTGGACAGGTCATCATCGAGCCACGGTAGAAGGCACCACAGAGTCGAAGGACTACCGCACTGTGCCGCCGGGGAGTCTGCGTGGCTACAGGACGTCGCCTACCACGGACATGACAGTCTGGTGGACGATGACAGAGAGAGGCCGACTTGCTGTGAAGAGATTGGGAATTGGGATCACTACGGGTCTGGAGAAGGATACAGCATGTTTGGGCAGTGCTTCACTGGGAGTTCCAGTTATGTTTCGTCTTGCTCGGGACGGCACTACAACTCCCCCGCCAGCACGTCCAGCAGGGAGGACTGGCAGTCACGGAGACGGAGGCCTCGAAAACAGTCCGGAGATAAAGTCCCAGTAGACACCCCTGTAGAAAGCTCCCACACAGGGACTGAGAGTGCCGGTGATTCCTGCTATTCCCAGACATCCGGTTACCATTCGGTTGATAGCCACGTTGGGCAAGTGGAAGAATACGGTTATGCACCTCCGACTGGAGGTTATACCAGAGATTGTCTCATGAGCAGTTATGAAGATACCTATGCTGCTTATGAAGTGTGTGCCGATGTAACTTGGCCTGAGTCATCCTTATGCACCACTTTAGCTGAACCGGATCCTCTTTTCATCAAAGATGTAGAACCCAGTATTCAACGTCCAGAACAAATCCTGCCTCATGCCGACAGCGCTGACGCTGAAACTGTCGGGTTCAAAGTGAAGCGCATAAGCCGAGCTGTACTTGATTTCCGCTCTGCTTTGCAGGGAGCGCTGCGTAAGCTCGAGGCATCTGGATCCCTGGAAACGGAGCTTGAAATGTCAATAGCCGAGTTGGCCCAGTGTGATGGGGCTTCTCATGGCAAATCATTTGAAGAGGTTCCTCTGGATGTTGTAGTAGATGTGGATGGTGGAACGGTTCCAGAGGAATTTAACCAATATTGTGTTCCACACCAGACTGACCCTTGCCCTGTGCAGCCTTTGCTCCATGAATCCAACTGTAGCCTGACACTGGAGCCTGCAAATAGTTGTCAACCCCCTCCCTGTTCGGATGAATTCCCTCCATACTCAGAAGAACTTCCTATCTTCCTTGACCCGAACAGCACTGCCATGTCTCCCCCACCTGAAGGCCTTACACAGAGCCCTACAGAAGGCTCTGTAGCTCTGCCTGTTGCTGCCCAGCTCTCGCAGTGCACCACTGCAGATTCCCTTTCGGCCTGCTTTTCGTCCGAGGATCCTCTCGCGGCGTTGCCAGAGGAGCAGGAGGAATCCCAGGCAGTTGCGCCTCAGCAACAACCGGCCTCAGACTCGGCTGCATCCCCAGGGGGCGAGGCAGACGGGGAGGCAGCAGAGCGCCCCCTGGAGATGAACGACATGGACACGCGCAGGCTGAAATGCCAGAGGAGCTTCCAGCAGATCCTCAAAGAGAAGAGGGAGAACAGGCGCAGCCTGGCCAGCATGACCATGTCTACCTTCTCCCAGGAGGAGCTCCAACCAGGTAGCCTTTGTCTCCTTGTCACCGCCTGCATCCTCATTCTCATTCAGGATTTGTTGGCTTTTCAGTTGGGATGAGCTTTGCTTCAGTCTTGTGCCCTTTTCTTGGTTCCTTTTTTGGCTTTCTATGGTCATAGCATTGTTCATTCATTTCATGTAAAACATGCAATGAAAACTTTACTTAGGATCTTTGCTTGTGTTTTTATTCTTTCTCATCACCCCTTAGATGAAAACAGCAAAGATATATTTGATATATTATTTTACTCATGTGGCAATAAATCACTTCATTTATTTAATTTTTCATATATTTGTTTGTGTTGTAGAGATCAGTCGGAAAATTGTCCTTGCATTTCTGTGATCATAAACACTTTGGCTTGCTTGCTTGAAAATGTTTCTTTTTTTCATAGCAGCGCTGTTGTCATCAATGCTTTTCCCCATCTACAGTGCATTACAGTATGTTAGTTTAAGTATTGACCACAGACATCTTCTTTATAGTATTTTACCTAGTAAGTACTTAGCATTGAATAATCCACAATACATAAAGGCCCCCCGGGGTATTTACTGATTGGGCTTTGCCGATATCGTATTTTATTACACCCCATTTAGAGCAATCTATCATCTGCCTTTCAACCAGCTTTTGTATCGCTTTCGGTGCCTTCTGCTGCGGCCATTTGCTGAATTAGAAGACATTAATTATCTCACTGGAATCAGGCCCCGACATTAAGGAGGAAGAGGAGGAAATATTAAGAGTAATTTTCAACATGAATTATTCATGTTAATGAAACATTCATGACCCCCAGACCTCCATCGATCTGGAAGTCCCACGGCAGCACTGCTTTCACCATTTTAACCATGCCTTCAGGGGCGTCACAAGGGGTAGGAAAGTGGGACTGAGTTACTAGGGCCCAAGGTAGAGGGGGCCCTAGTGACTTTAGCTATTGATAAAAAGCAGATATACAAGCTCACAGCGCGGCACCGAGTGCCGCGCTGCGAGCTTGTAGATCTGCTATTTTTGAAAAGTCGTGAAAATGTGTGCAAATCTTTGAATATGTATTTTTTTAAGCTAACATTTGTAACTCAAATTTTGCTTCCGGGGGGGGGGGGTCCCTGGAACTAAATATTTTGAGATGGGGTTCCGTGGCCAAATTCATATCATTTTGGGGGTCCTTCACATGAAAAAGTTTGAGCATCACTGACATGGAAACATGGGTTTCTTGCACACATTTTCACAATTTTTCAAAAATAGCAGATCTACAAGCTTGCTGTGAGCTTGTATATCTGCTATTTTTCATTAATCCTTGTACCCAGGGCCCAGAATTTGGTGTGACGCCCCTGCATGCCTTCATAAGCAATGAATTATCGCTGACAGCTCTTGCTATTTATTGTGATGAGTCAACCACCGCCGGATGACAATGTGTGTCTCCTGTCTCTCTCTCTCTCTCTCTCTCTCTCTCTCTCTCTCTCTCTCTCTCTCTCTCTCTCTCTCTCTGGCGTGCCCCTTTCAGATGGATGCCGAGACGAAGACCAGGTTAAACTTGTTTGTTACTTCTCTTCTGTTGGCAACCAGCGTGAATAATAATAATAATGACGTTGTTGTTACCGAGCCGTTATGTTCTGGTTATGGCCTTGATGCTTATGGTTGTCTGTGCGTGTTAATGCCAGGAAATACCATCTTACCTCTTCTTGATCGTATTGTTCTGTTTATTTTTGGTTCCGTTTATTTTAGATCGCATAAACACTTTGGTTAGACACAGTCGAGGATTAAATAGGGTGAAATTCAGGGCTCATTTCCATTTCCATCACTACAAACAGGTGGCAACCCATGTGTGTGGCAGATAATAAATAAAACCATTTTACTTAGTACACAATGAGATAAAAAGGGCTTAGCTCACTTAGCGACCTTATCCATCAGCCAAGATTCTGTTGCATTTTTAAACATTCTCAAATTACTTGGTAATGTACATTGTGCCTAATTGGTGTATCCAAGCTGTTCCATTGGGGTGCACCTGTCTGTTAAAGATCCATTACTGGCAAGGCTTTTACATTTATAAGGACCCACGTAAACCTTGTATCTCATATTTTAACCTTTTAGGTTTATATATTTTTTGTTGTGGTTAAAAGTTAATGCCTTATTTTCTCATACTGTACCAAAAGTGTCGCTGAGGTACAAAAAATAAACAAGTATGGATTTTATTGGATTAAAAAGATATTTGACCAATGTTACTTTTCATTTCCTGAAAAGTAACAGTTTTGGACATACAATAAATGACATGGAAATGTGTTTAAAAGTTTGATCACCATGAACCATTGTCATCCTGGACAGATAGAGACACCTCCGCTAGAAGCCAGATGAGCTGTTTTAATTGGCTCCTATGAGTGAATGAGTGCCAAACCCTAGCATGACCATATTGGTTTCCAGTAAACGGCCATCCCATAAAGTTTTACTGCATGTCAGGATCACAGTAGAGTGAATTGTCACTTTTACTAGAAATGAATAATGCTTTGCAATAGGAGAGTATTGATTAGTACACAATATCGATCGAAGCATATTGATAATACTGTTTTTGCCTGCTAGTACTGCCCCCGTCATATTGTGCTTTGTGGTTTTTCAGACAGAGGTGCTGTTTTTACCACTTAAACCCTGTATACTTTGTTGACCTGGGGGTCCCCCAGGGGTCTGTGTTCGTTCTACAGGTCAGGGTTCATTGGTGAAGGAGCGGTGGTTTATTAACACATAACATACACAATTTACAACGCTCCTGATCGGTAGTCCCTGTTTGGCATGCATCACTGAAACTCAGCCAGCCTCATTCCAGTCCAATGTTCTCCTCTCTTTGTTCTTCTCACTGTCTCCTGTACTGTACTGTACTGTACTGTACTGTACTTCAGTGGTTCTCAACCTTTTCAGGCCACGACCCCCAAAATAATCATATTTTAACTGGGGACCCCCCCCCCCCCCCCACCCTGACGAGCACTAAGAGCTGAGGTGTTACATATATATAACACTGTTCTATTGTGAAAATAGCAGATCTACATGCTCACAAGTCCTCGCGTTGCGAGGCCTTGTGAGCTTGTAGATCGGCTATTTTCACAATTTCTGCCTCTAATATTTGACAATTTGGCCAATGTTTAATTTGTCATTTTAGAAGTATTAAAAAGTCCTTCTCTTTAGAAATGTGCAGATACCCTCTATACACTTAAACTTTATGTTGGTTTGTTTACTGTTGACTGAGAAAAAAATGTTGCACATTACGTTAATCATCTGGGGACCCCCCAAAATAATTTGGGGACCCCCCTGGGGGTCCCGACCCACAGGTTGAGAACCACTGCTGTACTGTACTGTACTGTTGTGTGGGCATGATCCAGTATGACTTCAGCATAGCCTGTCAATCAAGTTAGTGGCCAAAAAGAATATATATATGACCTTTGACCTTTGCATTTCAGAGCCGAGATCAAGATGGTGACCCCAGCAGACACCCGTGGACCAAGCCGGGGTTAGTAACCGCACGCGCGCGCTTGTGTGTGCGTGTGTTTGTGCGTGCAATCCGTGCATGCGTGCTTGTGTGAATGCGTGTGTGCGCCAGCGTGTTTATGTGTGCAATGTGTTTTCACGTTTTGAATTGAACCTATTGAAATGAACGTGTGTGTGTGTGTGTGTGTGTGTGTGTGTGTGTGTGTGTGTACAGGGCAGCCACACCGTTCGGTATCGACAGCATGCCTGACCTCCGCAAGAGGAGGCCGATTCCTCTTGTTAGTGAGCTGGTAAGAATCTTCCTCCCTAACGTCTGACTCTAATGTTGACCTGATAACTGTGACGTCAGTCCAAGTCAGTATCTGACTTTGACGAGTACCATCAGAGTGTAGAATCTCACTACTAAATATAATGACAGTTAGATGCTTTTGTACGAAACAGTTTTGATGCTAATGGATCGAGTACCTTACCATATAATGTACTGTAGCTCAGTCAGGAAATGTACACAACACATCAAAAAATATATATACAGTATATGGAAGAATTTTTATTGGGCAGATGGCGGCAGAAATCTTTTTTTCAGTTCATGTGTTTCATAACTAATCACACATTTTCCTCACCGACAAAACACATTCACACCTCATGTGAGAGGAGACATACTTTAGGTCTGAAGTTTCCATGTTTCAATTCACTTTTAATGACATCTATCTATAAATGCGAGAAGTCTCTGCGTGTGTGTTTGTAATCCGCGTATCTCGAGAACCGTTCGTCCCACCGGCTTCAGATTCGGCACGCGCGTTCCCCGCCGCGGCATGGAGTGCAGTGCCGGGCCTCGACCCGACCCGACGCGCGGTTTTCCCTAACCGGCGCGAAACGTTCGGAATCTCCTTATGCGGAAATCGGCGCAAAATCGGCGCAAGCGCTGACTCATTGTGACATCACTGTAGTGCCGGGCGCAAGCACTGAGTCATTGTGACATCACTGCAGGCAGATACAGGGGCCTAGCCTCGACCCGACAGACTGAGATCTCCATATATGGGCATATGGGCAGATACAGAGATCTCCATATATGGGCAATACAGGGGCCTTGCCTCGACCCGACAGATATCTCCGTATATGGGCATAAAAGGGACACAGACAGATATATCTCCGTATATGGGCATAAAAGGGACACAGACAGATATATGGGCATAAAAGGGACACAGACTGAGATCTCCATGACAGATATCTCCGTATATGGGCATAAAAGGGACACAGACTGATACAGAGAATGGGCATATGGGCAGATACAGAGATCTCCATATATGGGCATATGGGCATAAAATGGACACAGATATATGGGCATAAAAGGGACACAGACTGAGATCTCCATATATGGGCATATGGGCAGATACAGAGATCTCCATATATGGGCATATGGGCATAAAATATGGACACAGATAGAGTATATGGGCATAAAAGGGACACAGACAGATACAGAGATCTCCATATAATGGGGTTTGCATTAAAGGGTGGGGCATTCATTCCCTATTTACATCGTTCCCGAGTTGGCCAGGTCGCAAACTCCATATATGGGCATAAATGGGCACAGGCAAACAGATGGTCAAACCAGGTCCTACAGAGATCTCCATATATGTCAGAAAATGGACGTAGACAGACATATCTCTCCATATATGGGCATAAATGGACACACGCAAACAGATGGTCAAAACGGATCCTATGACAACAGGTATAATGGGGTTTGCATTAAAGGGCGGGGCATTCATTCCCTATTTACATTGTTCCCGAGTTGGCCAGGTCGCCGACTAGACGCTCGGCCGCCCGAAGGGCGGCCGAGCTTCTAGTTATTCAAATTTGGCATGGCAATTGTTTCTACAGACAGTTTGTCTTCTAGTACAAGTTTGGTGTTTATAAGCATTGAGCAAAGACAAGTTGATATGATATGAGACTAACCATTTCTTTATCTGCTTTTCCCTATGCGTTCCATGACTCCCCTTCTGTCAGGCGATGGTAAGTGAGAGAGCTCACCTTTGTTTTGTTCAGATTCTTGTTGTTTTTTTGTTCAAATTGGATGCACAGGTAGAGGGAGAGTAGCGCCCAGGATTACAGAGCCTAGGCAATTTGCACTGGGTTAAAAATGTGTTACAAAGTCGTGGGATTAAAAACGTGTGAGTTAAAAAAAATAAACGAATCAATCAATCAAATATGCACACATACTGTAGGCTTGGGTGATCTAGCAAAAATGCAGGATAAAATCAGCTGCTATCCAAGAAGCAATTAGCAATCAAGTTAAACTAATCTAGTCTTAGCTGCTGGCAGTATATGTATATATATATACCATATATATATATATATATATAATATATATATGTATATCATACAGTATGTATGTATGTAAATGAACATAGTTTCTTTACATTTGCATTACATAATCAAATGTTGAGATTTTTTAAATGTGTGTTGTATAACTATGTGCAGTAGACACCTGATTCTCCAAGTTATACGTTATGTACAGTGGTTTTCAACCAGTGGTTCCAGGTGGTCCCCAGCTAAATGATGGAGAGTTGGGTAAGACTGAAATGGACCCTTATAGATTTTTTAATCTTGAGAGTGTAAAATGAAACCAAATGGACCCGTAAAAAAATGGCTGCTAACTCAGGCAACTCGGGCGTGGCATGAACGGACATCGGGAACAACTCGGGCAACTCGGGGTGTGGCAATAAATTTGTTAATTTACAAGAAGTCTACATCATTTGGGAATGTAGAAGAATTTGTATTTTCTCCTGTGGTACATCAATACCGCATGGAATTGTGGACAAAATATGGTCCCATCCTCTTTTACAGTACACTTTAAGACATAATAAGACATAATAAGACAGAATAAAGCCATAATAAGAAATAATGTGTTGGTAATTAGAGCTAATATATTTTATTAGACAGAAACAAAGACAGAATAGTAGAGAGAGCGAATACATTCTCTGGCACCGTCACCTGCCGCGGAACTGCAGCGGCAGACACTGCCGCACGACCGCTAGTTCGACCAGCAGTCGCACTGCATCGCCGGCGATAGGACCAGCAGTCCCGCCAGTAGGACCGGCGGCCGCCGCACGGACCGGCAGGTCCCGTAGCGGTAAACTGCCCGTCCGTGCGGTGGTGGCTGAGACAGAATAGCAGAAAGCGAATACATTATCTGGCACCGGCATCGCTGGTAACTGCCGCGGCAGCCACCACCGCACGGACGGGCAGTTTACCGCTACGGGACCTGCCGGTCCGTGCGGCGGCCGCCGGTCCTACTGGCGGGACTGCTGGTCCTATCGCCGGCGATGCAGTGCGACTGCTGGTCGAACTAGCGGTCTGCCGCTGCAGTTCCGCGGCAGGTGACGGTGCCAGAGAATGTATTCGCTCTTTCTACTATTCTGTCTTTGTTTCTGTCTAATAAAATATATTAGCTCTAATTACCAACACATTATTTCTTATTATGGCTTTATTCTGTCTTATTATGTCTTATTATGTCTTAAAGTGTACTGTAAAAGAGGATGGGACCCAAAATATTATCCAACGATAACAAAATATTCAACGTTTTGGGCCTGAGAGGATAAATAAATAATGGACCTTGACATGAAAAAGGTTGAAAACCACTGTGTTATAATAACATTAACCCGCCTCCTTCACCTTTTTTTCTGGGAGGCCATTTATGGTTTTGATGGTGCTGTTCCCTGTATGTCTCCAAGCCTCATTAGCCCTTACTGATAGACACAATACTCAAGCACCTTCCAGCATGTCGTTTAATTAGTTGATTAAAACAAGTGGCTGATTGGAGAGAGCGAGGTAGTGATGTTCTGGGCGAGAGGAAGATTAATTCCTATTTGCAGGCTTCTATTCTGCTGCCCTAGTTCAGATTTCGTCGCTGTCGGGTGGAAACCTTGTAAAAAAAGGTTTCTTTTTCAGTAAACAGAACAAATTCTTTCAGAAATAGTTGGAAAATAGCAGATCTGCAAGCTCACAATGTGTCGCCATGCCACGCACCGTTGAGCTTGTAGATCGGCTATTTTCACGACTTACTTGACACTCTTGTATGATGAAGTAGGGCAGTGGTTCTCAACCAGTGGCCTGGGGACCACCAGTGGTCCCTGTGGGGTTTCAGGTGGTCCCCAGCTAAATGATGGATAGTTGGTAGCCAAACGGACCCTTATAGATTTTTAACTCTTTACTAGGGAGGGAGCGTAAAATTAATCCAAATGCATTGGAAACCAACGGGTTTTAAGCTCTCAAGGGTTAAATTATGTTCTGCAATACTTAATTTAGTCTACAGAATTAAAATGTTGAAGAATTGTTATTTTGATCCATGTTTTCCTGTTACAGTATCTCTCCTATGGTACCACAATAACAAAATACAATATTAAATACGTTTTCTGTCTGGGACGCTAACATCTCATCAAACGGTGGTCCGTGGCTCAAATGCAGAATAAATAATGGACCTTGATATGAAAAGGGTTGAAAACCACTGAAGTAGGGCATTAGGAAAAAAAATGTTGAAATTTGGAGATGCAAGGTTTTCCGCCCGGCGGCGACGACATGCTCGAGTGTCCCGGTCCATTATGTTTCATTATCAAATCCTAAAGTGTTCATTGAACAAAATTTAGACCCTTTTATTTTACACGCTCAGGAGTTAAATTGATACTCAAGACTTGCTGTGTGCACGGTGAAGTTTGAAGCCAAATCAAATCAAATTGCGGTTCTTTAGAATAATGTACTCAACTAAGGCAATCAGTTCTCCTATCATTTGAATATCATTTGAAATTTTTGTCTGTTTCTCACTCATTTGCTTTTTTGCTTTCTTTGTCTTTCTCCCTTCCCCTTCTCCTGTATATCCTCCTGCTTTCCTCTGTCTGTCTGTCTGTCTGTCTGTCTGTCTGTCTGTCTGTCTGTCTGTCTGTCTGTCTGTCTGTCTGTCTCTCTCTCTCGCTTTCTCTCTCTCTCTCTCTCTCTCATCTATAGTCCATGATACAGTCCAGGAAGGCTGGACTCGCCCACGCCTTGTCCATAAGGACCTCTCTTAAGGACGAGGAGCTTGTGAGTCGCCGTTGTCTACCTTTTTTCTGCTTAGTCATGCTTATAATCACTATGGCTGTTTTGGTTGAGTCACACTGTGGTCCCTGTCTGCCTGGTGTACACTGTACAATGTCCAGTGTATCTTCAACCTTCAGTGAAGGGGGGGGGGGGGGGGGGGGTCCTGCTTTGTTCTATTTGTACAATCTGAGATTTAAATTGCATCCAGGATTTTACGGTACAGCGTTTGAATTTCACTGATTGCGTCCCTTAGCAAGCTGCGGTGTTTTAACCCATTTACACTGGGAATGCAAATCTGTGTCACTTTAGACTTGAACCACTTTAACCATTATTTTATGCTTTAACTATTAAAAAATAGCAGATATGTGCCGCGATGCGAGCTTGTAGCTATTTTTTTTTAATCTTGAAATATGAATGTCTTCTAAATCCTTTCGTTTTTGAAAAGGACCTCCAAGCTCACAACGTGTCGCGCTATTTTCGGTACTTGATACCACACTGAACTATGCAGCCTTCAGGTATGGCATGGAAAGAGGGCATTTCTGTCACCATAGTAAAAACTGCATTCATGGTCTTGAGACTATGTGTGCACGTGCCTGCAATTCATTGATTACTTTTTTGTCTCTCCTCTCGGTCTCCCAACAAACAGAAGACCCACGTGTTCAAGACCACCATCCAGGCAGTGATCTACCCCATCTCCTGCACCACGCCCCACCGCTTCGAGGTGTGGACGGCCACCACGCCCACCTACTGCTACGAGTGCGAGGGCCTGCTGTGGGGCATCGCGCGGCAGGGCATGCGCTGCTCCGAGTGCGGCGTCAAGGTGCACGAGAAGTGCCAGGAGCTGCTCAACGCCGACTGCCTGCAGAGTGAGTGGAGTGTGAACCAGAAAAAGTACAAAACTATGGCACCACCTCATTAAGTTTTAGTTGACTAAACACCAAAAGACCTTGCGGTCTTGTTTCCGTTGGAGGTCCTTGGTATTCAATACATCAACATATAAAGTAGCATCAAAAACCATTCAATATCATCACAAGTATAAAACACTATATGTAGAGTAGGGGGTTCTAGTGACTTTTAGTTCTACTGTCAGTAGGTTTATTCTTAGTTTTAGTCATCATAGCGTTTTTATAGTTCCTATTTACAGATGTGCGGTTTCAAGTCTTCAGGATTTACTGCTCTTTTCCTGAAAGTTTCCTGCAAATGCATTTTTTCCTCTCATTTTTTCGATTCTTTCCCTGTTTTGCCTTTCTAATTTTTATGGAGAATGGAGTGTATTTTTGCAGAAACTCACAAATAGCAAGAATTTGAAAGATTTAAACTTCAAAGTCTGAGAAGGTCATAAATATAGCAAAAATCGCTGATCTACAAACTCAATGTTCTGCCAACCCACTGGAAATCTACTGTCTTGCCAATGGCAGAACGTGTGACGTTTTGAAATGGCACATCTCATCTGTAGTTTTCACCCAGTGAAAAAGGGTAGTGGGCGAACAATTTTCGTCATGGTCGACGAAAATAACGCTGCTCCCTAAAAACCCCGTCTTTCACCCTATATGATACTAGGAGCGGCGGAGAAGAGCTCGAAGACGGGCGCGGAGGACCGCAACCAGAACATCATCACGGCCATGAAGGACCGGATGAAGATCCGCGAGAGGAACAAGCCGGAGATCTTCGAGGAGATCCGCCGGGTGTTCGGCGTCACCAAGCTGCTGCACGCCCAGCAGATGAAGAGCATCAAGCAGAACGTCCTGGACGGCACCTCAAAGTGGTCCGCCAAGATCACCGTCAACAGTATGTCCATGTCCATTCACTTCAGTTCAGTTCAATGTTATCAAGCCATCAAGACCTGTGATTATTTTATACTCTAGCTATTGAAAAATAGCAGATATACAAGCTCACAGCACGGCACTGAGTGCTGCGCTGCAAGCTTGTAGATCTGCTATTTTTGGAAAAATCGTGATTCTTTTTTTTTTTTAAATCTTTGAATATATATGTAACTCAAATATTTGCTTCTGGAGGTCCCTGATACATAATATTTTGGGTCCTTGATATAAAAATATTCAAAGACTTGGACAAAATTAATGTTTACGTTTTTTTTTCTTCAAAAATAGCAGATCTACAAGCTTGCAACGTGGCACTTGGTGCAGTGCTGTGAGCTTGTATATCTATAAAATAATGGTTAAAGCAGTTCAAGTCTAACATGTAGAGCAGAGACCTGACAGTCCCACCCTGAGCAAGACATTTTGCGAGAGTGGAAAACGAGAGACGAGACTGATGTCATTGAAATCTAATCACTGGCATAAAAATACAGTATGTCGCTCTAATAAAGCTTTGAATTTTTTCCCTTTTTTTAGTATATTTTGAGCAGCAACAACACTAGTATATCGTCGTTGTCGGCTGGAAATCTCGTATCTCCAAATTTGTACGTTCTTTCGCAAATCATACAAGCCCGTCGCACAAAAGTAGTGAAAACAGCAGATCTACACGCACACAACGCCTCGCACCGAATTTAATTTATAAATTAAAACATTATAAATTCAAAACAAACGGTTTTGGACATACAAGATTTTCACCCGACAACGATGATATCTGAACTGTCGCTGGAGTAGCAGGAACGCCGCCGTCGCCCCCTGCAATGTTGTGGCCCTCTGCTTGGTACCCTAGACATAATTCGGCCCTTGGGGAAAACTAATTGGGGAACCCTGCTTTAGTTGCTCCCGATCAGCAGGTTGCATGGTTTCCTCCGCCATCGGTGTATGTGAATGTGTGTATGAATGGGGGAACGTAATGCACAATCTCTGTAAAGCGCCTTCGATAAAGGCACTATATAAATACACCATTTACCATTTACCATGTGTGCCCTCAACCTCTCCTCCTCTTCTCCTCTCCTCCTCTCCTCCTCTCCTCCTCCTTCTCCTCCTCCTCCTCCTCCACACACACTGTCGCACATCCGATGCTGCCGTTACCGTAGCGACCAGGCAACACTGCAGCGCCGAAACGGGAACGTTGCCATGACACTGATCACACCTGGTCTCCTCCCCTGATCAGTAACGACAGGGACCCCCCCGTTCAGAGCACTGGTTCTCAACATGGGGTCTGGGGACCCCCAAGGGGCCCTTGAGGAGGTTTCTGGGGGGTCAGATTAACCACTTCAAGCCTTAAAGGGATAGTTCACCCAGAAAGATGACTTGTTTTCTATCAATTACTCACCCAATGGATTTTTTGTTTGTTTTTGTCGCATTTCTTAGGCAATAATTTGATGACCAGCAGTGGTTCCCTATGGAGACACAAAGAGCCTGCTTTGTTCCCTATGGAGACACAAAGAGTCTGCTTTGTTCCCTATGGAGACACAAAGAGTCTGCTTTGTTCCCTATGGAGACACAACAAGCCTGCTTTGTTCCATATAGTAGAGGAGCCTATGTATTTCCGTAATTTTGGAATGTTAATTTTTGGAGACATGTATATCTTGATTCTTGGGGTTCTCAGAATGCCAAAAAAACATGTCTCCAATTTTTCTTTTGGGGTTTAGCATGTGTAATTAGCATAATTAGACAATTAATTTCCCAAAACAGGAAATGGCAATAACTTTGCTTCTAGGTAACTTATAAAGGTGATCTAAGAGTCTAAGTCCATGTTTGTGAGGTCAAGAAATTCATCTGTTACCATTGTGAAGTCATACAACCTTTCCTGATTAGCATAAATTGCATAAATTATGCAAAAATGAGGTGGAAATAAGCAAATTGCTGCATTTTTTAAGTTTTAGTCAACTTTGAAAGCTTCTCACAGACTCTAAGATGTATGTTTGCAAGTCATCAATTATAATCATCCTATAAATAAATCATGCAACACTTTGTCTGTGTAATAATTATGTAATAATCACACCGAAACCAGAAATATCTATATTTCTTTGCTTTAAGCTAATTAATAAACATGATCTTACAGACAGTGTAAGTCTGTTTGCATGTCTAGAAAATATTCTCTATCCATAACTAGGATATTTAACCTTTCCTTATTAGCATAATTTGCATGTATATATATATATATATATATACATATACATATACATATACATATATCCGTGACCCGATTCCGGATAAGCGGTTGAAGATGGATGGATGTATATATATATATATATATATATATATATATATATATATATATATATATATATGAGAAATGGTCACAGATTTATCAGATTGTTTATTCTAATATTTACAGAAAGTTGTGAAAACACATTTAAATAGAAGGGTCTCCATCGTCATCATCACCAATTCCCAACAGATGTGCCTTGCTTACATTACAACACACCTATTCATCTGCCCCACACATGCACATCTCAGAGCAGTTAAAACGTTAAGATCGACAAGAACAATGTGACACGCACTGGGATTTCTTGCAGCCACATTTGATCAGTTGGGTATTATGGGTAATGGTGGCTGGAGCTGGGGGTTCCCGTGTTGTGACTGGCACCAGTTGTTCTCCCTCAGCCTCCATCCATATTCAGTTACTGGTGGTATCTGTGGGTTATGTACGTGGTCCTGACTCCTCATACCATATTGCCTTGTAATGGGAACGGGCAATGGCTTGATGTAATGCTCCTTGTGTAGGTGGCAGCTTATCGGCTTCTAATTGGTTCTTTGTGAATAACCTCCACCTGAGCTCACCAACATCCACAAGATTTGTACCGGGCTCGTACAGCTTGCAAACAAATGTTTCAACCTTTTTTTCTGTGTCAGAACTGAGCTTTTTTGTAATACCTAGTGTAGCAAATGCAAATGGGAAAGCCATCATGGATCAAGACATTTGTTTGCAAGCTGCACAAGCCCGGTACAAATCTTGTGGATGTTGGTGAGCTCAGGTGGAGGTTATTCACAAAGAACCAATTAGAAGCCGATAAGCTGCCACCTACACAAGGAGCATTACATCAAGCCATTGCCCGTTCCCATTACAAGGCAATATGGTATGAGGAGTCAGGACCACGTACATAACCCACAGATACCACCAGTAACTGAATATGGATGGAGGCTGAGGGAGAACAACTGGTGCCAGTCACAACACGGGAACCCCCAGCTCCAGCCACCATTACCCATAATACCCAACTGATCAAATGTGGCTGCAAGAAATCCCAGTGCGTGTCACATTGTTCTTGTCGATCTTAACGTTTTAACTGCTCTGAGATGTGCATGTGTGGGGCAGATGAATAGGTGTGTTGTAATGTAAGCAAGGCATTGGTGTTGGGAATTGGTGTTGACGACAAAAAGATGGAGACCCTTCTATTTAAATGTGTTTACGATATTTTCTGAGAATAAACAATCTGATAATTCTGTGACCATTTCTCATATTGTTCTTTATTTTATATGAAGGATATGCAAATTAAGCTAATAAGGGAAGGTTAGATATCCTAGTTATGGAAAGAGAATATTTTCTAGTCTTGCAAACAGACTTACACTGTCTGTAAGATCATGTTTATTAATTAACTTGAAGCAAAGAAATATAGCTTTCTGGTTTTGGTGTGATTATTACGTAATTATTACACAGATACAGGGTTGCATGATTTATTTATAGGATGATGATAATTGATGATTTGTAAACTTACATCTTAAAGTCTGTGAGAAGCTTTCAAAGTTGACTAAAACTGAAAAAAATAAGCAATTTGCTTATTTTCACCTCGTTGTTGCATAATTTATGCTAATTATGCTAATTAGGAAAGTTTGTATGACTTCAAAATGGTAACAGATTAATTTCTGGACCTCACAAACATCGACTTAGACTCTTAGATCACCTTTATAAGTTACCTAGAAGCAAAGTTATTGCCATTTCCTGTTTTGGGCAATTAATTGACTAATTATGCTAATTACACCAGCTAAACCCAAAAAGAAAAATTGGAGACATGTTTTTTTGGCATTCTGAGAACCCCAAGAATCAAGATATACATGTCTCCAAAAATTAACATTCCAAAATTACGGGCAACAGAATCTGATACATAGGCTCCCCTACTAATATGGAGACACAAAGAGCCTCCAAAAAATGTTGGCTAAGGAATGCGACAAAAACTAAAACATATCCATTAATTGAATCCATGAAAGTCTTAATGGGGTGAGTAATCAATAGAAAAAAAGCCAATTTGGGGGTGAATACTTGAGCTATTCGAAATGAGCCGATCTACAAGGTCATGACACGGTGCAATGCGACACATTGTGAGCTTGTAGATCGTCAATTTATTTATTTATAATAATATTTATAAATATTTTCAAAGTTTTAGCGGCCAATTACATACAGTATCTGTTTTGAGGGTCCTTGGGGTGAAAATGTTAGAGAACCACTGGTTTAGAGCAGTGGTTCTCAACCTTTTCAGACTACGACCCCCAAAATAATCACATGTGTGTGTGTGTTTCAGTCGTCAGTGCACAGGGTCTCCAGGCGAAGGACAGGACGGGCTCCAGTGATCCTTACGTCACCATCCAGGTGGGAAAGACCAAGAAGAGGACCAAGACCATCTATGGCAACCTCAACCCAGTGTGGGAGGAGAAATTCAGCTTGTAAGAACCTTAACTCTTCCTTCGGTGGTCATCAATATGTCCATACACGGACACATTTGACGGTCTTCATTCATTAAGTTGTTTTACACACCATTATAATGTTCTCATTTTGATCATAAGACCCAATTACTGAACGTCAAGTCTCCAGGTTTTCTTGAGAATATGTTTAACACTGATTTACTGTAACACTTTGAGTCCACTGCTATTAGTGGTTCTCAAATGTTTCATTTGCAAGGACGTTTTATTTGCAATTGGACCCTTTGGTTCCATCTGTAGACAGCTCAGAGTTATGGTGGTCCTGAACACTCTCAGAGTTACAGACCTGTTATGGTCATTCAGCACTATCTCTTCATATGTTTCTGGTAATATTATTTTCCACTCATTTTGTACTTTGTATGTCCGTGGCAAAAGAAATATTTTAACAAAAATGTCCACCACAAGCCAACATTGCGACAACAACAAATAAACAATACAAAACTTAAATCTTGAATCTTTGAAACACAAAAGACCCAAATAATATCAATGATTCTTTGCTGCACAATACTTAATATAATAATAATATTTGGAATTTATCAATTTCACTGCAGTTTCTTTTCAAATCTTTTTTATTGAAACAGTGTTGCATATAAGGCAGGTATGCATAGTGATGATACCCCAAATCCCATTCCCATCACAGTAATTGTTGAACATAGCATGTGATCTGAGGCTATCAAATAGAACAAAGTCTAGTACAGAAAAAAAAAGAATACCTTGCCCATAAAAGGTAATAAAAGAAAAACATTTTCTCCCCTCTGTATTCCCAATTTAGTAATTTCACTGCAGTTTAACAACTTAAACTCTCTATACTTAGAGTAAGACGGACCACCACGAGAAAATGAATTCACAAATTATTATAAATTAAACTATAAAACGTATCTCTTAGCAAGCAGACGAGTCCCGATGAAGCCGGTCGATTTGGCATATGGACCAAGTGCGTGCCACCGAAACTGTGTGAGGAGGAGCGTGGCAAAATAAAGTTTATCCGGAAAGATGGAAGAAATTCGGACTATATAGTACTATATAGTCTGGTTGACCACACTAACCACTATTCTCTTCCTCGTGACACATACATCTTAAAGATTTACATATTTTCCTACGGTGATTTACTTGACTTAAGCCCTTTGCTCCTCTAGGGTGCATAGGCCGTTGACAAACGTTCTCTATTTCACTCGGTTTTTGGCAGTTCTTTCAAGATTTCCCCAGTCGAGCCCACTCTCCG